>NW_011888903.1:3103849-3109063 GCF_000151845.1 Pteropus vampyrus
TTCATAAAGGAATCTTACGTCTTCATTCTTGTAACAGAGCATAAAAGAAGGCTATATTTAAATTTTATAAACTACACTAAATATTGTGAGAAAGTATGTTTTATAAAACCAGCAACTGAAGTTCATATGGTATCAAGCCATAAATATAGAAAATTGATTACAATATTGTTATTAAAAGATAACATAAGGATTTAAAAACTTTTTTAAGTAATAAAATAATGAGAGGTTATTACTATAGTCTCAGGACGCTTTACCTTTCAAATCTTTTCAGGTTGAAGTGGTTGCAGGTAATTAAGCCAGAAGGATAAAAATCTCACCACAATTTTTGTGATTTATGATCAAATAAGCATACCAAACAACTACATAAACATTATCACAGCTTCTCACAAATAAAGTCAACACTTAAACTTTCTATATTCTGGACATGATCAAATTGGAAAAAGAGAAAAAACAAAACAGGGGTTCATTGCAGTCTTTAATATCCCACGTGGTGGGATAATTTTTTCCATCCCCAAGATGATTTAAGTTGACAAATTGGTTCTTCTAGTCGCTTAGCTCCTTGACCTCAAAAGTCCATTTTCTAACTTCTGTCTCATCCAGCTGTTGACAAGCTAATGCCACCAACCAATGTAATAAAACCTCCAAGGGGTTTAGGATTAGGGTAGAAAATTGTAACAAGAGAAAAATCAGATGTGAAATCTGCCCAACTTTTGAGACCAGATCTCATCTCTTAAAGAGAGCAAATAGTTCTCTGGAAGGAGGTTAATGTATATTCCATTCCTCCCAGGGCACAATGCTGTGGAACATTTCTTAGGAAAAAACTGGAAACTCTTCTTACCTAAAACACTTCTCGAACCTCGATAACATTTAAGGGCACTCTCTATTTTGATTCAATTTTTTCTCAGAAACAAATGCCCAATTTTCTTTTCTTTATAGAACCATGAGCCAATAGCCTAGTGTAGTTATAGTAGTCCCCCCATTCATGGGCTATACAAGACCCCCAGCAGATGCCTGAAACCACAGATAGTGCCGAACCCTACATATACTGTTTTTCCCCCCTATTCATACATACCTTTTCATTCAAAGAAAGCACTTTAAGGCTTCCAGCACTTTGGCAGATCCAGCAGCATACTCTTGCTTGGAGGCCATGATAAGTAAAATAAGGGTAACTTGAATACAAGTATTATGATACAACCTCAGTCAATAGAATAACTGAGGTAGCTACTAAGTGACTAAAGGGCAGGGAGCATACACAGTATGGAGAGCTAGACAAAGGGATGATTCATGTCCCAGGAGGCATGAGGCAAGACAGTGAGAAATTTCAACATGCTACTCAAAATGGTACATAACTTAAAACTTATGAATTTTTTCTTTTCGAAATTTTCCATTTAATATTTTCAGGCCACATTTGACCACAGGTAACTGAAACTGTGGAAAATGAAATTGCATGTAAGGAGGACTGCTGTACTTTCTTTTAGATCCTAAGATACTTGGAGCAATGTCTGCCATGGATGCAAGCAGAACATGTGGTTGGAAAGTCAGATGTCTGCCCTTCCATATGCACCCTATGTTGGCAGTATTCCTCAACGTGTTCTCCACATCCCTCACAGCATCCAAGGGTATAGGGTCAAACCAGGACCCATCTTACATTATTTACTAACCTTTCAAGCCCTCAGTTTCCTTATCTGTAAAGTGGACTATTAATTGCAATAGTATACACCTCATGGTTGGAAAGGAAGATTAATTACAATACATGTAAAGCACAGTGCTAGACCTAAATTAAGTATTTGGTAAAATTTTCACCTATTCTTTACTGCCCTATTCTCTGATCCTAACAAATTAATGTGTATTAGTAAAAGTCTTTCATTTTAAAATTATCTTTGATTAATCCCTGTGTTCTCAAATCCTGTAAGAAAGCTTAGTGATTATAGTTATCCATCAGATACAAAAGTACAATTTTATAATTACCCTCTTCTTGGGATTCATGCTATCCCTCTGGTTTTATATAATGGGTATGATTAAAGTATATACATTTCTGTTATTAATATCTGGAAAATGTATACATGTTATTGAGAGAACTTAAACATTCTGTTGTTAGATGATAGCAATCATATCTTGATATAATAATTCACAATTTTTTATTAACTACGTCTTTTCTTGTTTCTTCATTTCCTTCTTGAGACTATGGTGTATTTCTGATCATATTTATAACAAGTCACCAAAGATAATTAGGAAAAATCAAATGGAAAATGTAAATACACATATATACATAGATACACATACTAATTTATTAATTGGACAAATCAAATATAATGAGGTGAAACATACTTCAGGCAACCTCTCTCTTTCATTATTCATACTTTATTGTGGTTTAATAGTATAGGAACTTTGCTATAACTAAGGAAATGAAAAACTATTTAAATATAATTAAGCCTACCGGAGGCCTTTGAAGGTAAAATATGCTTCCAAGAGCAAATAAAAAACACATTACACATTCATGAAGCTCCTACTACATACTCAGCACTGTACTTGAAAAATAAGGAATAAAGAAAACTCAGTATGGGCCCTGCTCTCAAAGAACTTGAAATCTAGTGAAGGTAATGGGAGCATCTAACTGAAATGAACAGAAAGTGGCTCAGCAGACAACGAAGAGTTCCTTGACAAGGAAAGCCTGGGTTGGCTGGAACACGTGGGGATGTGTTCCGCAAAAGGGCCAGGACTAGCAGCCCCACGAAAAATGCAAAGGGCCAAGGCCAGGTTTGTTCTGGGACGAAGGAGGAAAGGATGAAGGGACCTGTGTATTGAACAGATCACAATTTGCATGCTCTCAGAAGTTATTTTCACTCTCATTAAAAAAAAAATTTTTCTAACTTTTTTAGCAGGTTCATACTTCATTCTGATCTATGTTTATCATATTACTGACACTGAATTTGTTTTATAAAAGCCCAACCTCCAAAAAACTGTAGCTATAAGCTTTTATTGGCTTCAAGTCAAGGCTTTGTAACCCAAAATTTGGGCACCCTAAAGTGAGAAAAATCTCAACTAAGAGTTAGGCACCCTCCTAATTAATCCATCCATCCCACAAAGTATTAAGGGTTTGGTGAAAACGATATTAGCTTGGGAGTCTAAAGGTGAGACTCCATGATCAATTCTACCACTATACTTAGGAGGGTTTGCTTTTCCAGAGACTGGCTTCACCCCTTCCAGGTGGTTCTAGTGAAGCTGCCATAACATGTCCTTCCCCCATCATATCCTCACATAAGGCGACATGACCTAAAATTATGAAACCCAACCCCTAGCCACAGCAATTGGCTGGGAGATCTGCATATGACCCAAGGCAGGAAAATCAAATTATTCCTTGATTTTTTAAATACAGCTATGGTATACAGGAAAAATGTGCATTCCTTTCTTAATGGGATCACGAATCTGGAATAGGCTCCATCTTCACTATTAAAAAAATTCATAATTGTCTCAGGTTCCTGGTATAGGAAACATTGATAAAAGAACTATGCCAAGAGATGGAGGAACGTGTCCTGGCAATACTTCAATACTATTTTTTTTTTTTTTAGTTTGCTTCAACTAGATTCAGTTGGGGAAGCTGCCACTTGCAACTGAAAGCATCCTGACTAATTCACAACAACCTCTGAAATGTAATCTTCCTTGCACCTCAGTTTTTCTCATCATAAAATTCCTCCCAGATGGAAGTTAATCTCTAAAGCTCCTTCCATATAATTATTTGTTTCAAATTGTGTAACTGTCAGATAATTTGGAATGGCATAATGTTTTCTGCAGTGAGTTCTGGTTTTCAAACTGCCTATCTGTACTGGTGCAGCAGAGAGACTCCAAATGCTAATTATCAACATAATAAAATATAGAGCATATAACATTTTTCTTGACCTTTTAAGATATAGGACACTCATTGTAAGAATCATTCTCCTTTTTTAGGTCAATATCTGTCACTGCCAATTATTCTTCCATTCCAACATTCATTTTTAACTATAGCCTACCTCTCCCTCCAACTATTCCCACCAAATAAATTATCTGGAAAAGACAAGTTATTCACTTCCTTTGAATGACTTAGGAACCTGTATCTGGTTACAAGTAAAATAAAGCAGGATAACAAATTTGCTGCCTATGTTACTAATCTACTTACTAAAATGTGGCAGCATTCTCAGGGTAAGTTTTCAAGCACAGATATATTCAACTGAAAAATAAAACAAATGTAAAGACATTCTGTTTGTTCATAGAAAAAGAGTCAATAGAAACAGCAAGAAATTGCATGCTCTTTAACATAAGGTTAATATTCGCTTGCTCAACATATAATAAAGAAAAGGCATTTGGAATAATACAAAGCGATCAAATCAGAAAAAAAAGTGTTTTAAAAGTAGAAATGAGACACCTAATTTAATCGTATCATCTGGAAACCAAGAAAACTTACAAGGTAAAATACTACAGATTTAGAGAAACAAATACTGTTAAGTTTATTTAAGAAGATCAACTTTTCCACTGAAGAAAAGAGTTTATAATAATTATTGTCTGTGGAATAATTTAATATTTAATTAAATTTAGAAGTGTTATTAATGAAATATGTTTTGTACCAAGTGATTAAATCAAAAGAAAATCATTTTCTAAAAGACCATAAAAAATACATCTGCATTTTGAACTATAAAAATTAATGCTAAATCAAGAGAAAAATTAATAATTGGCAGACTCAAGCACATCTGTTAATAAATCTAAAATTAACATAAGAATCAACCTAATAATACTCAAATAACAAATGCATTAAAATTGCAATTCTAATTTAAATAACTTAACACTGTAATGCAATACTTCATGATTTTGCCTCAGAAGACAGTCTACCTTACAATCTCAACCAATAAAAATGATCTTATAATCATTAAAAGAGTGGAGCAGGCACAAAAAGTGGATGCTCACAAGAGCCTGTAATTAGACCAGTGTTTTAAAAAATTATAAGCCACTGAGAATTTTATACAACACAGGGCAGGCAGAAACATTGATGGTCCTTTTTATAACAGAATTTGAAACTTTAATTGTACTCTTACCCTGCCCTTTTCTCCATTTCCAAAAATTTGAGCCCTAGAACACAATATAAAGAAGCATAAATTTTAAAATAAAGCAAACTAATCACAAAATTATTAACCTTCAATTTCTGTAATCCAAAATAGTTTCCTCTTATAATGCTTTTCATTAGAC
>NW_011888903.1:3110008-3132072 GCF_000151845.1 Pteropus vampyrus
GCTTCGTTCAAAATGAAACTTCTTCTCTGAAATCCTTCGGATTTCCCCAGCTGTACATATAACTTTTACCCTCAGCAAGTAACAGCTATTTTCCGTACTGACTGATGTGAGCAAGTCTCATCTTCTGTGAGGCTGCAAGAACCTCCAGAAGATGCACACGCCCATTAAGCCCTACTACTATCCAGTAGAATGACACAATTCTGGGACACAATTCTACCCAGTAGAATGACACAATTCTGAGATACACAGTATTTATGAATCATCAAGAGGATAAAACAAATTAATATGATCATGACAGAGAGCCTGGTTTTGAAAGCAAACAGAATGATACAATGATGATGTAACAATCAATTCTATCCATTGATCCGAAAGTGATTTAACCTCAGGAAAACACAGAGCTTTGGTAAAACCAAATGAAGCTTAGAAGTTCATCAATTCCAACAAGTGAGCTATCTCCTCTACCTGGAATACAGTTGCCTCCAGTTTCTCATCCAACCCTCCAAATATTCCTTGAATGATTACTGTATTCCAAGTCCTGCAAAGGTTAATGAGTATAGAAAATAGAACATGTTACAAGCAAGGTCCCAAGTGTCAAAGATCGACTATTGTCTTAAATGTTAGGCACCCAAGCAAATGCTTTTAGAAAGGCTTTTTTGTGACCACACAGTCAAAAAACAAATACACTTGTTTGCTGTGCACAATCTCCATTGCTTTTCCTCCCTTTCTCTAACAAATGGAAGCCAAGTGAGTCATTAACCATAAATAAACTCAGTAACTAATCTTAACCAAATGGGTAACTCTATCAAATTCACTTGAAGTGGGCATTCTATGGGTTTTACAGTGCCTTAGAGGTCTCTGAACACTGTAATATATCCCCTGTTAATTTAGTCAAACTGCCTCAGCCAGGAAGCCGTAGACAGGCAATGTGACTTCTGGTTAGTCCCCAGGGGCTCCTCCTGTCTCCAGTGGCTTTTCTGGGATCATTTAGGCATTAATGTGTCTGTGCTCAGGGGTTTCCACTATGTTTGGGCTCAGTGTTATGGAACATCAAATAATCAAAGCTACTTAAATTTTAAAAGAATGTTCACAAATTCATTATTTATTCAGTGAATAAATAATTTATTAATCTCCTAAAATGTACAAAATTATCTACAATCTTAAAATATAGTGAGAGTTAGAAAACACATATAAAAATAAGCATAACATAGGTAATATACGCTGAATGCCAAGAAGGAGTCTGAAAAGGGAAGGTCACTTCTTTATGAGTAATAAAAGCTAACATTTATTGAGTGCTTACTATGTATTAAGCACAGAGTACTGCACTGAGCACTTTAGACAAAATACTAGTGCATTAAATCATGAAGTACTACTTATCTGATGGGAAGATAAATAGGAACAAAATGAGATTTGGGCCCTGCATTATAAAATTGCCATAGCCATTAAAATCAGAACTTTAAATATGGGTATATAAAATAAATGTTGATTTAAAAATGAAGAGAAGTCCATTTTTTTCTGTTTCTAAACTTTTGTAATAATATGTAAAACCCTAACATGCATGAAATACTCATTCTAAATACATTTGGAGCATACATTCTAAATACATGAAAAAATTTTAGAGGACTCAGTGCAAATTTTAAAGTTTTTTTTTTCTTTTTAGCTAATAATTTCTTGTTAAGTAAAAATATTTATTTCCTCTGAAATCTTAAAAGCAATCTATTAGGACTTTATTAAGATCAATTTAGTAACCAATTTATAAAACAAAAAATGAAATAAGTGTGCGCCTATGTGGTACATTAATAATTCATTGTTTATTATCTTAGAGACATTTAATATTAAAATAACACATTCTGATTTATTATATGCATGTTCTTGTTCATGTAACTAATTCATACAATTTCTATAATAATTGAGACCATTTGAAATACAAATTTAGAGCTATTTCTATCACTAAGTAAGTTGGGCAAACATAGTATACAAGGTGAAAACTAAGGATACAATAATCAAAAATGAAATGAAAATAAAGCCATCATCAAGGAGCCTTCAAGGACAAAGAGAAAAGTGCTCACAAATAACTTATATGAAGCCAAATGTGATTTTGGCTACCATGTACGCAGTAGCAAAATTCAGAGGATAGAAGAATATAGTTTTACTAGGAGGAATCTAAGACATTTTTCTGAGGGTGGCGATTGAGTTGGACACTAAAGATAAGGAATAGGCCTTTAATAGGTAAAAATGAAGAGAGAATTTTTCTTATGTGCTACCTTCACAGCCATGGGAACAAAGACACAGTCAAGGCAAACCAGGGGTTAGGTAAGCTAGGGTACTAACTGTCATAGCCTACATTAAACAGAGATCTGGGCATTGTGGAGAAGGACAGATGCTATGGTAAGAAGTTTGAACTTTATTTCATAAGTCTGCATTTCTCATATTGAAGAGGGGAAACAAGGAGAGGGAAGGAGGGGATGGATGTAGCGGTGAACAAAATGGGAAAAAAATCCTGTTCTTTATGGAGTGAACATTCTTATGGAGAATACAGACAATTAAAAAATTAAAAATAATAAAAATGAAAATATGTTATTTTAATGTATAATACAAAGGTCGGTATTTTAATGTGAGGAGACATTTGACTTGAAGGAAATAAAGGAAGCCATAAGAGATACTGGGGATGTGTATTCCAGCCAGAGAAAGCAGCAAGAACAAGCCTTCAAGGAGGAAGTGTATGATGTGTATGATGTACTGTAGGGACATGTGACGGAAGAAAGGATTAAGGGAAGCGAAATCAAGAGGTGTTGGGGGCAGATCATGCAGCACCTGGAGGCCTTGACAAGGATCCTGTATTTTACTAAGTGAAAAGGTAAGCCATTGAAGGTTCCATAATCTGTTCATATGTTGAAAGTATCTAAATAGACCATCATGGGGCAATGTGGAAAGCAGGAAGGCCAATTAGTAATGCAATAACACCTGAGAAGAATCATGCCAATCAAGACCCACATGATGGCAGAGAAGGTGATTGGAAATATTCTGAAGGTAGAATCAACAAAATTTGCTAACAGGTTGATGGTGAGTGTGAGAAAAAGAGAAAGCAAGGATGACTCCAAGTTCTTTGGCCTAAGAACTAGTCAAAAGGCACTGTCATTTACTGAGATGAGAAAGATACAGGAGCATTTGGAAAGAAGGATGGAAGAATCCAGAGTTCTAGGTGAGTGGTGGCTGGTCACTCTGCCAGGATGATATGCAGAGCAGGTCGGATTTGAAACAAGATCTAGCAAACTCCCACACACTCCCCTTTCAGCTTGGATAAAGACTGAGCTGCAGAAACGAATGGGTGACATGAGGAATTCTGAGCGAAGTGAAGAAAGATGAGAGTGTTGACAAGAATGAAGAAGCCAAATAGAAGGCAGAATGATAGGACCAAAGGGAGGAAAAGATATTTGGGGACTTGAGGAAACCAGAAAAGATTTGGAACATTTGTTAAATAATTCTAATACAGAATCAACCAAAGATAAATTAGGGGAAGAACAAGAATGGGAGACCACTGCTAAAATTAGATAATATAGTAATGGAATATGTGAAAGAAAACCCATTTTAGCAAGGAATGGTTGCACAATCTGAACCCTTATTCCTCTTCCCAGGGGGCACTTGGAATGTCTTATTTTTTAACAAGGTCTTATTAATATAACAACTGAAAGGCCCACTTACCTCTAAGGAGTATAAGAAGTTGTGATACAGACTACTGCTTAGTAATGTGCGCATGTTACATAGCACCCTGAATCGAATGAAGTAGAGGAATGCACTGCTGCTCTTAGAGAATTATTGCTCTAGCGTTTTTCTGCTTCCATGTGCTGTCTCAACACCACTGCTATAATGACATACTGTAGTGTGATGCATCGGTGGCTAATCCTGAGAATTCTCTATTATCTCCTGCTCTAGGATGTGCAGCATCAGAAATCCGACGGATTAATGAAAGACTGTTAATGCTAATTGCTGACATAAGACTATTAAGGGCACTGAGGCGATCACTGATTTTTTTTAGATGTTTTCACAGCTTTTCAGAGCACTGTACTAATCAGTCTTGATAATTCTAAAAGTAAACAGCACATAGCTTGGGTGAGAGACCATTAAAATTCTCCTTCATTTCATTTCCACAACTCCTTCCCAAATACCATTCCTACATCCAGATAATTTGCCTTAAATCATTTATCAGCTGTCACATTCACTCTATCCAGACTCCAGGCACAGTGGATGGCTAGAATTTTATACAGCCCTAGTTAGAAGAGATGTGGCCCCCAGTGGCAGCCAGGGAGCCTTTCTCAGCCAAGTGAACCAGATGCTCTGCTCACTGTAAGGCTATCTAGCGCTGCAGCACTGAGGTTCCTTGCAGGTGGTTTGTGCCACTGAAGATATGCGAGTCATCCAAATCTTAACAGTATGGCACAACGAGTAGAAACACAGCCTTCAAAATTAAACATGAGCTCTAATTCTAATTCTGACCCTTATTATCTGTGTAACTTTTAGGACAATTACACAACCTCTCTGAGCCTCACTTTCCTCATCTACTAAATGAGGATATCACTTCAATTCTTTGCATATAAAATGTATAGTAGTAGCATTGCTAGAAAAATAGCATAGTCACTGATTCAGAAAACACCATGGTCTGGTTCTTGCCTTAGCTGTGTTGCTACAGTGGAAATGGGATACACTAGATCAACGGCTTGACGACTGGCCACTGACATCCTTCCCTTACGTTGATTCTACATGCAGCTAACCTTCTAACTTGGCTTCCCCTTAGATTGTTTAGATCTGGGTATGATATGCCCATCACAGAATGTTATATCACATTCTCATTGGAAATTGATAAACCAGCATTTACTATTTGTGTCTTCACACATCTAAGCCTTGTGATTTTCTTTAACTTGAGTAAGCATAATGAGCACAAGATACACAGACAATGAAATTTCATTTGCATCCAGAACCTAGGGAACATTATACTGAATGAAATAAGCCAGGCACAAAGAAGACAAATACTGCATGATCTCACCTATATACGGAATCTTAAAAAGTCAAATTCATAGAAGCAGAGAGTATAATCGTGGTTGCTAGGGGCTGGAGGGTGGAGGAAGTGGGGAGCTGTTGGTCAAAGGGTACTGAATTTCAGTTATGCAGAATGGATAAGTTCCACAGATCTAACGTACAGCATAATGGCTATGGTTAATAATACTGTACTGTATACTTGAAATTTGCTTAGAGTAAATCTTAAATAAGTTCTCACCAAAAAAAAAGGTATGTGAAGCAAGGTGATGAATGTGTTAATTAGATTATGGTTATCATTTTACAATGCGTACATATATTAATAATGCACTTATATATGTATATCTTAAATATACACAATTTTTATTTGTCAATTATATATCAATAAATCTGGGAAAAATATTCATTAACATCTATAGCTAATGTTACTGCCTTGTCCCTGATGGATATGTAGCACTAGAACAATCAAAAGGAAAAGCCCAGACTCAGGGGAAGGGAGCAGGCAGTATTGGGGAACCACCTGTCTATATAGGAAATAGTTCCACATCTCTAGGCCATTAACTAACTCCCAAACTGTACTCTGTAATCCACAGAAGCACCCTAATAAATTCTCTTGTATGTTATGAAAATAAAAGTCAGCCTGTGTTTACTCCCTCTCATTTTGAATGCAAATGTGTCATTACAACCGATTTAATGGGAAGAAATATATCTTATCACAGTTACTAAAGTTGAGAATCACTACTGTAGAAAATTAAGCTTATTGATTATTTAAGAAAGGAAGGGTAAAAACAAAGAAGGAAATTAACACAGGTTTTGATAGGACTAGGCAATATTTTCTCGTGTGATTCAATTTCAATTTAAAGCTGAAAGGCTTCTTTAAGCTTACAGATATTGGGTGATTTGGTTAAAATTCCAGAGGATTGGATTCAAGATTACTTTGTAATCTCATGACTTTAAAACCTTCTTAATTAAAGACTTATATTTGTTTTAAATGAAACAGGACATAGATTTGCAGACCAGAAAAGCAAATCAGTCTGAGGGAAAATGGTTCTGAATGATAGTCCTCGAGGCTCCCAAATTTAATGTGAAACTCAATTAAAGAGGAAAATCAGATCCTGAACACAGGCTCTCACGTTCACACAGCACGTAAAGTGAGCTAACCTCAAGCCCCTAGAACAAAATCACTGGCTCATATTAATACTATAATATCCATCTGGAACCATCCTCCCCTTCTTAGATAACAAGGCAAAACGTAGTATTAATGGCGTGTTTATCTTATCTCAAGGAGAGAAAAACAAACATTGGTCTTCAAAATGTCCCTTCACAAGGGCTCGCTTGTGTCAGACATTGGCCATGGATTTCTTCAGAGTTCATGATAGAAAATATTTGAAAATAACAAAGATGAAATTTTTAAAGATTACTCCATTTTTTTTTTATTTCCCTCACAAGAAATTCTAAAATAAATCAGCAAATAGGCTAAAAGTCTACTACATTTTTTAAAAAAATGTTTCAAAACTTCCCTTCCACACTTCCTTGGAGTGACTGTCCCACTTCTCTGCTCCCTTCATAACCCAGTTTCTCAGGAGAGCTATCTGTAATCGCTCTCTCTGTCCCTTGCCCTCTAGCTGACTGCAGCCTACATCGTTACACATGAAGTGCTCTCACTAAAGCCCCAGTGATCTCCAGGCCAGGGAATCGAAGGCTATTCTTCTCAGGCCTCATCTTCCATCTGGTCTTGACCACTTCACTGCCTTGAAACACTCTTGCTTTCTTAGGCTCCCATTTCTTGGTCGTCCTCTTCCACCAGGCATTCAGTATCAAGTGTCTCATCCCTAGTCCTCTTCTAACACTTTTCTTGCTCCCCTGACAATTTCTTCCTCCCCCAGCTTCCATCTTCTGACCTCTCCAGCTCAGAGTGGCTGTCTCTGCACCTCAAATTCCATATGTTCAGTGTTCCCCAGATAAGTACATGGCATCACCCTCCACCTGTATACTCCCCTTTCCCTCACCCACATTATCCAATCTATCATCAAGTCTTACTGATGTTAGCTCCCTAGTATCTCCTCATTGCCCACTGTCATTCACGTGGAATATTTTAATAGTCTGTGAACCCACCTACCACCATCCACCCTTGCCCCTCTCTATCCACACTTTAAATCTATTCTCTTCATGGCCCACGTGATCCTTAAAATATTGTGTATGTGAGTGCACATTTAGATCATAGATATAATCCTTCTACCCTGTGTTGCTCTAGGCTAAAATGGTTTCCAATGTCACTTAGGATCCTTCATACAGTTCAGCAGACTCCCATTTCTGGCCCCCATTTGTCCCCATTTTTTTCTAATACAATTCTCCTTTTACTCTCATTGTTACACCCACCTTGGTCTTTCGGTTCTGAAAACATTCCATATACTCTCCTCAAAAAAGGTATTTTGCACATCTGTGATCTATGCTACACCACCACCACTGCTACCCCAAAAATGGATCACCTATTATATTAATTAAACAATTCATTTGGTACAGCCACTATGGAAAACAGTATAGAGGATCCTCAAAAATTAAAAAAAAAAATAGATTATGATCCAGCAAGTCCACTTCTGGGAATATATCTGAAGGAAACAAAAACACTAACTCAAAAAGATATCAGTACCCTCATGTTCACAGTAGTGTTGAGTACAATAGTAAGGACACGGAAACAACTTAAGGGTCTTTCAATGGATAAATAGATAAAGAAGTTATGGTATACAAATATACACAATGGAATATTTACTATTCGGCCATAAAAAAGAGGAAATACTGCCATTTGCAACAACATGGATGGACCTTGAGGGCATTATGCTAAGAATGAAATACATCAGACAGAAAAAGGCAAATACTGTATGATCTCAGTTTTATGTGAAATATAAAAAAAAAAAAAAACAAAGAAAAAGAAAAAAGAGATCAGACTTGTGGTTACCAGAGGAGGAGGGGAGAGAACAGGGAGAATTAGAAGAAAGTAGTCAAAAGGTACAAACTCCCAGATATATCTGTCACCACTTGCCACTAATGAGGCAATCCATTCTTCCTGAGGAGATTGGACGGCTCTCCCTTATATTGACCAAGAACTTGCCTCCCAGAACCTTCTACCCATTGCCCCTAGTTAAATAATCCTTTTAAATCTTCCTCGCAGGATGTGGTTGGCATCCCCATCTTGATGGATGAGGTTGCTTCCATGTGTCTGTGCCATTTTTTAAAAAGACTTTCATTTTTTTAGAGCAGTTTCAGTTTCACAGCAAAATCAAGGGGGAGGTACAGAGATTTCCCATGTTCCCCCTGCCTCCAAACAAGGACAGCCTCCCCCATATCAACATCTCCCACCAGGGTAGTACATTTGTTAAACTGGTCACATCATTATCACCCAGAGTCCCTAGTCTACCACCATTTTTGAGCCAAGTTCCTAAAGCCAGATTTAAATGGTTCCAGGCCAGTTTCTCATTGACACTAACTCAATGATTCAAAAGGAGTTTTTCAACAGTGGCAGTGGCCATGAAACTAGCACTGGAATAAACAGAGATGGACTGGAAAATCTAGCCAGTCACTTACAAGGCTTGCAACTGTAAACCACACTAAAGCCACAGCTTCCTTAAATTTAGACAATGCCTTCTTCTTTGGGCTGATATAAGAATTAAAGTAGCTCATGCACAGAAAGCTCATATCCTGGTACCTAGTGCATAAAAGTAAACATAATAAATGGGAGCTCCCTGAAGACATGGCTTCATGTCAATTTATCACTGCTAGCATTTAGATTGGTGCCAGACACAGAGTGGGATCCAACTATTTGTTAAATAATTACATTATTAACAGTCACAAACAAAACTAGAATTTAAAATAAGAAAGTTTTTTATTTTGAATATGGTAAAAAAAAGATAGAAGATGGAAATAAATTCTAATTTAGTTTCCATTTGCTTCAAATTAAAATACATTCTTTAAGCGACTCTTAAAATGCCAACTAATGGTTTTGACATATCATTACAGTGATTTAAATGTTTCATTCTTTTAAATAAGATGGAATAAAAATGTCTGATCTACAATCAAGTTTTGTATATTTGCAATGTTCAGAAAGCTATAGTCTTTTTCAACTCTCATTTCAAAAATAATAACTATCATACAACTATAGCACACTAGAGAATAATGGAAATACATTATAGCAGTTGCATTAATGTTAAGTAGAACCATTAAATTACTTAACATATTTTGTTTCTGAATTATTTTAATGTTTTGATATTAAAGTGAAAAATAGTGAATGCTTCAGACACTTACAAAAATGTAGTTTGGTATACAGAAACTTAATTAGTGGCTCATAGAATATGTATCTTGACATATATATATTTTCTACTATTATTGAAATATATATTAAATATATTTAGCATATCTGTTATATGGCCATTTGAAAATTCTTCAAATTCTTTTAGAAAAAAAATAAGATGAGTTTTTTGTTTCCAAATAGAGGTCCCAGGGGAGCTACACATCCAAAATTTCCATCTGCACAAGGCCTTTCATTTGGAATAAATGGAGCTCTGCTCACTTTAGCATGCCACAAACAACCTGATTCCTAATTAACCTGTACTGTTGGTTTCCTTTCTACTCCTTTTAGAGGGAAAATAACTGGATTAAAGTTCATTTCTATTCCCTACAACAAAAACTCCCCATCTGAAATGTTTAAATGTCATTTAATGTAAGCATTGCCCACTTGGTACCCACCCATATTCATCTTCATATTCCCTTCAGACCCAGCACAGAGCCCAGGAGGGAACAGGTGCTACCTAACTACTTGCTGGAAAGAACCAAGCATTCCCCCAGGTCCCTGGGCATTCTATATCCCAAAAGCACTCTTCCACGGTACCCTGAGATAGAGTCCAGCCTTGAAAAACTTGGATAAAGTCTATCACTCAATAAATGGGCTGGTGCTCTGGATCTCACTCCAACAGGCTGGGAGGCCAACAGCAGCACACAGGATCAGTTTGTAAAGAGTAAACCATTTCTCTGCTTGTATTCTGGGCTCAATCAGGCCCTCAAGGGAGGGAGCTGTCACCCTGATGGACAAGGGAATGGCCGACATCTGAGGCCCAAAAGGCCTGTGGTGCTTAGTGGACAAAAATGAAAATGAAAAACTGTCCTTTCCAGAATGAGAAGAGGGTGGCTGATTGTGCAAGTCAGTGGGGTCAGGAGGTGAGTAGAAACAGCATGGGGTGGAGGCAAAAGCTTTCAGAAGGTATTCTAATTCCACCACTATTTTAGTATGAGTCATCAAGAGCTTTAAGAAAAGGAGGAGACCAAGGAAATCCCTCTCAGAGAGGAAGAACACTAAGCCTAGGGTAATGAGGCCAAGGTCTGGTGTCCAAGTGAGGGACAGCCAGGTATGATTGATTCCAATGGGAGCAATGATCAGATAAGAGAGCATAAGAGCGTGTCGACACCTCATAACTACAACCCAGACATGAAACCTGTATTAAACCTGGAGTAACAGGTTGGACTTAGACCCTGACCGAGGTTGCTGGGATTGTACAACTCACAACTTCATGACCAGCAGGCCCCTCATGTTCATGAAGCCACTAACTTCATTACAGTGTGGGGGTGGGGTAGGGAGGCTATATTTGTAAAATTTACCTGTATGCTCCCTTTTATTCTCCACACAAATTTTATTTTCCCCCAACATGTTCTTCTGGTCATCCACCTCCAGGTTGACAGCTAAGGTTTCTGATAGCAGTTTTTAGGTAACTATTTATAAGATTGTGAAATGAAAAATGTTTTCTCTGCTTAAAATCTGTATGGACCCTGCTGAAGTCCTAAGATCATGAAGCCCTTTTATGTGGGGGTGGGGACAATAATCTTTGCCAAAGTCCAATACTAATCTCACAGACTTCACTCTATTCCTATGTCATATCACCTGGCTGGATACTGCAAGAAAATAACAAACCTAGAACACAGTTCTGGTTTGAAGACTTAAGTTCTGGTGATCGCTCTCCTTTCCCAGGTGAACAACATCATCAGACGAAAAGGTGCAAAATCACAGAAGCCTTGCGTTAGATGCTTGCATAGATGTTAATTAACTCATTCAATGCTCACAGGAGGAAGTATTCTATTTTACAGGAAAACGGAGCTGGGAGACGTAGGAGTGATCTATTCCAGGTCACTCATCTGCACATTGTGGACCCAGGTTTCAAATCCAGGCCTGTGACTGCCAATGTCACACATTGACCACTATTACTAGTCTTATTATGACTTCACCAGTGACCGACAAAGATAGAATAAGTGCATCTTGATCCCCACCCCACTATTCTTTGCTAGTGTTTTCATTCAAGAAGGCATAGAGACGTTCTAATGGAAGCTTTATTTTCTATTATCTTATCTCACAATATAAATTCACCATAAGGCAAGAATTAGGCCATATTACTTCTTTATTTTTGAGCCCAAAATAGCAAACTGGTTCAAACAGTGTGGGAAACTAGACTTTTAAAACATCTATTTGAATTCAGTATGATAAGAGCTGGAAAATTACTGGTAGGTGAAATCAAATAGGAAATGTCTGGATATGCTATTAGGTTGTGCTGTTTTGGTTTTTTTTCAACAACTTTCATATCAGGAAACAAAAGAAACACATTCGAAATGACATTTGAAGTGCCTGCTTAAAAAGATATTTGAACTTGGAGTTTTCTTACCTTTTAAAAGCTTTTTTCACAAACACTTTCATCTTATTACTCTCTTTAAATATATACTCTCGATGACAACTATAAGTGTATTTCAAGACCTTACAGAATTTCTATAAATTTTGTTAGGGGCAAAAAATGATTCCTTCAAGGTCCCTGAAATTCTTAGCTGAAGGAAGGAACTGACAAAGGCACCATGCCTGGTTCCTCAGACAGTAGCCTCTCACACGCACCCAGTATTCACTATGCGCCAAGCACTGTTCTAGAAGCCTTGCCTACATACACTCACTAGAGTCGTCTTCACATCCCCGTGTGGCAGATACCTTTGTTTTTTCCATTTTACTGAAGAAGAAACTGAGGCACAGAGAAATTAAGTAAGTTGCCTAGGCCACACAGACAGGAAAAAATCTAGCCAGTCTACAGCACCACCACCCTTGTACTTCAGGAGAAAATGACTGATTTCAAACTAGGTAACCTGGGGAGAAGCCCCTTTAAAGATATAATCTGAGCTCATTATGAATAAAGAATTAGGACCTCCTGTAGAGTATAGTACAGTGGAAGAATAGAACATGGAAGACCAACTGTAGGTGTTATGGCCCACTCACAGCTATGAATAATTAGTTGTGTGGCCTTAGACTAATCACTCGATACTTTATTTTTTAAACTTAAAATGCCAGAAGCTGAGGAGGGGAGGCTTGTATGATAGTTTTCAGTATAATCAGGTCTGCTCTGATTTCAGATCCACCAGTATTGGCAGGTTTTGTTTAATCATAATAGCTTTTTCCCATACAACTTTCAACAATCTTCTCACAGTTTGGTCTCAGCATTCTCTTATAGGTGCCCACGCTGGAACACAGGAGCGGCGAAGAGCTGGGGCTTGATTCAGAAAGTCCGGGGTTCCCATTCCAGCTCCTTGGCCTACCAGCAGTAGGCACCAGACTGTTTCTTTGAGGAGGGAAATGTTATTCACCTCACATGGTTGTTCTCGGGGTGCATAAATGGTCCAGAGCCTTTCACGTGGAAGGGGCTTATGAATAGGAGTTATTTTTATGACTCTAGGCCTTAATCATCTCTCACCTAAACTATTAAGCCTTATAAAAACATGGAAATGAAGACATTCAATGTGGCACTATTAACAGTGAAAGATTGCTAACAACCTAAATGCCCAACACTGCAAAAAGTAAGAATATATAAATTATGGACTAATATTAAATTATATGTAGCTATTAAAATCATATTTTCCAAGATTATTTTTCAGCATGGAAAAATAATAATCTCGGTCACTGAAAAAGGCAAGCTGTAAAAACTGTATATATAGCATATTCATTATTATACACAGAAATACACATGTATAATGCATATATACATACATACATGGAAAACTGGAAGAATATAACAAATTGTTAGCAGTGCTTCTTTGAGTCATTGGATTATATTTTATTTTCTTTTTGATACTTTCTGGGATTTTTTAATTTTTCCTACAATGGCAATACAGAACTCACATAATCAGAAAAAGGATTAAAACCTTAAAGTGTTCTTTGACAAAGAACAAATATACATTTTTCAAATAAAGGTAAGATTTATACTAACAACAAAATCATTTTAAGTAACCAAATGGTAAAATATTGCCCCAACAAAAAAATCACCTTATATCAAAAAGAAAAGTAGAACTATAACTTCCAGAAATTTAAATAGCATTAAAATAAGGAAAGTTAACATACTGAGGATTTAAAAATAAAAAAAAGTATAATAAAAATTTTATGCAAGTGACTGCCCAGAATCACAAAAAAATCAGAAATGGAAAGTCTTAGAAAATGATTTTTCCTCTTATGCCTGGAAAAAATATCATGGAGGGATTATGGGTTCAGCGGAGAACTTGGCCGAATTTGGGCTTGTTTCAACAACCCTATTTTTTGTTCTTTCTCTCTCCCTCAACATAGACACATACACACACAAAGCCAGGCCTCGTCAAGTGTTTAACCCTCTGCTCTCAGATTAGGAGTCCAGCTTCCCCCGCCATTCCTCGGAGAGCCTCACCCATAGCAGGGAGCTCTCTGTCCTCCTCAGTACTGAAGCTGACATGGCTGGCCTGCTCTTTGCTCCTGTCCCCACCTCACTGACCACCTCTCAAAGCCGCAAGAGGGCTGCCAGCCCATCTTGGAGCTTGACTCTCCGTAACCACCCTATTAATCTGGAGTTCTGCCACAGTGCAGCCCAGAGGGGACTTGTCATCCAGGCCTGTCTCTGTTACATTTATGCTTCTTAAGGTTCCACACGACAGCACCTCTGGAAGACTGATAAATCTCAGGCATGGTCCCCAGACAGTTCACCAGGTCTTTTCCTCGAATTGTTTTCATGCTGCGAAAAATGGCCACATTTCTTTGACAGCTCTTTTTGAAAGACAAAATCGATAAACCAGGGAACCTGGCCCAGACCATAGAGAGCCCAGTATCGGTCCTTCCTGTATGAGAGGCCTGACCCTTACCACAGGCTGCAATAATAAGAGGCGTGTACGAAGGTGGAGGCAGCAGCTGCAAGCTTAAAAGGTAAAGCAACAATGTATACATAACTTACATATTTCAGGAAATGCAGGCCATGAGTTATTTATAAAAATTCAATTCAAGAATATTCTCTCATCTTCATTCTACAGTCAAATTATAGTTCTTTAGAGCAAAGAGCTTAGAACCTGGGTTCATATTTCAGTTCACCAATTATTAGCTGTGTGACCTTAGGCAAGTTTCTTTACCTCTATTTAAGGCACCTGAACAGTGCAGCATGTAGTAAGTACTATGCAAGTTGTAGCTGCTATAATTATCTTATTGTTGTTCTATTATTATTATTATTATTATTGTTGTTATTTATTTGAACTGGCATACTGTTTCAAATATCTGACTCTTTAAACTATGTCTAGTTATACTCAAAAATCATGTGACAATGCAGTATAAAGAGAGTCTGTTTTGAAATCAGAGGATACTTCGAAGCTGGATGAACCAAACGTAATGGCTAATAATCTGAGTACATTATCTCCTCTGCTAAGCCTCAATTTCCCATCTATAAAATGCATATTACATCACTAACTTCTCAAAGTTTTGTGAAGAGTGAAGAACTTTTGTGAAAAGCAGAATTTATAAAGCACTGAGATGTACCCTAAGGAAAACAGGTCTAGAATGTGACTCTGCCAACAGCTCTGGCCCTGTGAAAGTATATAAATCTCACTGCTAGACAATTACAGTGATCACTTTCGTCCACTTTGAGACACAGTTGTCTTTTGTCTGTGGCAGGTTAAGAGGATCCCATCATTTAGGATCAGGTATCTAGAGGAGAGAAGTCGCTTTCCACTTTAGGGTTGAGACAGAATTGAGAATTCTTGCCAAGAAACCATCCAGAGGATAAACACAGTTGGAAGAGGTAAAAACAGAAAGAATATTGGAGGTGACCTATGAGAGAAAAAGAAAAGAAACTAAAGAGAAAGGCCAGTCTCCCAGTGAAGCTGTCCTACATGAGGAGCCATAGGTTTGTCTACCCTTCACCAAGTCAGCACAGGAACTGCTCTACTCAGCCTAAAGCAATGAAATACTACTGCACCTCCTGAATATGTTTCTTTTTCTCAAGAAGAATCTAACACCTTATGGGTATATCAGTCAGGGTAGGCTATTATGCTGCAGTAACAATCACAAAATATCAAGGAATATATCACTTCTCACTCATACTCCATGCCCACCGCAGGCAGCTGGGGGCTCTTTTCCAAGTAATCCTCACCCTGGGGCCAAAATATCACAAGTGGCCATGGCAGCGGGCACAGGATGTGGTGAAACATGCATTGGCTCTTAATGCTTCTGCCCAGAAGTGACATTTAATTGGCCAAAGCAAGTCATATGACCGTGTGCGTTCACATGGACAAGGAGGTACAGTCCTACTCTACGTCAAGAAAGTCAAAAACTTTGTGACAACCCATGCATGCAGTGGGCCCCCAAGAACTGTTTGCCCACCTGCTCATTAGAGAACACATCTGGGAAATGTCTCTGCCATGATTCAGACAGACTGACCAAAGAGTGTGAAGCAGAAACTTCAACCACCTTCTACCAGACAGACAGTGAAGGCTTCTTTCCCATCTCTTCAACCAGTATTTTCTTACTGGTTGAAGAGATGGGAAAGTCTTACTGTTAAATAGTATAGCACTTAACAGTCTTACTGTTAAATAGTATAGCACTTAAACGGCTACTTAAGACGCTAAGTAATCATTACCATCCTGTATTTAAAGCATGCACACACACACACACACACACACACACACACACACACACACACACAGGCATACACACACAAGCAATAACCGCCAACCATTTATACTGAATATAAAATATCCTTTTTTTTTTTTTAAATGAATAACACTTTTCCAGGACTGGAGTCCCTAGTGAAATGTTGCATTACAAGCTCAGTCAATCCCAAGTGAAAAATTCTTTTTCTTAGAAAATGTCATCCTTTGTAAATGTTCTGTAGGGCCAAGCTCAGGAAGGCGCTCCAGAGTTTCTCTCAGAACTAAACCTTCCATGAATCAAGCTTTTAGATACTCTCCACACTTTTGGCATCCAAACATTCATACAACCCTGAATTATTTATTCATCAATCTTCGCACAACTTCTTAGACACCAATGGAGACCAGGCCGGTTTCAGCTATTTGATGTTACATCTTCTCAAGTGGCTAAAGAGGCTATAAAGCACCCTATTGCTTAAGCCTGCCATCTCAGTTCCATTAGCAGTAAAGACCTCTCTATTCAAACTGCTAAGTAAATCCTCCGAGAGAGCCGAGGGACTGTTTCATGCTTGAATGCAACTGTTAAGAATTTGACAACAACCAAACTGTTCCTATTTAATCCTTCTCCCAAGGTAAAAAGAATTATAGGTAAACATATGCCTTCATTATGTGCTTTGCCGCATTTCAATACCCAACCCCACACAAAATTGCCAGCCAAGGATTTAATGCAATCACCTCTGTATTTCAGAGCTATTGCCTTTGTAGAATGGAAAAAGCTTAACAAGGGCTATGGAGCTGGTTAGCCAGCTACTGTATTTTGTATAGCAAACATCTAAAATGTCACGGGGTTAAGTCTGATCATAGTGAGGCTTTTAACGAGTTTTTTTTTTTTTTTTAAGGTGATTCAAAACAACAGTCCCGGGTTGTTGTTTTTTTTTAAGCTGACACAAAACATTTAGTTTTGAACTCAAATCAAAGGTTATACCAAAGTATGAAAAGAAGAATGAAGAAAGATGGTACAGAACTGAAATTCTTATTATTTGCTTTTGAAAAATAGTAGACATGGAGTCCTTTGAGATTTATTTTTGGATTTTTTTTCTTTTAAGTATTTTTTGGTTGGTTTGGTTTTTAGCTTTGGTAATTTACATGCTTGTAAAACTTCTGAGAACCAGCCAGGATTAGGCAGACCATCTTCTCCAGTAGATGACACTTCAGAAACTCAGTGCATTAAAGCAAGTTCTTTCAAATGCTCTACAATCTCCAATACTTTCCCCACCATGACCAGGACCCACAACACACATGTGCAGTCACCAAGACACTAGTTTCTTCACAAAAAAACTCTGGAGCAAGATGACGAAGTGAACCACCAGTGATGACTATCCCAAGTTATATTCCTACATTTTATGAATATTGACCTCTCTTTTTGCTAACCAAGCTCTTCTCCAACTCCTACCTAGGAATCACTCTCCATGAAAGAAGTTTTTGCTGCCAGTCATTACTTCTGTTGTATAGTGAAAAACAGTTGGTACCTATTAGGATCTTGACTTAAACAGCATTGATGACACATTGTCTATTTTAATAATACCTTTTCCTGTGCAAATCTCCCTAAATTAAAGAGCCACTGTATTTCCTATGACAATGGAACATTATTTTCCCCAAACGTATACCCTCTATTCTCGACTGGTATTTTAAGGATGGCTTAGATTAGGGCCAACCGACAGTTAGAGGACATCCTTTGGAAGGCCATACATATCAACTTGAAAAGAGAGCATCTTGAAATCATGTCAGAACAATTACTTTTGTTTTTGTTTTTTTACTTCCAAGTATTCTATAGGTCAACAAGGAAACATACATTACAATTTCCTTTTTCTTTTATACCTTTTAATGTTGGGTTTGCTTCTAACAACATAATATTTTACCATAGAAGGGTACTTTCTAGCTTTGTTATTATGGGCAGTGAAAATATGTTGTGAGTGCTTATTATTCCAGACTGGAAGATTCAGAAGCACTCTAGTAAAAATCTTGAGATTTTTCTCAATAAAATATTAACTACAAAGATTTCATATTTAATAAGATCACCTCTTTATTCAAGATATATTTTTAATCCTAATCTGGTTTACCACATTTGGGGACTCTTCTCTCATTAACTCATTTCAATCTGGCTAACTAATTTGAACATTAGGCCAAACTGAAATAACTAAGAAGGCAAACAAACTTCTGGAGCTAAAGAGATATAATTGTCATTAGTTACATTGTATTATCCTTGTCACTGAACATTGCTCTTTCTGTTGAGAAATGTGCCTTCTCTCAGCTAGCCAGTCCTATCCTGTTGACTCTTTGCTGTCCAATGTGCCATACAGAAAAAGAGTGAAGGTCTATGCTTGGGCATGGTGCTCAGGGCAGGTATCTGTGAAGAGGACTTGTTTTCAGGTCTCAGAGCTTGAGAACTATAATCAAAAGCAAAAAACAACAACTCTCTAGGCACAATAACAATTTGTTCTCTCAGTTCTAGGTATTACGATTTAGATTATAGTTCTTACTAAGCTAATTTTATTAATACATTAAACAGAAGTTCCAAAGTGTGTTAAGTCAGAGTGAAAGCAAGAGGAATAAATAAATTTTAAAAAACGTATTATTCAAGTAGAATAAATAATCAATAAATCAGAAAAAAAGGAAAGGAGCCATAATGAGAAGAAGGAAGGGAAAGAAAGTGGCATGAAAATACTGGACTGAGATACTTTTACACATTTAAGCTTGTTAACCCACCTCATTTCCCTCGGGGAAGGAAAGACAACATTTTCTTTATCGTAGTGTTTTATTCAACTGTCTAGGAAATATACACTATTAGGTAATCACTTCTAGAAAAGTTTTTGTGGGTTTTGTTTTTTTGTTTTTGGCGGGGAGGGTTGTTTTGTTTCAGGATTTGGGGCTACATTATTCATAAGTTGCGTGTTAAAATAAAACATTTTTATTAACAGTGGAAGAATATTTCCAATATGTGGCTGTCATCAAGTCAGAGACAAGGCAACATCTTAGAGAACAGATTCAAGTCCATTTACTTCTCTCCCAGGCCCTGAAGCTCATAATTCCAACAACTACTTCTAGCATTCCTCCTCCTCAGAGCCAATTCACACAGAACGGAAAGTCCAGGGCGGCATTCCAGATCTTCCAGACTAAGAGTAGGTAAACCAAATTGAAACCAGAAATGTTCACAATGTATTCAACGATGCAGCATTCCTAACCCTGCCACTTCCCAGACATTCCGCCACACAAACTCATGTGGCTAACAATTATTGTCCTCTCACGAAAGGCTTAGAAGAAAACACACACACACACACACATACACACACACACACACACACACACACATTTACATGTATCCCCAGTGTTTGAGGTTGATGCAAACTCTCTTTAAAATTAGCTTTTAAATTAAGGCTTATGTTTTTTTATTTAAGCAAATAACTTCTAAATTTACTCAGGAAAACTATGTTTTCCCCCAAAACAGAAAGAGAAACACTATCTGATATATTTTAATTCAATTTAATAAATCTTTATTGAGTATGTAATTTTGCTCCAGGGAAATAGAATGCAAAAGGAGAGGTCGTGCCTTCGAAGAGCTTACATGTTAATACAGGAGGAAGTAATTTAAACAAGTAACAGTAAGCTCTGTACTGTATAATGATCATATATTCTGGGTACTAGAAGACCATCAAGTAAGGCAACATTAGCTCTAGTCAGGAAGAATCTGGGGAGGCTTCAGAGAAATGACATTTAAGTAAGGAATTTAAAGTTGAGGAGGATTTTGATTATTCGACCTACAAATAAAAATGTCTGTCTCATCACCTCAAGCTTCCTAAATTTCTCTTTCCAAATTCACCTGAAAACTATAAAATCCCCTTAGAAGATCCCATTGTCAGAATCACGATGTCCACATATCCACTGACATGCATTAGGTGCTTTTCAAATGTGCCATACTATAATGCCATACAGATCCTTAGATATTTTGTCTGGAAAGAACTCCAATCAGCTATGAACTCTATTTCTAAGGTATCTACTCAAATATATTGTTTCAAATTCCCTTATGCTTTTTGTGAATAAGAAACTTCCCTCTCTGCACTTCTTTTGATCAAAGAGGTGCTGATGGTGAGAACAATGTCAAATGACCCAGCACAGCACAGCCGCTACTACGTGGAAGCACTAAGAAACCCACATCTTAGATACTGTCCAGGAAAGCAGGCCAGACCGATGAGAGGCACCAGGATCAACCTGGCCTTGTGAATGATGCAAACAGGCAGGTCTTCTTAGGCCAGCCATAAGTCCTCTCCCTAGAGGCTACTAGTAGTACTAGTAGCTTGGCTCTACTGGGAGGGCAGTTAAGAAGGGAAACAGGAGGAGACTCTGACAGCCATGCTTACTTCCAAGCATAAACTGTCTGCCAGCCCTGGAGGTGTCCTCTACGAAGCTAGCCCTGGGACAGAAAAAAAGGGGAAAAGAGGCCACAGAAGGAGGAAGGTGCTGGCACCAGCCACCCATCTAGTATCTGGGTTGGAACCTACTGAATGGACACAAAGCTCTGCAGAGGAACTCTCTCTGCAGAGAACCAGAACCAAAGCCTCTAAACTCAGCTGAGTCTCAACAACCAAAAGAAATCAACAAGTAATCCCTAAGGTTTTGGATAAATTACTTAGAGTCAAGTCTGTAATATCTGGTGTCTGCAGAAGGGCGTTACTATGCTGTCTGAATCACAAGCAGTGTTCCTACACAGCCGTCTGGGTTTCATGAAGTCTCTTACAAGGAAGGAGAGAAGGCTTGCTCAAGAGCCCCTCGGGGAAGAGAGAATCAAATCGGCACCATCCCCTTCCTCCTCCTGCTGCTGCCACCGGAAATGGCAGGCAAAGCCCTTCTGCATTCTTCCCTACTGCCTCTGAAGTGACAGAGATGGCTCCTCAGGTCAAAGGAGCCTATACTTCTGCAAAGGCTCCCCTACATTGAAGTGGCAAGATGCAAATACTGACGTGACTTCTGTCTCTAGTCCAAAACTTTGCTATTTTTGGTTAGATAAAAATCTTTCTTCTTTTGTCTCCCTGTTTCATTGAAGCATACATCTGACTTGAGAAAGGCCCCTAACGCTCACTCCCCTCCACACACACAACAGAAGGGCCCACCAGCCTGCCAGGGGCAGCACTTGTTACCCTGTTACTCCAGCACATTCCCAAGTATGTCCCAAAAGGCACCAGCCAGTCAAGGGGCTCCCTGGGTGAGTACATTTAGGATATTCTGCAAACCATCACAAACTTGACCTTCAACAAAGAAACCTGTTGAGCTCTGTTTAACCTCAAGTTTCAAGCACAGCTTTACCACAACAACAATCAACTTTTTTTTTCTCATGTAAAACCTATTACTACATCCCACATGACATATTGGGAAACAAGCCCATTCCTGACGGAAATGCACTGCCAGAAAATTTCTTGCTGCCCTGAAGACAACCTTCCCCTTTCTCACCTTCCCCACAAAACTCAGCTGACCTTCCTAAAGCCAAAGAGACCAGAGACCTCCTCTTTAAAATGCCTGCCTTGACAGCTCTGAGAGACCGTCGAGTCTCTTCTCCATTTTGGTTATGGTGTGGTCCTAGCAATGGTGATTTTTAGTGTGTGCTATAAAAACTTAATTAAGTAGAAGCTTCTTAAGGACAGGTACTTTTCTGGTATATATGTGAGGTCTTTCATAAACTGCATTTTTATAACACTAGTGAAATAAAGGGATAAAGCTTTAAGAATAAAGGTTGACTCTAAGAAGATCATATCATCTCAAACTACTTCCTGCTCCCCAAATAAGCAACATATGGAAGTTTATTTATCAGGGAAGCACAGAGATCTTTTAAAGGGAGGTCCCTATATTTTGGGGTAGGGGAGCTAACAAAGCCTTTCTAGAGAGTGCTCCCATTTATCTGTGCTCTTCCTAATGCTGGTCTGCCTGAAGGCCCATCTGCCCTTGGTCTGCACTTCCCCACCCCCTTTCCCTGTGTGCACCTTCTTTCACTGCATTCCCAACCCCTACCTAAAACAGAATCACATGCATCCCAAATCTTACAGTGG
>NW_011888903.1:3132122-3153816 GCF_000151845.1 Pteropus vampyrus
TGGTGTGGTCCTAGCAATGGTGATTTTTAGTGTGTGCTATAAAAACTTAATTAAGTAGAAGCTTCTTAAGGACAGGTACTTTTCTGGTATATATGTGAGGTCTTTCATAAACTGCATTTTTATAACACTAGTGAAATAAAGGGATAAAGCTTTAAGAATAAAGGTTGACTCTAAGAAGATCATATCATCTCAAACTACTTCCTGCTCCCCAAATAAGCAACATATGGAAGTTTATTTATCAGGGAAGCACAGAGATCTTTTAAAGGGAGGTCCCTATATTTTGGGGTAGGGGAGCTAACAAAGCCTTTCTAGAGAGTGCTCCCATTTATCTGTGCTCTTCCTAATGCTGGTCTGCCTGAAGGCCCATCTGCCCTTGGTCTGCACTTCCCCACCCCCTTTCCCTGTGTGCACCTTCTTTCACTGCATTCCCAACCCCTACCTAAAACAGAATCACATGCATCCCAAATCTTACAGTGGGCCTGTCCCCTCTGAGCCCCCAACCCATGGCCTTCTGTGGGACTTCACCGGAGTGCAAAGGAAAGAACATGAGAAAGAGACAAAGGAGGCAGAAAACTCCTAACAAAGTCCCAAACCTCCTTTTCTATTTCAGAATTAGAATGCAAATGTGAAAGGGTGACCAAAAAAACACCTATTAATACATAGGTATGATTTGAAAATGAAGTCAGACCTTTTCTGATAAAAAAAAAAATTAAGCCTTTTTGGCTACTTGGTTTGATGGGGAGGTCTGACTATGCCAATTAGGTTATGCAGCTCCAAGGTTTTGACAGAAAACATATGTATGGCAAATGTCGATACATAGCTAGCTTTTTAGACATAGTTAAAAATCTTACAATTAGAGATTATCTTATGCACAGAAAGAAACACAGAAAGAAGCCTCTTGTTGAATCTTCACATTACATGTATGTGTTGGCAAGGGAAGGGATAAGTCGGGTCAGAATTAAATTCTCAACTCATCTCATCCTGATGTGTAAAAAACAAGTTAAAAACTGATCGTCCTCTTAAAAGTTTGATAAAACTTCTAAAAGTAGTTGTTAGAATGAGATTTATTTTCATGTCCCTGGAAATGGAAAATAACTCTTTAAGCCCATGCTTTAAGAAGCCACATTACAGGATAAACACATCTGTCCTAAAGACTGATGTCAATATTGGTCCCATGTCAAACTCATTATCAGTTTGTCAACAACAGCTGATAATTTCTTAATGACAAATGAGAGCTATAGTGAACTAGTATTTCAT
Organism: Pteropus vampyrus; assembly: GCF_000151845.1. Lineage (NCBI taxonomy): Eukaryota > Metazoa > Chordata > Mammalia > Chiroptera > Pteropodidae > Pteropus > Pteropus vampyrus. Next base: position 3,133,380 of record NW_011888903.1, read on the forward strand.
TAGGCAGGGAAAGTAAGAAAAATTCATCCAGATAATTTGGTTGGGGCTGATAAAATTCATATTATTAACCGGATCAACTGCCTATAAGTGATCCAATTTTCTCTAAAGAAAAAGACATCCTTTCAGAGTGACAACTAGCTATTTTGTTCTTTTTTAGGATCACTTATCCTTTCATTCACTCCCTACTTCTAAGCTTACAAGAAGCACTAATCACCTCAAACACGAACATTCAAACACAAACATTTAATATTCCTTTACTTTCTGAGCTTGAAATACTCTTTGATCACACAAAGTCAAACTTGTAGCATCCTTTCCTGTTTCTGAAACCGGCAATCCAGATGTACTCTAATTATTGCCTTACATATACCAATGCTCATTACCCTGTGTGTACTTTATTACTATGGTAACACCAGACTTGCCTCACAGTTTGTGCTGTTCTATGCTGAGTTAGCGGTTTACATAAATTTCCACAATAACCCTTAAATCATTTGCGCAATTAGTAGGTTTGATTTGGATTCTATTTAACATGTTCTCTTGTTCTGCTTCTTACTCTAAACTATTCTGCAGAGGATGAAGGTTTTTCTCCACTGTGATACATTCACCCCCAGGAGACCCTATCGTCTCAATGAGCCAAATCCACCAATCTCCCACTAATGCACCCATGTGTCATCTTCTTGTTTCCAATAACTTTCTAGCAGCCCAAATAAAGCTATTAATGTTACCGGAGAAAATTCAAATTTCCACTTGAGAGGGTTATTTCCATCTAAGCAACATTACAATTTACCTGATTCGAAGTGAAAAAAAATTATGAGTTAGCCCTACTGGAGCTGCCAATAGTAATCTGCTGATCCCAGGAGAATGAATCAAATAGGGTCACCTGTTTGTTGCACTAAAATCAACCAAGCCTTTATGTCCTGGTCAATAATTGCATAGGCAACATGGTCCCCTCTTTCACAGGAATTTCATCTTCTTAGAAGAAATAAGGTAGCTGGGTCAACATCAACAGCAAGCATTCTTTATTGAGTGCTTATTGAATGAAATAAAAGTGACTAAGGCGATATATACTGAAGGGTTACATTGTGTTTAACTCTTAAATTAAGGGTTTATCTTAATTTATAGATTATCACAGGAAATTGTCATAGGAGCCCAAGTTTGAGAACCCTATAACTGTCCTTTGAGACTATAAGCAAAGCTAGCTTCTTGTGGATATGAGCTGATAACTCCTCAAAAGAAGATAAATGCTAAAGTAGCAAAAAGGTAAAGTCACGTACAGGACAATGGTTTCCTAAGCCAGGCAGCAAGGCAATGTCTGTCACTCTAGGTTCTGAAGGTGCCTGGGAGCTTGAGCAGCAAAAACAATTTAAGAGAACTCTCCAATTGGAGCTGAGTAAATTATACTTTGTTACACTAACTGACTAGTTGCATGTTATTTTCTGAAGCCTTGTTGAAGTGGCCCAGCCTCAACTATATCATTCTAAAAGAATTAAAAGTCCTCTGAAGTCAAAATAGAAAGGGCAATGGAAATGAGTGAGAACCCTAAGGTGAAAGGTCAGGTCAGTATCTCTTCCTCATATATCCAACTTTGGAGCATGGTGCTAGAATTTATAATTTCATTATAGCTTCGTTCCCATTCACTGAAGAGTTACAATGTGGTCAAACATTTAAGGTACAGTTGGGATTTAGATGGGTGGAAGAGGACACATTTTAAATAAGGGGTTTAACATGAACCAAGGTTCCAAAGTAGATAGAATCAGGGTGAATGTGTAGAACAGACCTAACAAGCATGGTTAAGAGATACTGAGAAATAGTGGAATGTGTAAAGGACTAATAAGATGAAATCGTTGAAGGAAAGCCCAGAACATAGACATAAATTATCTGATACAGTTAAAAGGGAGTCAGTAAAGGCTTTCTAAGCACAATAAGGATCACTTTTCCTTAAAGGCACCTGTCATGTGGCACAATAGGGTCCATATAAATTTCACATTTATTCAGCACAGAGAACAAAAGTAAATTGTAGCATAACAGTAGACCACTCTATGCCACACACACACACACACACACACACCCCATACATATTAGCTCGCTTTACTTTCTCTTCTGAAATAAGACATAAAGAAAGATATACATTATTCCAAGCAGATTGAGAGAAATTCATGTAATCCATAGTCTAAGTTATCTCGCATCTTCCTCTATGTCAGTGTTTCTCAAATTTGAATAAGGTTCAGAAACTTTTTGAAGAAAAATAGTTATTAGGAGGACCCAAAGAATGTCTAACTAAAGGGTTCTATGGGACCCTAGTTTGAAAAACACTGACTTAAAACTAGAAAAACATTTTTAAAAAGACTTTATAACTGATAAAATATATCAAAATAAAGTTTACAAATTATGTAGAACTTAAACCAACTGAAAATTTTAGGAACTCAAATTTGATAACCCCATTTAGAACTATTGTGCAAAGTCCAGTAATTTCTACCAAAAAAAAAAGCTGTTCTTATTCATCTTCCCTAATTTCAAGGTTAGTAAAATAAATTATCCAGTTCAAGGAGTCTTTATGAAAAATTTCCTAAATGCATATTCATGGAACTGATAACCATCCCACTTATGAGACATTTCCTAAAATCATGACTCACCTAATCAAGTTTTCAAACTGCCCAATAGAGTTTGCTAAGTGTCTCTTTCATCTTCCTATAACTATCGAATGGTTCTCTCTGTTCATGTTTGTAATATAATTATATTTTCATTAAAATGTCTCTCAATCCACAATATTAACCATTAGTTTAAGTCATTTGTGCAGGGCCTCCCCAGAGAAACAAAGCTGGCATAACTCTCATCACCAAAAACATGGGAAGCATCACACATTAGCAATTGTCATTACCAAAATTCCCACCATCTGGTGAGGCTAGTTCTCCCTAAGCAATTAGAAAACTACTGGAACTACCTTTTCACCTCGGAGGAAATATTTTCCCTAACTTAAGACTAATGGCCATAATTGGGCAATAATCAGAAATCCCAGGGCTGACAGTTTGAAAGTAAGAAAAATTCATCCAGATAATTTGGTTGGGGCTGATAAAATTCATATTATTAACCGGATCAACTGCCTATAAGTGATCCAATTTTCTCTAAAGAAAAAGACATCCTTTCAGAGTGACAACTAGCTATTTTGTTCTTTTTTAGGATCACTTATCCTTTCATTCACTCCCTACTTCTAAGCTTACAAGAAGCACTAATCACCTCAAACACGAACATTCAAACACAAACATTTAATATTCCTTTACTTTCTGAGCTTGAAATACTCTTTGATCACACAAAGTCAAACTTGTAGCATCCTTTCCTGTTTCTGAAACCGGCAATCCAGATGTACTCTAATTATTGCCTTACATATACCAATGCTCATTACCCTGTGTGTACTTTATTACTATGGTAACACCAGACTTGCCTCACAGTTTGTGCTGTTCTATGCTGAGTTAGCGGTTTACATAAATTTCCACAATAACCCTTAAATCATTTGCGCAATTAGTAGGTTTGATTTGGATTCTATTTAACATGTTCTCTTGTTCTGCTTCTTACTCTAAACTATTCTGCAGAGGATGAAGGTTTTTCTCCACTGTGATACATTCACCCCCAGGAGACCCTATCGTCTCAATGAGCCAAATCCACCAATCTCCCACTAATGCACCCATGTGTCATCTTCTTGTTTCCAATAACTTTCTAGCAGCCCAAATAAAGCTATTAATGTTACCGGAGAAAATTCAAATTTCCACTTGAGAGGGTTATTTCCATCTAAGCAACATTACAATTTACCTGATTCGAAGTGAAAAAAAATTATGAGTTAGCCCTACTGGAGCTGCCAATAGTAATCTGCTGATCCCAGGAGAATGAATCAAATAGGGTCACCTGTTTGTTGCACTAAAATCAACCAAGCCTTTATGTCCTGGTCAATAATTGCATAGGCAACATGGTCCCCTCTTTCACAGGAATTTCATCTTCTTAGAAGAAATAAGGTAGCTGGGTCAACATCAACAGCAAGCATTCTTTATTGAGTGCTTATTGAATGAAATAAAAGTGACTAAGGCGATATATACTGAAGGGTTACATTGTGTTTAACTCTTAAATTAAGGGTTTATCTTAATTTATAGATTATCACAGGAAATTGTCATAGGAGCCCAAGTTTGAGAACCCTATAACTGTCCTTTGAGACTATAAGCAAAGCTAGCTTCTTGTGGATATGAGCTGATAACTCCTCAAAAGAAGATAAATGCTAAAGTAGCAAAAAGGTAAAGTCACGTACAGGACAATGGTTTCCTAAGCCAGGCAGCAAGGCAATGTCTGTCACTCTAGGTTCTGAAGGTGCCTGGGAGCTTGAGCAGCAAAAACAATTTAAGAGAACTCTCCAATTGGAGCTGAGTAAATTATACTTTGTTACACTAACTGACTAGTTGCATGTTATTTTCTGAAGCCTTGTTGAAGTGGCCCAGCCTCAACTATATCATTCTAAAAGAATTAAAAGTCCTCTGAAGTCAAAATAGAAAGGGCAATGGAAATGAGTGAGAACCCTAAGGTGAAAGGTCAGGTCAGTATCTCTTCCTCATATATCCAACTTTGGAGCATGGTGCTAGAATTTATAATTTCATTATAGCTTCGTTCCCATTCACTGAAGAGTTACAATGTGGTCAAACATTTAAGGTACAGTTGGGATTTAGATGGGTGGAAGAGGACACATTTTAAATAAGGGGTTTAACATGAACCAAGGTTCCAAAGTAGATAGAATCAGGGTGAATGTGTAGAACAGACCTAACAAGCATGGTTAAGAGATACTGAGAAATAGTGGAATGTGTAAAGGACTAATAAGATGAAATCGTTGAAGGAAAGCCCAGAACACAGACATAAATTATCTGATACAGTTAAAAGGGAGTCAGTAAAGGCTTTCTAAGCACAATAAGGATCACTTTTCCTTAAAGGCACCTGTCATGTGGCACAATAGGGTCCATATAAATTTCACATTTATTCAGCACAGAGAACAAAAGTAAATTGTAGCATAACAGTAGACCACTCTATGCCACACACACACACACACACACACACCCCATACATATTAGCTCGCTTTACTTTCTCTTCTGAAATAAGACATAAAGAAAGATATACATTATTCCAAGCAGATTGAGAGAAATTCATGTAATCCATAGTCTAAGTTATCTCGCATCTTCCTCTATGTCAGTGTTTCTCAAATTTGAATAAGGTTCAGAAACTTTTTGAAGAAAAATAGTTATTAGGAGGACCCAAAGAATGTCTAACTAAAGGGTTCTATGGGACCCTAGTTTGAAAAACACTGACTTAAAACTAGAAAAACATTTTTAAAAAGGCTTTATAACTGATAAAATATATCAAAATAAAGTTTACAAATTATGTAGAACTTAAACCAACTGAAAATTTTAGGAACTCAAATTTGATAACCCCATTTAGAACTATTGTGCAAAGTCCAGTAATTTCTACCAAAAAAAAAAAAGCTGTTCTTATTCATCTTCCCTAATTTCAAGGTTAGTAAAATAAATTATCCAGTTCAAGGAGTCTTTATGAAGAATTTCCTAAATGCATATTCATGGAACTGATAACCATTCCACTTATGAGACATTTCCTAAAATCATGACTCACCTTATCAAGTTTTCAAACTGCCCAATAGAGTTTGCTAAGTGTCTCTTTCATCTTCCTATAACTATCGAATGGTTCTCTCTGTTCATGTTTGTAATATAATTATATTTTCATTAAAATGTCTCTCAATCCACAATATTAACCATTAGTTTAAGTCATTTGTGCAGGGCCTCCCCAGAGAAACAAAGCTGGCATAACTCTCATCACCAAAAACATGGGAAGCATCACACATTAGCAATTGTCATTACCAAAATTCCCACCATCTGATGAGGCTAGTTCTCCCTAAGCAATTAGAAAACTACTGGAACTACCTTTTCACCTCGGAGGAAATATTTTCCCTAACTTAAGACTAATGGCCATAATTGGGCAATAATCAGAAATCCCAGGGCTGACAGTTTGAGGGATCCTCTATTCCAGTAGATCAAATATTATGTTTTTTCCTCAACTGCACATGGTGCCTTGCGGGGTCACAGTAGGAACTGTTGGGGAGAGGAAGTGGGATGGTTATCAGTTCCATGAAAATACATTTTCTAAACTGAGGTTCCATATAAAACTGAAGTTAGGGCTTCCCTGCTGTTGAAAAGGGGAGGGTAGTTTTTGAATGCACCGCTATTCCATGATCTCATTCCATGTGAGAAGATTCTCAGCCTCTGCAAGGGCAGATGACGTCCTCGGGCAACAGGCAGCTGATGGTAGTTGGAGCAGAACACCTATGCCTGTCCCCAAGCCAATGCTTCACCCCAGAGCCTACCTGTGTACCTGCCCCTACACAGGTTGGGTCTCCTTAGGGAACTGAGACCTGTCTCATCCTCAAGAATCTCCCATATTTACAGCAATGCAAACAAGAATATGAGGGCTAATTCACTATGATCTTAGAAATCAGTATCTTAGACAAAGAAAGAGAACTAAGTAAAGAAATCTCAGGAACTCTAAGGACTACAGAATTATTTTTAGCCTTAAATGATATTAGCTAGAAAGTATACACTAGGAAGGAATGGACCAGTATGTGTAATCATTTAATAATAGCATAAACATACCCTGAGGGAGAAAATAAGACTTAAGAAGAACATCCCAAATAGCTAAATTTGACATCTGCCTCCATCGCCTCTGATTGGCCGAACTTCTTGGGCGCATGGGGACTAGTATGCACTTCCAGAGTTTTCCAGATGCTCTGGGAGTTGTTCTTACTCTTCACTTCTTACTTCTCTTCTAACTGGGAGAGGCTACTCTTTAATCAGACTGTCCCCACGCCCACCCCCACTCCTCCACTACAGTTCCCAAGAGAATTTCTCTAAAAGTTCCCTAAGTTGTTTCAGAGCTGACAACACTACTACAATTTTTCAAGCTCCATTTCACCCCCAAATCCAAATCCACATGGCTGAAGAATGAGACCCAAGTATGCAAACATCCCTACATTAAAAGTGTTAGTGCCTTTATTTCCATTTAAACAAGAGTTTAAATGGAAAAATCTGAAAGAAATCTGGGTTCTACAGATACCCACACATCAACTTCAGTCACCTTCTCAGGGATGAAAAAGAACCAGGTCTTTCTCTAATCTCATTTTAAAGACTCCAAAAGCTCACCAACATTAATTCCAGATATCAATGTGGAGCTTCAGGGGAAAAAAGAAAATCGGATAACCAACATAGTGGTTTCTTAATGTAACCTCACAGATCACCAGGACTTTTTACTTGGAATTTTGAGATTTTTCAAAAAAATGGAATGTAAAAAATTAATGGAAACCTTTCTTATCTTGGACAAGCTATATTTAAATTGGTATGGTGTCCGGAGCGTGCGGAAGCATGCTAGACCGAAATAAAACCTGAAACAGGGAAAAGATTCTTCGTCTCTCGAGACTAGGCCTGCTTCCATTTCTTCTTTCATTTTAATATTCTCACAGCACTTCTATCCCGTCATCTCTAAAAATGTCTGCTCAGAAGCAAAGGGGATGTTCTCCCTTTGATATGAATCCCAGTCGATGTGAAGCCTCTCCCTGGAGCTTCCAGCCTCTAGGGAATAGAAGGCTTCAAAGTTTCACTCATTTTGGAACAGGTGGGTGAAAGATCCTGCAGAACAAGAGGGCCCAATGTCCGTAAAAGGCCAGCACATGGGCAGCTGGCAAAGCTAGAATGGCAACAAGCCAGTTACTGAGCTGTTCCCCACCGTCTGCCCCCATGCCATTTGGGATTAAATATCAGATGATGGGGCAAAAGAAAATCACATTTTGGGAGTTTTGGCTGGAGGACCCCTAGGACTTTGATATATGTAGAGAAGATCAGTTTTCTGAGGACAGCAAAGACAGGAATGGGCAGATTACCTATGGCATCTAGGATTCTTATTTTAGGAAAGTGACATATTAGCATTCAACAGGCAGTCAGCAACTTGAAACTTAACAGCCCAGAGCCTATTGGAAAGTCCCCACAACCGTACCCTCAACCAGATCAAGCTGGCATATGCAAGAGAAATCTACTAACTTTCTGGTAAAAAGAAAAAAGAAAAGAAAAGAAAAGAAAAGAAAAGAAAAGAAAAGAAAAGAAAAGAACACCTATTAGAATCGTACTTAAATGCTTAATTTACTTAACTAATATCACTAATAGTGAGGCATAGAGGTTGAGTAATTTGCCCAAGGTCACACAAGTCTTGGAGCCAGAAATCTGGCTCCAGAGTATAATCTCTGGTCTAAACCCTACGCTAGGCTGCCTCTCTCAGGTGGGAGATGTGTGCAGAGGAGAAAACTCAGCACAGCAGAGCACATCGGTCACTCTGACCACAATTTATCTATGGCTACCCCATATGCAATAAGTGAAGAAAGCAGCATGAATTGGTTGCAGTGAGAATTTCTGAAGTAAATATGCATGAGATATCTCCATTTCTGAATCTCAGTTTCTGCATCATTAAAATGGTGAGAATAGCAGCATCTTCTTTTAGAAGCTGGTGAGAGCATTTATTGAAGTAACACCTGTACGTCACTGTGTCCAGGACTTGGCACATACCCAGCTCCCTTCTCCACCTTTCAGAAGACATTTGTGAAGTTCAAATGGAAGACTTCAGGTATGAAGTACGAACTCCCAAAGTAAGATGTAAACAGCAGAAAGGGAAGTCAATGATAGAACAGAAGTAAAATTCAGGAAGCCACTGGATGAGTATACATGAAACTGTGTGCATGTGGCATGTATAGTAATCATAATCCTCAAGTAAATTCAACAATTCAAATTTAGCCATGAAAAAAATAAACTTAAAAAATGATTTTTACCATCTCTGCTGACTTCAGCACAAGACTCTAGGATAAGATGCTCTTCACCTGCATGTATGATCTGAAAGGTAGAGAGAAGTGATGTTCCTGCAGCCTTCTCCCCATGTGTCCCCCACCCATCCAAGATCAGAGCCTGAGGCTGATCTGTGTTCTTCGAGGAAGCAGGGCAGTGGACCCCATAAGCAACCAAGATGAGAGTGCCTCTTCTTTCTGGAGTTATGCAGACTCCAAAGGCCTCCTGAAGAGCCTGTGCCCAGGGAACCTGAAGTGACCACTTAATTCTCCAGCTTCAATACCATTAGCCACATGAGTCTTCTCCCAAACACCCAGAGCAAGCCACTAGATTCTTGGGAGTTTTAAATATGGCCTCAGTCTTCAGTTCAGAAATAGGGCAGCTAGTAAGGTACAGGGCAGACAACCCACACTTCAGTCATGGGGGGTGGTTAAAGGTCCCTCCCCCTCCCATCATGCTCCCTCCAGAAAACAAGTGAAGGGAATGGCTACTCTGAGGGGTGGAGGTGTGGGTTCCAAAAGACCTTCTTGCCTTCCCCATTTCCCAGGCCCTGTTCATGCCCAGGCACGTGTCCCTGGTTCCAAACCGCATCCTCTCCCTGTCTATTTTGCTCTACAAAGGCTTATCCCAAGGTGAGAAACAGACCGCCCTCCCAACCCTCTCCCCCACCCCCACACACACCACCTAAGGCCGTATCACCTCCCTGTATGTGCCCAAGTAAGCTTTGGAGAGCAGGACTGGATGGGCTGGGCTGGCAACACAGCGGACTCCTTCCCAAATCACAACCACAGGCCTCAGATGGCCTGTAACTCACAACCTAAACAAGACTGAAGTTGTCTGAAAGAGGTAATATCAGAATGAGCTGTGCATGGTTAATATCAACTCATTCCATACAATCCAGCTCTGCAAAGTAACCAGGAAATAATCCTTAAAATGACCAAGAAGATCCGGCATGATACACCACAAAGTCTTGAAAAGACAACTGACTTTCACCTTGCCTTCCTCACACTTCTATTGGGGAAAAGAATGTTGATATGCTAGAAACAAGAATATCTTTTCATTCCCAAACTGTTTGCTATGAAGCATGCTACCAAAAAAAAAAAGGGAGGGTGTGTGTGATATTTTTGCTGATTTCTAAAAAGAAAAAAAGATAAAGTGATAAATATGGCTAATTTCTGATTTTTACATTGAAATTTAATATAAACATAGTCTTTTTGCTACACAATATTTATTAATATTCTAATGAGTAAAATTGACAGTTGATCACACTAAATTTTTTTCTGTTATACTGGGAGTTCTTCTCAGTATTCCAAAGTGTACCAAAGTGTCAGCACCAAAAAAGAAAAGACAAACCCCATTGTAGGGGCCTGTGACAGCTTTAATGTAATATAAATTGAAATTATTGTGCAATACCACTGAGAAATATGAAAGAATGAGAACTATTTTATCATTCTAATCAAAACTAAATTAGAGGAAATACTTCTCTTCCAACCAGAGCTGAAGGAAAACCTGACTGGCTACTGCACTGTCTCCCATATTTCTATGAAAATAAATGTGGCACCAGGTGAACAGGACACCTTCCTAGCATCTTTCAGAAACCAAACCCTCTGTGCTTCCATCTTTGTTTACAGTTACTGCTTTGTTTACAGACCCTGCATTTCACAGGATGGTAATGTCAAAATAAAATTCAAAAATCCTTTTAATATTTCTTCCTGAGTACAAACATTCCCTCAATATTCAAACATTCCCTCAACACTTGGCATCAACATCATCACTTAACATTTCCAAAACAAACACCGCTTGCAAATTTCCCCCACCAGCCTCAATAGGACCTACTTCAAAATAATTTGAATTGAAATGAGAATTTCCAGGTTCTACCACTAATGCTGGGAACTCCACCACTGGATTTCCCACACCAGAGAATCTCAGTTTTCTAGATTTCAGCATATATACCACACGAATAAAGCTGGGTTTTTGTTGTTTTATTTTGTTTTGTTGTTTTGTTTTAACAGAGCAGCAGCTAGCTATACCCAAACCCTGTCATGAACCTCTAGCCTTACCTCCTGACATTTGGCATGTGAACAGGCAGCCACTGCGTCTCACTCTTAACTCTCTAGATCCTAAAGTTGTCTCCTGAGGTCCCAAATTTAGCACAGAGCCTTGCTCAGCATGAAAAGAATTGAAACAACTCATTGGCAATTTGGATCATTCTCCCAAAGAGAGAAACAATTTTAGTAAATTTCAAAGAAAGGAATAAACAGATCGGGCTCAATTTGCAGCACCTAAACAGATCAATACCTCAACTGAAAAATAATTTCTTACATGAGGAAAAAAATCAGCACACTTAATGTAATGCAATGATTTAATAAATAATCAGAAGTCTATAAGGTATCTGATCACTACTTCCTAAAGGATGGAGAAGAAGGGGAAGCATGACCCTGATTTAAGTATAAATAAAAGCCGTGTCCAAACTAAACACCAATGAAAATAAATTCTGACTGGGAGCTCTCACTGAGCTGCAGAAGCCCAGGTGCCACTTAGCCACGAGGATCAATGCTCCATCATGAACCCACAGGCTTAGTAGAAACTCAGCAGGCCACTGTGTGTTTCACAGCAAGAACCCTAAAAGGATAAAAATCACTAATCCTGAACCAGGGAAGCAGGAGGCTTGTCCATTTTAAAGTCAAACCTACCAACTGGCAGTAGAAAGAAATGAAGGTGGAGGAATGGAGAGAATGGGCAGGCCTCAGGCAGACAGTCCTACAGCAAAGGAGAGCAAAAGAGGGAACTGGGATGTTCTCTCACCCTTACTCTCAACTCTTCTATGGCAGGCATCTGGCCGCATGTTGATTTCACAGACTCCCCAGCCTAGATTAGGAGAAAGAGCCAATGCCAGACAGGCAAAAACTCAGCAGATGTTAATACACAGGAGCGCTAAGCAAAAGTTAGCTGAACATCTAAATCAGTCACAGCCAGAAAAATGCAAAAATCCAATTATTTCTTTACCATAAAGTTAAAGGATAACATAAATAAAATGATTCCAAATAATTGTTCTTAGATATTTTCATAATACCTTACCTTCTTCTGATATTTTCATGTCAAATATTGGCGCATATATTTAAACTCATTAAAGTCTTAACAAGCATTTTTTATTCCTAACAAGTTTATTTTTACGACACCAAGGTCATAATACAAGGTGAAATGGGACTAACTAAATAACAGTATCTTTTAACATTTGTATAGTCCTTAACAGTTTACACAGTGCTTTTTATAGAAGCTTTGTCATAATCTAATTTCCCAGATAACCTAAACATCTAATGTTAAATTCAACCTAAGCCAACCAAACCTTTGTCCAAAGCTTCTCACTGGCTTTCTTCGGACTTTTTCCTCCTTATCAATTCCTTCTTCATAGTCCTTTTCTGGGCAAGACTGAAAATCAAGTTCATAGAGGTAGACTAACATGACAAGGTCCTACCACCATTTTAGGACACCATGACCCCTGCCCAACCCTGACTTGCAGCCATTTCTCTGCAGCCCTGAGTTTCTAAGAGCACAGACTATGAAAGCCACCACCAAGAGTGCATTGCTAACTCTGCCACCACTAGCTAAGCAAACCTCAACAAGTTACTGATAGCTTCCATGCCTCAGTCACCTCATCAGGAAAATGCAGTAATGCTAGCACCTTTCTCCCAGGTAAACATAAACTGGTGCATGTCACAGTACTTGTCCCACAGTAAGGGCTCAGAAAACTGTTTCCAGGCAGCAACCAGATCACCAAAGTTAAGTGACACAACTAGTTCTTATTACCCATATGTGGTAGGTTCAATAAAGGCCACCCAAAGACATCAAATCCTAATCCCTGGAATTTGTAAATGTTACGTTATTTAGGCTGGGCGGCGGTGGGAGGGGGGGTGTCTTTTCAAATATAAAGATCTTGAGGTGAGAAGATAATCCTGGATTTAGGCCCCAAATCCAATAACAAGGATCCTTAAAAATGACAGAAAGAGAAGAAACACAGAGAAGAAACATAGAGAAGTTCACGTGAAGAAGGAGGTGGAGATTGGAGCTATGCAGCTACAAGCAGAGGACTGCCACAGCCCTAGAAACTCAGGGAAAGGCACGGAACAGTTTGCCCCCCGGAGCCCGTGGAGGAAGCGTGGCTCTGCTGACACCTTGAATTCGGACTTCTGGCCTCCAGAACTGAGAGAATGAGTTCCTGATGTTTTAAGTCACCAATTTTATGGTACTTTGTTATGGTAGCCCCAAGAAACTAAAATGGGGAAAATCTAAAGGGAAAATGAACAGAGTGATTTGTGAAGCAAGAAATGAAAGTGGGAAGAGAAATTTCCACAGCTGGGATTGTACTTCTTGCAGAAACTACTAAGCGGGGAAGGAAAACCTGATTGAAACTTGGTCTTAAGATCCATGAAACTGTTTAGAAACTGTACAGTCTGGGAAAGCTGTCATTTGGACACTTAGGCCAGTTTTCTTCTTCTAAAAGGCAGGAATGTGGACATTTGTTCCTGTGCAGGGCAGAGCCACATAACCGGGAGCAGTGGTTCTGTCAAAGAAGAGGTATGCTTTAGAGCCTATGCTTTAGAGCCTCCTTTTGGAAGACTGTCATCTTTTCCAAATATGAAATTAGGCTCTGTATTTCTGAGGAGACTACAAGCTTGTCTGTAGGCAAGCAGAGCTCACTGCAGCTGAATGAGGCGTCTTCTCTGAGGCAGCACCAGGAGGCCCAGGGAGAGCCAAGTACAGCTCACAAAAGCCGCAGGCACCTGCCAGGGGGAACAGGAGGTGTACCCTGGGTGCAGATCCCAGCAGCCCACAGCACACACAGACAGTACCACCACAGGTGCTCCTCCCTACAGCTTATGAGGACCCAGAGGAAGGGCGGGGCCTGGCGTGGAGACTGCTTGAGGAGCTGGAGTAGTATAGGACTCCCCCTTATCTGTGGGTGATACACTCCAAGACTCCTTGTGGATGCCTGAAACCACGGATAGTACCAAATCCTATATACACTGTGTTTTTTCCTATATATACATACCTACGACAAAGTTTAATTTATAAATTAGGCAAAGGGAGAGATCAACAATAATAATTACAAGGTAAAACAAGTATAACCATACACTGTAATAAAAGTTATGTGAATGTGGTCTCTCTCTTCCAACACCTTATTGTACTGTACTCACCTTTTCACTTCAAGGTAGCACTTTATGGCTTTTCTTTGGTACATCTGAATTGCCAGCATCACTATTCTTGCACTTTGGGACCATTAGTAAGTAAAATAAGTGTTACTTGAACAGAAGCACTGTGATACCATGACAGGAGATCTGATAACCGAGATGGCTACTAAGTGACTAATGGGGGAGCATATATAGTGTATAGATGCTCGACAAAAGGATAAATCACATCCTGGGTGGGATAGAGCAGGATGGCTCCAGATTTCATCACACTTCTCAGAATAGTATGCAATTTAAAACTTATGAATTGTTTATTTCTGGAATTCTCCATTTAATATTTTTAGACCGCAGTTGAATGTGGGTAGCTGAAATTCTGTGGAAAGCAAAATCGCAGATAAGGGGGGACTACTGTATGTCCTTCAGTATGATGGGAGCACTGAAGAAGTGTGTTGTGCGGCCATGGACTGCTGAGGTCCGGTGACATCCAAGCAATGAAACATATTTTGCAAGTAAAGTCGATTGAATTCAATCAACATTTGCAGGGCAGTCTGGGGAGTGAGTAGTATGTTAAGTGCTAGAAATGGAAGGGTAGACAAGATTCCTACCCTCCAGGTTTCTGGGTATGAGGGAGTTCTGTAGGATTATAGTGAAAATGACAGTATTAGAGATAATAATAAAGACAATGGCTGACCTTTGTTGCATGCTCACTACTTAATGGTCACTGTCCTAAATCCTATATTTATTATTTCATTTGGTCCTTGCAACAGTGAGGTAGTCACTATTTCCCCACTTTGCACATGAGGAATCTGAGGCCCAGAGAGGTTAAGTAACTTATCCTTCATCGAAGAATTGAGCTCCAGAGTCCTGCTCTTAAGTAAGTGTGAAAAGGGATAAGTGATTTGGGTAAAGCATAATGAGAACACTGATAAGAGAACAACTCACTTTTCACCTAAGTAGGGTGTGTTGCAGGAGAAAAGTACAGTGAAGAGGTGACAGGAAATTAGGCTGTAAAAGGTAAGAAGGTTACCAGGAGGAAGAAGGTAGGGGTGGACCTCATACCAGAACTTGGGCAAGAGTACAAGAGTGAGAGGTGAAAGTCAATACTGCATCTGTTAGCGGTTCTCCATGAAACTTACTGAGGGCAATGGGAAAGAAGGCCAAGATTAGCTTTTGACCATGGAAAGCCTTTTCCTTTATCCCTAGAGGGCTTTACAATCACCCAAGTTGCTTTTTCAAATTGCACATTCTCCTAGGCGCCATTCCAGCGTCCTGAATCAAAATTGTTCAGCGTGGGCCAGGTCGCTGTGTTGTAGCAAGCCCCCCAGATGATGGTGTGAACCCTAAGGTTGAAGAAACTCTGCTGTGGTGAATGGGACCACTGTAGCAATGGTCCAAGCACAAGATGAAAGGGTCCCAATAAGAGTGGAATTCTCATATAGTACTTCTTATTAAACTTGAAACTGTTTAGACAGGTTGAAGAATCATTTGAGACTAATTAGACCTGCATTCGTTCTCATAATACAATCTATATTCTAACTGTAGCAATCTGGCTCTTAATTATAAATCCAATCTGTCTAGGAGTAGAGACATTTTTTATTCAAGTTTGAACATTGCCTTGTAGCATTTAAAAATATGTATTTTAACTATACCTCAAAACATAAAGCACAATGAGTACATCTTTGAGTAATCAATTCTTCAAAGTTCTTTTCTTTAAGAGCTCTTAAAGATAACATACTTACAAAAGCATAGTAGTAACTGAAGAATGACTTCTCGACAATAGCTGAGTTAAACTCCTCTAAAAAAAGCTTCAGCCAAGGAAGGCTAAACACTTAATTAAACCTACTCAAGCCACAGAAGGCCACTGTGTTTTGGAATGGCAAAAATTAGAATGAGATAGAATATTTTTATTTGGTCTAAAACTGGATAATAATGCTTTAACATGTACAGACTTCCAACAATTCCAGGGTCTTTACAAGAAGTACAGAGTTTCTATCCTTTAGGAAGGAGACTTTACTGCTAAGTACGTGGGTATAAATTATCTTAAGTTGGCTACTGTACCAAGAGACACATAGTTACTTGTTTACTCTATGTTGCTTAAAAAAAAAAAAAAAAAAAGGTTCCAAACTGAATTCTCAGGCCAAATGCCAAATAGTAATATAACAGCCATGTTTAGCAGAAAGAAATCTAATATGAGGCAAAAGTTGAATAAGCAAAAAACTCTTCTCCAAAGAAAGTGCTTACATCAACAATACTATGAATATAGCAAAAGTCAACAAGTCAACTATGGTCAGGAACCCTGTTATAAAAGGATGCCAGATTAGCATTATTTTATATCTGCCTAAAAGATAATGTTACTAAATTCTGGAAAATTCTCTCCAAGTGCCTAACATCCTCCCCCTCTTCCTAAAGAACTAAGCACTGAATTGAGCATATAGTAGATGATCAACAAACATATGTAGACCTGATTGATAGAGTTTAATAAATATGAAACAAGTTTCTCTTAAGCTCAGAATTATGCTTTGTGTTCATTCATATAAAAGTATGCGTAACTTCAAATAAAATCACAAATACTTAACTCAGATTTAAATTAGGTAAACATAGTATCATAATTTTGAACTGCACTGTTTACTAGAAGATATTACTTGGCTATTGGCAATAAACATTCTGAGTTTTGGGAAAACAAAGAGTTTCTTGATAATTTTGAGCTCAGAAACAAGAATATCAACCAATATATATTCTGATTAAGATTTTTAAAAATTTTATTTTGTTCTAGTTTTATATAAGTAGAATTTTAAAAAATGCAAGCCTCGGTTTAATTCGAGTATCCGATCTAATGTTATATCTAAAAGTTCTCATTAATTTCAAAAGGACTCTTTCTATACCAGCCATTTTTTGAAAATGCAAAATATCCCATTCAGGAAATGCAATGCATTTTTTAATATGTTGTTCCACCTTTTGAACATTTCAGTGTTCATTTCATCAATGCTAATACGTGTTAATTACAAGTGCTCTGACACTCGATCCTAAGCTAGCCATGTCTGGACACCTTTAGGGAAGACTCCTTTCACCTATCAGTTACATTTTTATTCTCTGCAAATTTGCATTCTCTTTCAAATAGTAAGGTTTCTGAAATCTTTGCAGAATATCTAATGCTTATGTACATCCAAACCAGCATTTTACATAAAATCTGTAACACAGGTTATTAATGGATACTTGAATTCCACATCATCCAGGTCCACTAAACGTGCCACAATCCATTCTGATTCTTCTCTCTTTCCTGCCTGACCGGTGTGGTACAGCAGAGAAGAATGATTGTGGGGAGGAGGGCAGAAACTTCAGAACTAAAATCAACTTTTTGAAAAACCTCAGCTGACCTCAGAATTATGACAGTGGCTAACCTCCTGTATCTAATTTCATTCTACCTGCATTTTCCCACTAAAACACAAAAGATAATAACAAATGACTAGAGTAAATCAATAATCTGCCTTTGGGGGTCAGAATTACCTCCAATTGCAACATCGACAGGACGAGTAAAGAAATGATTAGCATACAAGTCTGAGACAGAGCAAATGGACAAGAGACACATAGTTGCCCAATTAGCATCTCTCCATCATAGACTCAAGGCTCTACTGTACATAATAAAAAGTTAGTCCCCCCCTTTACCATACACATGTGTGAACACACACACAATTAAGTTTCTGTATGTTAAGAAAAATACTATGAATTAAAAGATAAATGAAGAAAATGAGAAAAATACTTTCAAGAGAAGGGTTTAAAATTTCTACAAAGAATTTAAAAAAAAAAAAAAAAAAATAAATAAGATGACAACTCCAGTAGGAAAAAAAGCAAAGTCAATAAATAAACACAAATGGCCAATAAACCTTACAAATATATTCCCAAAGAAAATCATCTTTTGTCAAATAATTTGACAAAGACTGAAACATTTCTGGTGTTTTTGGGGGGTGTGAATATAAACAGATACAACATTTTTGGAGGGCAGTTTGTTAGAAATCCACTAATACATTTTTGGCGATTTGTCCTATGTAAGTAATCAGTGATGTGCAAAAAGTTGATGTGTGTAGGAAGATGATAATTGCAGCACAATTTAGCATTTATCATGATAGCCACAGCTTGGAAACAATGTCCAGCCTAAAAGAAAGTTGCATAAAAAAACCCTGCTTCTATAGCAAGGAATATTCAGCAAATATTAAGAAAATCATCCTCTAAATGGCTTCCAAAATTTTAAGAACATATGAAAATATAGTTTAAGATTATTTAAGGTAATTTAATTTAAGTATACAATTTCAGGTTAAGTTTAAAAAAAGAAAAAAATAAAATTACATATGTATGATTCTAATTTTTTAAAACACTCACAAATTTCAAGTAAACTAAAAGGAAATATATTGAACTATAGTAATGACAATGAGGACCAGCATTATTTTTACTATTTTCCAAACTTGCTCTATGCAAAAAAAAATTGATCATTTTTAACAACAACAACAAATAGTTAAAGGGGAAACTGTACATGTATAAAAAGTAAATAACTAAAAAATGGTTTCTACTAGAACATTCCTAGAAGATCTGAATTTAAAATATATGTACAAAACTAGTTTTAGAAGGTTATCTATATAATGGAATTTCTGCTAAAGATGTTTTAAGATAAAAGGTAAACTACAGAATGCTATAATTTATGAAACTCATTCATTATTGAAGAAATGTATATCCGATGTGTGTCACACATCGTTCTAGGCTTCAAGGATACTGAGCGATCAAATTTAATTAAAAACGATTAATTTAATTATAAACCAGACATCTATGGCGAGAACCTTCACTGGGATGGTTAAGGAGAATCCTCTGACTTATATGAGGAAGAGACATAACACTCTGGAAAAAGTATACGGATTGACAGAATAATCTTGTGGTTATCTCCAAAATAAGAGAGAAAAATTAGCTCATTTTCTTAAAATGGTAAATGGAGTTTAACTGAGTAATCGTTACCAAGTTTTGTGGTTTTTTTTTTTTAAACAAACTCACCTATCTTAAGTAACGAATTTACATATTTAGTCCCAATTTGGAATAAAATGTTTAGTTGAAAAGTATTTAACAATTAGAAATCTAGAAAGAAAATACAATAAGATATTTTTTAAAGTAACTGAAAATAATTTATTACATTTCAATACTCTGTTCACTTTTGGATCTCCATTGCAATGTCTTTCAAAGTGAAATAGTTGAATTTGACATTTTAACACAAGTATTTATTATTCTACTCTCTAGCAAAAAGACATACGGAGAAAATTTTTCTATCATGTTATTATCATACATTCTTCTTTCGACGATATGAATAATCGGTTCAAAAGTCACTTCTTCTAGGCAGCCTTCTCTGATTAGCTAAAGTCTTCTCCATTACATATACTCCCAGTTCATGGTGTGATTTTCTTTGTAGCACTCATCTTGGTGTGTCATTCTACATGTATTTCTGTGTCCCTTCCACTAAAATGCAAGCCCATGAGGACAAAGACCAAGCCTGTCTGCTCGCCCCTCCACCCCCCATAATTAGCACAGAATTAGCTTAGCATTCACATATTGTAATGATCAGGTAAGTAAAAGCCACCGTACTCTCGGTGTGAGAAGACTCAGATGGAGCTTACTGAAACAAAGATGATTAGGTCCCAAGTTTTTTCATGAGTTAGATTACTTCACTCAAAGAAACACACTGCGCCTTTGCTCCAGGCCAGGTAGGGACAGGGCATCAAAAATCACATATCCTGTTTCAAATGTGGAGCGGGCAACTGGAAAAAACATCCCACATGAACCCCGAAGGCTAGCACATCCTGGGCTCTAGCCAAGTCAGGCCTAAGTATATTTCTCTACCTCTAAACTTGAGTGCTATTACCAATGTCATATAACTATTTTTCAGGACAAAATAATTTTTTTTAAAAAAAGACAAAATAAAACAAATGTTAAGTTTTACTATTATCTTAATCAGTGAAGAATTTATTGCTTCAGTTTCAAGTGGCCTGAACATAGAAGATGTGCACCAAATTCAAATACTCTCAGATAAACAACAGCAGAGCGGGGCAACGAACCCAAAATGGGACCAGAAATATTCATTATATAATCAACAGGAATATCTTCATCCTGACAGTAAAGATATTAAAAATGTGGACAGAGTAATATTGCTACTAAAGTATCTGTGCCATCGCTTTTTTCTTTCAATGCAGTGACCTGAGACTTCATAGCAGGATAAAATATACCTGACACGCCAAGCCTGCCTTGCAATGCTACTGCACCTTCTAAGATGATACTATCATGAACCAGTTACCAAATCAACCTTTGCCT
>NW_011888903.1:3154401-3162568 GCF_000151845.1 Pteropus vampyrus
TTGAGATTCACAGCTGGTAGAGTAGGCATGGGCCCGTTATAATCTGTGAAGCATTATAACTGAATAAGCTCTTTATGTCAATACAGAGGTTCATGGCTAAAGGCTTGCAAAGTAAAATTCCTGCGATGTTCTTTTCTTTAGCAGGGAACTAGCAGGTAAAAAGTGGACTTAAGTGATTGTTACTGCATTAATGACTGACATGTGGCAGTGACAATGAGACACACAGATGCAATTTGACATTAATGGAGAGAATTGCCTGTGGTCATGTACATAATGGGGTTGGGGGAGACATACTGCCTCTTGCCTTTAACTTGGGTATGAAATCAAACGTCAGCCAAGATTAATTAGAAGCCTGGAGTTTCATTCTCCACTGTTGGTAGGAAAAGTACATTTCCATAATGTGAGGAAACATTTACGTGGGACGCAAATCTGGCTGACATTGAGGGAAGGGCTGCTTCATTGTGAATGCTGCCTGTGCGGTGCTTGTCAGGGCAATTACTTTCCACTCAAGTGGCTTGCTTTTTAACATTTTATTATCTTAACAACAAAAATCCCTGGAAGCAATAATTATTTATTATGTTAATTCTTTAGCTTTCTTCCTGAGATTCCGTAAGACCAGCAAAAACTAGCTGTGCCCTTGAAACAAACCATGAGTTTATTAATACTCAACCAATTAAAAGGAAAAAAGCAAAGTAACAGAATGCTCCACACCAGCAATTATTAACTAAGCCGCAGGTTTGCGCACTTTCCTTGCCACAAATTTTATTCTAGGAAGCATCCTACATATTTAACTGACTGAATAACAATGTGAAATGTGTTAACATCATTACAAAGACCTAGAAAATCTCAAAGGAATGGAAGGAACCTGCTGATCATGTCCAGAAAATGCTGAGTGCCATAATGGAAGTCATATTCCTTTTTCACTTCTCACAAATATGGAAAGAACCTCCATAGTCTTTTATCAATGCACTGTGGAAGGCCTCCAAAGCAAAGGGCAATTTTATCTTAGCAGTTCGACTCCCCTTCCCAGCAAGCAAGTGCACACACAGGCAGATACACGTACGCACACACACACACACACACACACACACACACACACCACCTTTGTGTTTATTAATTAAGCCTTAGCACTTTATCAGCCTCATCCCTTTTTTATCACACGCTCCAATCTTTTAACCCCTGTTCGAGGATCCCATTCATCACAAAGGTCAGGCTGACCCACTAAGAGCCCCAGTGCAGGGCTACTAAAGAGGAAGCCACTTCCAGTGCCTCTGAGACAGCACAGGATGAAGCTACGGAGTGCTGTGTGTCTGCGCCCTCCTCAGATGGGCAGCTGTTTGCCAGCTCAATAACGGGAAAGTCCAGAACATGTGGGACACAGCAGCCCACAAGGAGCAAGGCCACGAGACTGGTCTATGCTTATGGCGATACAGGACAGGGCCACCCCCGTGGCACTATGAGTATAAGACTCTGCCTGGTAGAAGAGTGGAAAGCTTTTAGGAGCACCCTTAGGCCATCCCATAGTTTTCCTGACCCAGTAGGTGGAATACATGATGAGCTGGAGCTCCCAGAGGGCTGGGAGGCAACATCACCAACTCCTCTCTTTCTTTGTTATTCTCTCAGCCTTATTTTTTACCCTCCAAGTCCATGTTGCCTGCACAAACATGATTATGTAATACTTCGAAAGTTAATTATAGTCTTTATTTTTCTATTTTCAAGATGACTCTTAAAACCTATGGTACCATCCAATTTAAAACAGCAATGATGACAAGAAAAACACTCTTTGTGTGGTATAGTGGAACTAAAAGTTCTGACTGCTTCTGAGTTTGAATCAGTTTTCATCCACAATGGTACTTCAGTATTTCTTACTTGGAAAGTGCTAAAATACCTAATACAAAGAATCAATAACTTTGAAGCAAACAGACTGCTAAAAATTTTACATATAAACAATCGGACACAGAGTCAGAATACCCAGAGGTCGGTGTTAATGCTTCCTCCTCCTTTCTTTCCATCCGCATTTCTCCAAGGCATGGTAGGCATTCTCCGGAGCTGAATTCATCTCCCTTACTTAATAAAAAGAGCCCCTGCCAACCATGGTTTTTAAATATCAATATATTTCAGGCTATTCTCTTTAGTTTTCAAAATTTACAGGGTCCAGTTATATTTTCTGAATTTTTTTCTCTTTAAGCATAGAATACCTGTCTTGTCCTCTGGTATCTAAATAAAAACACAGGCAACCAGAATAAAAAATATGACACTCGAGATTTTGTTAATTATTATTCATTTCTTTTCATGCAAATAAAAGTAAATCCTAACAGATCTAAATAAAAAGAACAAGCTGGTTCTCATTCATATTCTCTCTCTCTCTCTCTCTCACTTTCTCACTCTCTCTCTCTCGCTCTCTCTCGCTCTCTCTCGCTGTCTCTCTCGCTCTCTCTCTCTCATGGTGTTTAAACATACAGCAAAGAAGCTGTTTTATGCGCTTTAAAATTCTTCTGAATATTTGGTGGTAGGGTTTTCAATCTGTGTTGTTTTATTTTTTATTTTTTATTTTTTGGCCGGGGGCGGCTCAATTAGAGCACAGACTCACTTGTTAGTCTCTCATCCTTCCTTCTTCCCTCCCTCCAACCACTGACACACTGCTTCCCCAAGCTCTCTGATCTAATTCTGCACAAATGCTTAATAAGGTTGTAGAGATTTAATACAATTAGGAGTGTTGCTCACAAATTAACCAATCCATTAACACTCTAGCAAAGAAACAATTCCAGAGAAAAGCGGCCAAATAAGGATTAGAAGACAACTGGCTAAGGGTACAATCTGTTTAAAAACTCGCATTGCAATACATTTTTTACACCTACATTTATGTGTTTTGTATGTTATACATTTCAGAGCAAAGAAAAAAGAAAGTAAATTATATCATCTGAGAATTGTCCTCTTTCAGTTTCTAGAAGCAGGGGATGATCACCAGTCTGCCAGTGCATATTCATGGAATCATCACGGCTCTTTATTGAGTTAAATACTCATGGATTCGACTCTTACACTATTTTAAATAACATTCATCATAAGATAAATGGATATATAAACACATAGAAGGAAATCTGGTAAACACAGAAAAGTTAAAAGAAAGCCAAATTATCAATAAATCCACTCTCCAGAAATAACCACTATTAATATTTTGGCTTATATTTTATACATTTCCACAATTGTTAAAATAAACCTTTAAACGTTAAATAAAATGGCATTATTCTATACGCAGGACTTTGTCACTAGTTTTTGTCCCACGTCACTATATTGTGATCATCTCACATCTTTAAATATTTTTCCTTGTCATCATTCTCAGTGGCTATATGGCGTTCCATTACATGAATACACCATGACTTAACCTATTCTCTACTGTTGAACGTTTAGGTTTTCCCAACTTTTCACTACTCTAAATAACACTTTAGTGAATATGCTTTCAGGTTATTCTCTATATACTTCCACTCTTATTTTCTTAGGATAAATTTGTCAGATTTGAATAAAGTCCCACTTTTTGTACATCCCAGTGCACCATCTTTTCAGGCTCCAGGTATGCAGACTCTCCCTTAGAGAACTGTGCTTTAGATGATCCATCACTCTGGAAACAACCATTGGCCTTGGGTTGATATCGGATAACCTACCACCTTGCCATCTTTTTCAGTCCCCCTCAAAACATATTATAAATATCTTTATGTATGTAATTACTAAAATGCCTACTAGATTCAAGTGTTGTATTTTCTAAAAGAAATTTAAAGGAGAAATATGACTTCATATTAGTAAAGGGATAACGTGTCTCATCATTTCCCTAAGTAGTATGTTATAGAAAAAAAGTTTTGCTGCCTCCCTTGAGAACTCACAGAAAACCAGAGGTTTGGCTTTCTCTAGGGCCTCAACAAACCATTGAACCTGTGCTCCAAGATCCAAGTAATAATTTCCACTCATTTCCCATTAAGGGAACATCAGAAAGATCACTGGAAGTGAAGGGGGAAATCTCAATTAATAAAGTGTCTCGGTGACAGGCCGTTTCAAGCATCTCTTTGGCTCCCTGTGCTTCTTGTTTCCTCGAAGTTCTGCTTCCTGGAACAAGGTGAGAATTCAACTAGAAACTGTCAATTATCCGGAGGATTTAGTTGCATAATGGGAAACTTTTTTTTTTCCCAATACTTTTTCAGGTCAAATTGATTCTTTCAGGTCAAATGAAGAATTTATACCATTGTTAGTTTTCATATAATTAATGATGACTCGTAAGTTAAAGTTCTAACATCAAAATTAGTTTTAAGTCATAATGACCTGTTTTAATTTCAGAAGGGGTAGTTGAACATAAAATATTTGCCAAAATCACAGACTAAATCAAGAACAAAACTGAATTACAATAACAAACCAGAGTCATAAATAATGACTCTGGTGGTCAGAAACCACCAGCTTGGTTTCTGCCTCTTCTTGTTGGGGGAAAGGAGAACGATGAACGGACTGAGCACAGAGTTTTTTAGGGTAATGAAAATATTCTGTATGATACTACAATGGTAGTTACATATCATGATATATTTGTCCAAACCCAAAGACAGTACAACACCCATGGAATTTTCTAACTTTAACTATGGACTTTGGGTAATAATGTGTGTCGTAGGTTCATCCATTGTAACAAATGCACCACTCTGGTGGAGGATGTTGATAATGGGGGCGGCTATGCATGTGTGGAGGCAGGGGCATATGAGAACTCTCTGGTACCTTCCTCTTAATCTTGCTGTAATCCTAAAACTGCTCTAAATTTTTTTTTAAATTTTTAAATTAAAATCTCTATCTGAAAAGATAAAGGCTACAGACTCCCAGGCACAGGGCCCTGCTCCATCATTTCCGGTGTCAATGTGAAAGTCCTGACAAAATCACAGAATAGGGGACCTCTGCAGCTACAAGAAAATTAAGGAGAACACAGCGCTGACAGGTGAAAGAACATCAATTTCCACCCTAGCATCAGGTAGGTTCTCCTTTCCTGTCTGTCCTTTCTCAACAGACCTCACACCTTACAAAAGGAAGGCACAACTCAAGTACAAAAACATCCATGGCATCAAAGAAACATCATGAACTATTGCTCCTATGGAAGCTTTCTTTAATGACTAATCAAACACTAGACACTCACTGTAGGGCTTCATGTCTTTCCCTGTCATATCCATATGTCATTTAAGGGTAAAATAATGTTCTAGAGATAGAATATTTTAGCCCTTGTGGGATGTTATAAAATCAGATACATTATACAATTTAATGACCACACATCTTCCTTCCTTTGACCATAAAGAGTGCATTTCACAGAGAAAAAAAATATAAAATTGTTAAAAAAAGTGACATTGGTAAATATTAAATGTGAAAAAGTTACTTTTAAATGTATCTAAATGTATTGATGAATTTTTAGCATATATACTCACACTCAAACATGACATTAGCTAGAAAGAAAAGAACTTCAAACAACTAAAAGTGTGGATGTTCCTTACACTTATTCTTTTAAATATACATATAATGATTTCCAAATTTTTCAAATTATACAAGAAAAAGTCACAAATAAAAATATATGAGGTTTAGTTTAGATTAAGTGTGCATTTTACAGTAAGACAATTAAAATCCACTTTATAAAATAATTATTTATGATGTAATTTTTTCCACTGAAAGTCAATCCTCATCTTATAAAATCTTTAATATATTCTACCTCTTATTAACAAAAATGTTATGTCAATTTGCTGCTGTCGATTATTTTGAGTAGCATATACCTCTCTTCTATTAAATACAACAGAAAAAGTTGAATCCTGATATCTTCAGAAATTGATGTAGTTATTTTTGAAAATATGTCAGTAATTATTTATTCCTGGAAGTCAAACACCAGAGTTCAATACACACATTTACACACATTTACCAGGGAGAAAAAAAAAGAAAAAGCATGCCTCTTAATTGTAATCTTCGTTTTATAATTCCTCATAATTTTAGGAGCCCATTATATTACATTCCTACAAATTAATGAAAAACAAAATAGATTTGCCATATTTTATAACTTGTTACAAAATATAACTAATTCTATGAAATCTACATCATTTTAAACTTAACTAAACTGCTTTTAGTAATCTGTCATATCATTTTTTTATTGTTGTTTTTAAAATTTTCCTCAAAATGCAAATAAACACTTATTTGAAATTAAAAGCCAAATTAGACTTTTTCTGATAAAAATAAGGTTGTTTTGACTGGCAGCTTTGATGAGGGCTGCTGTGCTAACCAGATCGTACAATAAATATTTTTCATTCACTAGTTAATCTAAATCTTCATCTCCAAGGTTTGACAAAAAAAAAAACAGTATATATGTATGTCATGCACTGGCTAAAATACATTAAAATTAATATTATTTTTGTTTTTACAACCGTTTCTGGATGTTTATTTCAAGGTTAAACAAGGTGCCTTGAAATTAAAAAATAGCAGGTATAATTAACTGTTATTGATGAATCTTGGTTTACTTGGTCTACTTGGCTTATTTCCCAGCAAATGAGGAGGCTCATGACTGGAAGACAAATCTTTAGAGACTCGTTGATTTCCAACTTTTTGCTTTGAATAATTTTGAAAATGAAACTATTCAAACTGTCAGCTTGTAGCTCATTAAAAATAATTTCTGGTGCGAGATCTCAATGTGAACCTTGGCATATAACTTGAAACAATTCAAAGTGGTACTGCTTGCTTTAACAAAAATCTTATAGTCCTATCTACCTATTTATATAAACAAGTTTTGCAACACATATTTATGAAAATGGAAAATAAAAATAAAATTGGTATTTTACCTGTTTACAAATGCAATGTAAGTAATATCTATCAAGATAAATTAATTTTTTAAAGCCCAGCTGATTCTATGATTCTAAACTACTTTTCCAATAAATTTAACAATGATTCAATCATATACTAATAATTTTAGTGAAAATTCAACTGATAAAATTTAGCACTTAGAGCTTCATGGTCCCATAAAGTTAAATACAAAATTAAAATTCTAATTTTATGCATACTTTGTTGTGCAGAAGTTTGATAAGTAATCAGTAAAAGACTTTCAAGCTCAAAGATTCTATGGGAAAATAAAATGTAAATCCAGGTCAAAGAGAAAAATTAAGGTGGTAAAATTCTCCCAATTGAACAAAAGCTTTTTCATGTAATTTTAAATGGATAATGGAGGACAGAAAATCCCTTTAACATTTGAATTCTGTTTCTAATGGATGACTTTAAAAGATTTTTATGAAAGTTTTATTTTAAAATGCTAACATCCACCAGAGGACATAAATTCCCTCCTTCTCAACTGTATAAACATATGATGCAAAATTTCAGAAATAAACTTAGTGAGCAAGGAAGTTTCCGGTTTTTTAAAATTCTTTGACTGGATACACAAGCATAAAAATCAGAAGACCAGAGTCAACGCCCCACAAATTTTAGAACTTAACCAGCATCAGCTCCTTGCTCAGGGAAACCACTTCACTAGAGCAAGATCTCATATCGAAGTACCTATTCCTTGTTTTGTTCCTCACCCTAACAATTTTGCTAGTTATCTTACCAGATAGTCTCCAGAATGAGTAAACTCATTCATTGATTCTGTTTTGAAAGACACCCTCTAAAATAAAAACACCAGCCTGAGAAGGCTCCTCCATTCCTTCATGCTGTTATTCGAAGTCAATGCCCTTCACATCTGAACCATCTGTCCAACTCTCTCTGGACTTCTAACCAGTCAAAAGGGATACATACAAAAAGGTCCAGGGTCTTGAGATAGAAGCAAGTTAAGGTTATGGTGTATGCAGAGTGATTCTAACTATGTCTGATAAAAGAATTGACAGGTACTCTGACTTCAGTGGCTTAGCAGATTCAGATTCAGGCTGGTCAAATTCAAATCTCAGCTTTGCTCTTACAACCTGTCTGAGCTTGGTCACTTTGCATAGCCCCTGAGCTTACCTCCAGGCCTATAAAATGGGGGGGGGGGCGGTAATTCACATGATTATCAGTATTAAATCAGGTAATACACATAAAGAAGCACTTAGAATAATGCCTAGACATTTAAGTATTCAGTAAGCATTAGTTGTCCTGTTGTAATACTTTTACCTCTAAGTACCCTGTGCTGATTAGAGATAAAATAGATAAAGCACCA
>NW_011888903.1:3162618-3179635 GCF_000151845.1 Pteropus vampyrus
TTTCCAACTTTTTGCTTTGAATAATTTTGAAAATGAAACTATTCAAACTGTCAGCTTGTAGCTCATTAAAAATAATTTCTGGTGCGAGATCTCAATGTGAACCTTGGCATATAACTTGAAACAATTCAAAGTGGTACTGCTTGCTTTAACAAAAATCTTATAGTCCTATCTACCTATTTATATAAACAAGTTTTGCAACACATATTTATGAAAATGGAAAATAAAAATAAAATTGGTATTTTACCTGTTTACAAATGCAATGTAAGTAATATCTATCAAGATAAATTAATTTTTTAAAGCCCAGCTGATTCTATGATTCTAAACTACTTTTCCAATAAATTTAACAATGATTCAATCATATACTAATAATTTTAGTGAAAATTCAACTGATAAAATTTAGCACTTAGAGCTTCATGGTCCCATAAAGTTAAATACAAAATTAAAATTCTAATTTTATGCATACTTTGTTGTGCAGAAGTTTGATAAGTAATCAGTAAAAGACTTTCAAGCTCAAAGATTCTATGGGAAAATAAAATGTAAATCCAGGTCAAAGAGAAAAATTAAGGTGGTAAAATTCTCCCAATTGAACAAAAGCTTTTTCATGTAATTTTAAATGGATAATGGAGGACAGAAAATCCCTTTAACATTTGAATTCTGTTTCTAATGGATGACTTTAAAAGATTTTTATGAAAGTTTTATTTTAAAATGCTAACATCCACCAGAGGACATAAATTCCCTCCTTCTCAACTGTATAAACATATGATGCAAAATTTCAGAAATAAACTTAGTGAGCAAGGAAGTTTCCGGTTTTTTAAAATTCTTTGACTGGATACACAAGCATAAAAATCAGAAGACCAGAGTCAACGCCCCACAAATTTTAGAACTTAACCAGCATCAGCTCCTTGCTCAGGGAAACCACTTCACTAGAGCAAGATCTCATATCGAAGTACCTATTCCTTGTTTTGTTCCTCACCCTAACAATTTTGCTAGTTATCTTACCAGATAGTCTCCAGAATGAGTAAACTCATTCATTGATTCTGTTTTGAAAGACACCCTCTAAAATAAAAACACCAGCCTGAGAAGGCTCCTCCATTCCTTCATGCTGTTATTCGAAGTCAATGCCCTTCACATCTGAACCATCTGTCCAACTCTCTCTGGACTTCTAACCAGTCAAAAGGGATACATACAAAAAGGTCCAGGGTCTTGAGATAGAAGCAAGTTAAGTTTATGGTGTATGCAGAGTGATTCTAACTATGTCTGATAAAAGAATTGACAGGTACTCTGACTTCAGTGGCTTAGCAGATTCAGATTCAGGCTGGTCAAATTCAAATCTCAGCTTTGCTCTTACAACCTGTCTGAGCTTGGTCACTTTGCATAGCCCCTGAGCTTACCTCCAGGCCTATAAAATGGGGGGGGGGGCGGTAATTCACATGATTATCAGTATTAAATCAGGTAATACACATAAAGAAGCACTTAGAATAATGCCTAGACATTTAAGTATTCAGTAAGCATTAGTTGTCCTGTTGTAATACTTTTACCTCTAAGTACCCTGTGCTGATTAGAGATAAAATAGATAAAGCACCAGGCAATGCCTGACACACATGGTAGTGGTTACACTTTACTTACCATTTCTCTCCATTTGGACCAACCCTCACTGTCCTGTCCACACCCTTCAGAGGAGAAACAGAATGCTAAGTAGCCTGTCCACTGGTGATTCCACCATAAGAAGAGGGACGACGGTCCAGTGGGATACAGACACTTGTTTGGTTCACCACTTTGTTTTACTACACAAGGATGAAAATGGAGGAGGAGAAAGGAAAGAAGAAACAGGAAAAAGAGAAAACCAAGGACCATGATATGAGGCACAGGAATAAAAGAGAAGCCAAGGTTTTGATTCCTGAACGTTTCCTAATTCCCCACACTTTTCCAGCTTTTGGCCAAATTCCCACCCAGCACAGTCA
Source organism: Pteropus vampyrus (assembly GCF_000151845.1). NCBI lineage: Eukaryota > Metazoa > Chordata > Mammalia > Chiroptera > Pteropodidae > Pteropus > Pteropus vampyrus. The sequence continues at coordinate 3,164,580 of NW_011888903.1, forward strand.
TCCTTAAATACAGCAGCAAATACGATCTACTGCATGGAGACAGAAGGGAAAGAAGCCAAGTCACTAATAACATGCTCTTCTAATTAAAAAAAAAAAATCTATTAAAAGTTTGTTCTCCTCTCCAATTTCCCAGGCCTTTTCCCTTCTGCATCTGTTCTCTAAGTAGATAACACTACTTTCAAAAACTGGTTTGCTTAGGAGGCATTCCATTTTCAAAGAGAAAAAAAAAAATTAAAGAAAGTATTATTTAGAGGTCTCTCCCCTCCCTTCCCTCTAAATCGTTCCCATATAGTATCCACATGCCTCATGGGCAGCTCCTAATTTCCACTGGCACGCCGCAACCCCTCACCCTGCCACTGTGAGCTGACCACTAGAGAGCCCTGCCTCAGAGTCTTCCTTCCTGCATACCAGAGTTCAGCTCTCTTGCCAGACCAGCCCTCAGCTTACCTAGTGTGCCTCTCGAGGTTTGCTGTGAGCTCCTGGGAGCAAACCCTCATCTTGGACATACTTATGTCCTCAGTAGCCAGCCTAGCTCAAGCCCCAGGACCTCAACACAGAGTTTACCAATGAGTCCTCTCCCACAGAAAGCGCTGCCACTTCCTTAAGGCAGGAGGTCTCTGTCCTACATCATTTCACTCTAGTCCCTGATAATGATTTAATTTTGGAAAAGAATATGCCTTGCAAACAACTCTTGACTATTCTTCCAATCACTGAGGATCCCTCACCCCTGCATTCAGTTTTAGTCTATAAAATTAGGGCATGAGAGAATACTCTTGTGGTATGAAGGGTGGCCCAGAATAGAAGAAACAGTATGTATTCAGAAAGAATCTCAAGAGTAAAAAAATGCCAACTTAATAGCAATTTCCCATTTATAAATAGAGAACTATCTAGTCACTGGTAGCCTTTTTATTTTCACTAAAAGTAGGCCTAGGAGGAGCATCCTGACTCAAACAAAAACCCTGGGAAAAACAGAAGGTGCGCAATGGGTGTGAGACAGCAAGGCAGCTCACATGTGGCAAGGACTTTGCAGCTGAGAAAGCAATTTTTTAAATTATTTAATCTGATTCTCACAATCCTTTTAGGTACTCGAAGTAGTTATTATAATATCCATTTTATTCTTCCAGGACTTGAGTCACAGTTAGGAGACCTGTCCCAAATGACATGCCAGATGGAATCCTGGAATCCTCCTCATCCTTAACAATGAGCAAACAAAATTTTATCTCCAGCTGCTCAGGAATCTTTCCAAAATAAGTTCTTATATGTAAATTTGCATCTAAGTTACAATCTTTTCATAAATCATTTTGGCAAAAAAAAAAAAATCTAAATTCATGCATTCTAAAATTCACTCTGAAAGATTGTAATAGTCTCTAAATATTCACTCATTCTACTTTTATTAATGCAAAGTTTATTTTAGTATGAGTCTACTCAATAATGCTGCCCAAAAAGTGATTTAAATAAGCAAAGTACATAACCTATTTATTGTAGACAATTTATTATATACCAAATAGTTCTTTTCCTTGGTGATTACAGTTAGACCTGACTCCTTGGATTGTTTCAAATCCTTCAAATATGAATCTAAATGCTTTTTTTGTCTTTGGCCAACCTCAAAAGAAAAAGCAATTTGTTCTAAAGAAGGTGATTAACATCGATCTCCAAAGGCCTGCCCACTTCCACCTAAAGTGAGTCTTAAAATAAATTATCTCTGACCTTAGTGGCATTTTGCCTCTGAGATCACTAATGCACACAGATAAGAGATTTACAAAGGATTTTATACTTCTCACCTCAATCAGCTATCCAGATGCTAAACACAAGAAATTACAAAACAATTCTACCTAGAGGATTTGAAGCAACACAGAAGACATTTGCTTTCTTCTGCTCATGAAAAATATGGATAATGTTTCTAATCAATTAATTTCATTCAAGTTACTTAGAAGCTAAGTATTTTTCCTTCTAATTTACTCTTTCAGGTGGCTATGAAATAGCAGTAGCCACACTACACTGCTGGGATCCACAAATTTTACAATTGTTTTTAACATCAAAATGAGAAATTATACCAAATACTTAAGCTAATTTGAAAATTACACTGTGTGCTTCGAGCCCAACAAGCAGGGACAAGAACATAGTCTTTGATCCCAAGAGGCACTGGAACAAAGAAACACTTCGGGGTTCATAAAGAGCTGTATCCACTGTGTGATATCCTAAAATGTGGGGCCTAGGCTCCACAAATCATAACATGACAGTGCCACCATTTTCATGCTACAGGATTGCTTTGGTAGTAAATAATATGTAAAGGACCCAACACGTAAATGCATACGATATTCATATTTCCTTTTCCCTTGTTCCTGAAAAGCCAGAGGAGATAGAGGTAAGTTTATCAATTGGATTACAAATGGAAGGAAACCTGGGGCTGGGGAACAGAACCCTAGGAGGTTTGCAGACATAAAGGAAACACACAAGGCAAAGGCTCAAGTTTACTCCATGGTCAAAGGGCTCTAACAATCAAAGCAGCTATCATAAACCAGGCAATGGTTTTCCATAGTATGACCAAGGAGATAAACATCATCCCATTTTCACAGATGAAGAAACTGGCCTCGGAGAGGCAATGTGACTTTCACAGCTGATAAATGAATGTCACAGCCAGGAGAACTCAAGTTAAATTAGGCTGTAAAAATTCCTTCAGAATATACTTAGATACACAAGAGTTTATAAAAGGTTTTATATATGTATATGTATATATGTACTGTCAGTTATCCTATCTGACCTCTGACGCAAACCTATGAATCAGAATGCCACTGAATGACCCTATTTACAGTAAGGAATTGAGTTCACTGAAGTTAAAGAACTTCCTTCTCAGATGACTGTAAATGGCAGGATAGGCCCTTGAATGCAGGTCTTTCAATCCTAAATTTCATTTTTTTTTTTATGTTGCCAGGACTTCCCAACAGCGGAGGCATATCAGAACACAGGCACTGGGTTCTCACAGACCCTGTATGGGACCCAATTCTCCACCTCTCCTTGTACACTTTGCATTGTGACCCTGTAGCCCCATATAGCAAGGGGTGATTTAGTTCTACTTCCCCACCCTTAATTGTAGGCGGCCTTGTGACTGAATTTGACCAGAATAAGGTGGAAGTGACAATAAGCCCTTTCCATGCATAAGCCAGAGAGCCCAGTTGTCCAAGGTGAGGCCATCCTAGACCAACCTACAGCCAGCCAACTCTAAAATATTAAGAGAGCCCAGCCAACATCAGCTGTGTAGAGACATATATGTGAAGAATACCAAGCCCAGCTTAAATCCACAAACCACTAATGGAACATAAAAAAAGTAAATGGTTGTTGTTTTAAGCTACAAAGTTTGGGGGAGGTTTGTTACACAGCAATAGCTAACCATTATGCCTTGTTCCTAATTTAGAGAGTCATTTTTTTTTAACCTGCCACATGAAATTCTGCTTAACCAAAAGAGTTTTATGCTTTTCTACTTATGTTAAATTTTGCATTAAAAGATTTTGATGCTTTAAAAACTAAGCTGAGAACTACTGAACTAAGCTATAATAAACTCTATACTATCTTCCCACTCCTGTGCTCTTCACCTTTAATGAGCTGTGAATGTGTTCCATGGTGTCACTAGGAAGTAAAAGAAATGCACACATACAAAAGTTACATTTAGAACAATAACTCAGATGTTAAGATTTGGAACTCATTTATTTTCTGCTACCACCACCCAGTTCCAAAAAGACTTAATGCATTTATAATGACACATAAAATATAACAATGGAAATTAGAATAAGGTGAGAAAAGCGAGGAGCAGATTAAGACTCAGACCAGGAAAAGGAATCAGAAATGAGGGTCTACTGCAAAGATCGTCGCTCTGGGTATTTTGTTGCTTTTTGCCCAGCCAGCATCCACTCTCTTCAACTGGCAACAGAATCCATTTTTCTCATTTCCCCAGTCTTACTCCATATTGTTCAGGTGTGCTGACCTCACCCTTGGCCCAGTGAATGGGCCAAGCAGAGCATGATTTTAAAGTAGAAGCAGGTGCTGTGAACTGACTCCATGAGCCGAACAGCAGGAGTGATTTTTACCATTGGGGGAGAGAATCTCTCTTTCCCCTGGGCTTGTTGCTGGAGGATTCAGCCTATAACAACTTAGAAATATCAGAGGGAGAGATGCTTACTTAGAGAGGAAGAATAAGAACCCCGAAGACAGTTGCGCCCCTAGGACCAGCCGTGCCCACTCACAGTCTTTACTGTTACCAGAGCCAACAATCTCTTTGACAAAGGCCAGCTTTGATTGAGCTTTTCTGTTCCAAAAAGTTCTAACAACAACGGACCACCCATTTGAATGTGGCTTTCTAACAATCAACACAAGGAGGAAAACTTGATGGGTTATACAATTCACTTTATCCACAAGAAGAAACTAACTGCACAGGAGAATCACACCTTTTTCTGGAACTAAGGCCCAGAGGAAATCTCCTCAGGTCATTTTAAAGATTGTATATTGTGTAATAAAACACCCCTCAACATCTTTCTAACAGACACAACACTCCATCTGATATGGTTTTGTATAGAATACACCTGAATACAGGTGAATGACATCAAATCAAAGCATAAATCAGTAAAAGGCAACTCTGCATCTGTGTGTATGGGGAGGAAAGATATAATACGGTGCACAGACCCCATGCTCAGAGGACCAGGCTTTGTTAGGAGTGGAGATAGTTTTACCTCCCAAAGCTTCAACCAATTCTCTCAGCCAAGCTTTTATTAGCCACTGGGCAGCAACAAGTTTGAGAATACCATATCCTCTCAGCACAGTACCTAGCATATAATTAGTGCTCAATATATGGTTTCCACTTATTACTATCAATTCTAAGCTCCATATCTTCCTCTGTGCAGAGGCAGCCAATGGCAAGCGTAAGAACCATCTAAAATCTTTCAGACATCTCTTGAACGCCCATTTCCTTTTAACAGGGAACGTCATGCTGTATCAGGCACTCTCTCAGATCGGACTCAACATTCTAGACATTTCTGCCATCCTCATCTATCAAAAATGACCCATTGATCCAGGTCTCATTCTCTTATACTATGCTATCTGACAAACTAATTTGAGCTAAGATGGCAAGCCTCATATGCTTTAAATGACTGGAGAGACCTCATAGATCTTTGAATCAAATGTCTTCATTTCACAAATGAAAAATCTGACATCTGAGGATGTCAACTTAATGAGGTGACAGCTGGTTTGGGATGTCATATTTGAGATGACTTAATGAGGCACCTCTCCCAGAGATGACATTTCAACAAGCACCTTTCTTCCTTGGTCAAAGTGGTAAGCTAGTGAGAATTTCAAGTGCTTTAACAGACTGGTATGCCCATTTTGAGTTTTGTGAGTATTTGAAGAATTACTACAATCAAAATGCCAAGCTTTTGGCCCATACTTATGGGGCCCCTAAGGCCAATAATTCTAAAGCATTCACATGTTTCAGTGAAGAGATAAAGGAGTAAGTGCTGGAAAATAATCTTCCCAATATCGTCTTGTCTCATGATCTTCTCTGAATGAGTCACCCCAAAATGCAACTCATATCTATAAATTTAAAGATCTAAAATCATCTGTGTTCTGATTATTCAAAAACATCTTTGTTCTTTCACTATAATATCCTAAAAATTCCAGACGGATTATCATTTACCAGAGGCCACCAAATTGGAAGATGGTTATGAAGCAGATAAGAGTCTATAAAATATCTTGCTTCACAATTCATTTGTTATATCAGCCTCCAGGCACAACTATTGAAGCTTTGGACCCAGAAAAGGGATATCTTACTTTGAATCATAGGAAATTGCCAATATCCCCACCCCTTCTGACTTATAAAAACAATGAGTTCATATGGTTAACCTACAATGGACACGGACAATGACAAAACAAACTGATCCCCTCTTTTCCATGCCCCGGGGACCCCATATCTGAGGTATGACCTTAACACTCTTCACTTGCCCAAGTCCCTCTGTGACTGGGCAGGCCACTACTCCAAACCTTCCGAGGGTCAGTAACACAGGACTGTCAACAAGCTGACTGCAGTGGCTCCCTGCCCACTGAGCGGTCCTAGAAAGAAAGGGAGGGGCTCTCTAAAAAGCCACACAAACCACAAACAGGATGAAGGTGGTAACTGACAAACTGGGCAAATAGAAGAGAATCTCAAGAGTATATACACATAATGCCAACAAATAACAATTATGGGTATTTGTACCACATTCAGCAGTTCACATTTCAAAAGTCAAGGAAGTGAAAACCACAGTTTATGAGATTATTGTCAAAGCAGCCTCTTTTTATTGAGTTTCATCACCTGAGAGTACACCACACTGAATGAAAAAGGAATGAGAACATGCCAGCTCTACTGAAGATATGCCGGATGTTAACATGAAGATGTCTGTTTAATTTCATTCTGTATCAGAAATAAAAACTGTGGAGAAAACATCTAATATTCCCTGTCACGGAACCTTCTTACTAGCGATACCATAGTTGTTTTAATACACCAGTGACGAAATCAAATCCCCCAAAGAATCATGATAAATCTCCCACATAATGAATTTTTTTTTAGTGATCAGTATTATACCAAAATTCTACTTTCTGGCAATAATTGCTTTATAAACTTTTATTATATACGATAAAATTACAGGCTTAATTTTACATATTTAATTAGCAAAAGGTAACACTTTTTCCTTTAAATTTAGTAACTGAATCTCTACATACCTAAGAATTACTAAGGGTACCAAGAACAAAACCCACAACCTGGGCCTATTGTTAAGGTTATTATAAATACTTTAAAAAGTCAAACTTGATAGAAAGAAAAGAAAAAAAATTAGCTTAATAAGCATAAGCAATTTGATATTTTTCTTCCCCAAGGGAATTTCATTCAACTATTTATTTATTCACTCAACGAATATTTATTAAGTGATTACTACATGCTTAACACTGTTCAGTAATTTGATTTTATACATTATCAGCATTTATTTTAAAAGGAGTGCTTTAGACTACTTTATATTTTTGTATCTAGAGAGAAAACAACGAGTCAATTTCAAGCATGTAGTTATGACATGATTTAAAGTACCTCAAACTACTCCAGCAGAGAAGAAAGATTAGATTTTTTAATAGAACCTATTATAAAATGAATTGTTAAATGGGTGTGGTCCAGTGCCCTTTCTTCAGCTACTACGAACCTATTCTGATTCTACCACTGGAAGCAGAAGAGAAGTATAGGGCCTCAGTAACCCAAACTAAAACATATTATTTTCATTATATGTGTTAAATCTGCTTTCTGCATATTGAATAGGAATGAAAGACTAAAATGAATATTCATCCATCTGAAAACAAACTGATACTCTATAAGCCCATAAAAAGTAAATGCTTTGCTTCTGCTTAGCCTGTTGTATTTTGAAATAAATCATTCTGTTAAACAGTAGCCTTTTCCTCCAGGGGACATGCTAAAATCTTATCATTTGACAAGTCTCTGACAACTCTACTCTCATTCACTCTCTCCTGCACATTCTGCAGTCATCCTTGTTTAACCTGCGAGGTCACGTCCCTCCTCCTTTAGCCCCAGTTTCAAGGTAAGTGACACAGTCTTCTTCTAGCACATCTTCCGACATCCTTGCTTTTAACTCAGGGTTCAATATTTGTGTTTCTTATAAAAAGTTTTTAATAACTCATCAGTCTTCTGAGTTTTAAGCATGCAAACTGACTGAATCAGATTTCCATGCAAATTTTAATGACTTCCTAAATTACATACCTAAACCTACAGTGCTGTAGAAGTAATCTCAGCTGTAAGCACAGCACACAGCCACTTCATATGAATGTTGCACACCTACACATGGCCATTCACTCTACTGCCTTTTTTGGTCTACTACTAAAAGGCCTGATCCAGAAGGCCCCAAAGGTTAACATGAACTCTTACTTAGTTGGCAGACATATAATATTACTTCTAGTTCCACTGCTATCGATAGAACAGCAGCGATATACATTACAGCCAAAAAAAAAAAAAAGTGAAGGATTATTACAGAGGAATCTAGAGCTATCTTAAGATCAGTGCCAAACAATAACAAACTACCACTACTACTAGCAGAACTACAACTTCCACCAAAGAGTTAATTTTACAGTAAGGAGGCAGAGACACATGTACAGACAAATGAAGGTCCACTAATAGTGTGCCTTCCTTTAACTTTGAGTCCAAGAAGCCTTCCACGGGGAAGGCTGGGCCTTCCTGGCTCAGGCAGGTGGGGTTAGGGATGCAGCTACACCTAGTGATCAGCTGTGGATCACAGCAGCAAGAGCAAGAAGCAGGAGGCTAGCCTGCCTTGTGAAAAGCACTCTGAACTCATTCTCTCAAAGAGAATGCTTTCAAGATAAATCTGTTAAATGACATCGCAATCACTCCTATTTGCCTGGAGTGTTAAATGACAAAGATGCAATGATTGCCTTTTGTGGATAACAGAAAAACAAGGCTCTATTTTAGAATACACATTGTCAGTACTTTAAAAAGATGTATAATAAAAACTTCTCATTTTCTATTTGGAAGTTGAGTTCATTTCCGAAGCAAAGTTTCACATTTCCATGTTAAAATTCCAAATTCTATGTACATTAATTCCCAGTTCTCTCCTAAGAAAGTCTTTGTTTCTTTCTATTTCAGTGGATTCCAAAACTTTTAATAGATGGACAACTTTTCAAAGTATGGTAACTATATCCTATCTTTCCTCATTGCCACCCCAGTGGCTCCCTCACCAAAAGGTGCTCAATAAATACTTACTTGAATTAAAGGCATTATTTTAATAGGCACCTTGGGTTCTCTGCTTATTACAACAAGCCAACAAATATCTTCTATACACAATATCAACCCAGGAAAATTTCCAGTGGCTAATCATCACTGCAAAATTTAATTAAAACTTTATATTGTAGTAAGTAAAATTATAGAAAACTTTTTTTCATTTCAGTTTTACAACTGGCTGGATCCAATATCTTGCCCCAGATAAGACTATTATTTAAAATGTCTCGCCGGTGGTTTTCACCTAGCAGGTAGAGAGTCAATGCACAATCACACCCACCTATTCATTATTTTGACAGTGTTCATCAAGAGCTTCATAAGTGCATGAATGTGAATTATATTTTCACCCCTAGTTCTCTTCCAGCTCTTGTTAAGGGAGGCTGAAAATGCAGGATGAGGATCCCAGTACTTTTAGAATAGTAGTTCTCACACTTCAGCGTGTATCACAATCCCCTGGAGGGCTTGTTCCAAGGCAGACTGATGCCCCCGCCCCCCTGAGTTTCTGATTCAATAGGTCTGGGCATAGCCCCAGAGTCTGCATGTTTAACAAGTTCCCAGATTCTGATGCTGCCGGTCCAAGGATAACACTTTCAGAACTACTCTTTTAGAACGTTTCTCAAAATGCAGCCACAAACCAAAATCACCTGGGGATGCAGTGGGACCCTCCAGGGACCTTCCCACTTCATAATCATGGTGGCTCGCTGTAGAAATCAACGCTGGGTAGGACCACTCCAGGGGATCCTGGGGCACACTGTTTTGAGAAGCAAAGGTTCACACACAGCTCATCATCAACACTGTTTCAATGCCCGCAGGCCCTCCCCAAGACCAGCAAAACCGCTAGCTGTACATTTTGTCACTCTTTGATTACCCTCCTTTAACTTTCCATATGTTCTACCCTAAACAACAAAGAGAGTGTAAGGACAGCGATGTTCCCTTGCTAGGATCACCAGAACTTATGCTGCTTACGCCTAAGCACAGAAACCATTTCTTCTCATGTCTGCTTCCTTCTTTTATTCTTCTCTCACACACTCCCACCTTTTAATTATCCCTGGCCTCGCCATCTGCCTCACTGATGGGGAGCAGGGGGACTACGGATTACCAAGGTCGATGACTAAACCTTTCCTGCTCCCCACCCAATTTATTTTTCTCTCTTTTTTTTAGAGCTACAGGGTATACTCAGGCTTTCTGATGACTAACTGAAAACCACAGCAGTATTTTAGGAACCAGAGAAGCTGAATCCTCCTAGGATGGGAAGGTTATATTATTTTATATCTTTAAAAAAAAATTTCATTAGTGAGTTTGAAAAAATTCAATGATTAAAACTTCTCTCACTTACAAAATAAGCTTATTAGCATGTTGTATTTATAAAAATAATTAGCATACTAAGATATGAAACTGTAGGAAAGTTTATATGAAAGTTGGTTTTCAAATAAAAGAATCTTAGAATTAAAATTAAAAGCACAGTGGACACCACCCTTACAAAAAATGTTATACTATTAAAAAAATATGTAAGTACTTAGTAAAATGCCTGACCCCTAACTGAAAACTATGTCTATATTTCTAAAGATATTTAGAAAATACACCCTCATTCTAGAAAATTTAATAAAATCTAAAACAAAAACTGAAACAATAACCCAAAACAGTTCCTCTAGCAAAATGGATATACACAGACTATGAATTCCTACAATGTATTACAATTGTTATGGAACTATGAAAATTTTAAATAAAGCCATCAACTTTTATAGAATTGTCACAGAAATACTTAAATGTTAAAACCTAGTTTTCCCAAAACTAAAGACTATGCTTGATTCAAATAGGGTTTATAGAATCTGAAAATATAATTCAAATTATCTGTTCTCTAAGGAAAGTTCATTTAGAATTACTCAAGTTATACTGTATATACACATATCCATATATCATTATATGTAAGCAACTTCTTCTGAAAACCTGTAAAATAACTCTTTGAAAGCATGAGATTAAAACTTATAATTTTCCAGATCAGAACAATTTATTATACTCAAGCAATACTTATTTACATACACATAACACTAAAAATGTTACAGTAATTTCTTGGCATATTTCTTTCATGCTCACTTATTTAAATTTGAAGAATTTTCATCATATCAATTATTAATCTAGTTATAGCACCATAAAGATGTAAAATGTCATGACTATAGATATCTGAAAAAGAAAAAATAAATCGAATTGCTACACAAATCTATCTATTCCCACTCTTTGAAAAGAGCACTTTAAAATTTTGTATTTTGAAATAAATTTAGATTTAAAGAAAAGTTGCAAAAATAGTTCAAAGATTTCAAGTACACATTTCACCTGCATTCTCCAAATGTTTACATCTGACGTAACTATAGAAGAATTACCAAAACTAAGAAATTAAACACTGACACAATACTATTAACTGAACTACAGACTTTATTCAGTTTGTGACTGTTCTCTTACAAATGTCTTTAAAAAGTTTTGTTAAATAAATTTATCAATAAGAGTCCCAAATTCACAAGGTCATGTTAAGGCTTAATCTATTCCAAATACTATAGTGGAAACAAAGAGCCCAATCTGTTTGTATTTCTATTTCTGCAAAGCCAAGCTTGCGTATTTAACAAGATTTAATACATCAGTCCCAAAATAATGTAAAACTAAACACTCTATTGTATAATATATATTACAACTTGGCTTTTAAGAAATTGAGTCAAAGAGGAGTGACTTGCCAGCCGTTTGGCTCTCACTGTGGGAAAGAGAAATGTCAAGCAAAAATAAAATGATTTAACTTTCTTCCTCACATCTTACTTGTATACCCTTTTACAAAAATCATTGTTAATGATCATTAAAAGCCTAGGAAGGCAGAAAGTGAACCTCCAATACTTTGCCTAACAAATTAAAAAATATAAAAATGGAAAGTGATTTTTAAAATGGAATGTTTACAGTAAATAAAGTCCCCATAGACCAAAAATCTAATTCTTTTTTTTCTTCTAAGTGTAGCACTTCATTTCTGATGTCTAGCATCCAAATTATGTGTACTATACTCCCAGAAATGATTAATGAATAATCATATAAATTCCAAAAGAGGATATAAGAATGAGGAGCACTGCAGAAGGGGAACAGCAAAGTACCTTCTGTATAAATTTTAGTTACACAAAAATACCTCCACTGATTACATAAAATCTCGTGATTTAGTTCATTGGGTGACCTAAAGAGAATCCCTGAGGAAAATGTTCATTTCAAATGAAGGAAAAATGCAAGCCAAGTCTAACTCCTAACAATCACTTCTCTCCATCTCTTTTGCGTCAGTCAATTCACACACAATTTGAATGTTTGTAAATGATCAGGATTCACATCAGTAATGTATTCAATAAATAGTGAGTGCCTGTTAGGTCTAAGGCTCCATGCTAAGTGTTTTATGGAGAACCACGAAGAAAAAAATGACTTTGCCCTCAAGAAGCTTACAATCTAGCTCCTCTATCTTTAAAATTGATTCCTATATCAGGTGCAGATCAACCAAACATTACAATTTCCAGAGGAACCATAAAAAGGAATGTGTCAATGTCACTCATATCATAATTAATTTTCTCAACATACAGAAAGCCTGACTTTTCCAAAGCATTAAGTGCCTAGCATCTGTACTGCCCGAAATGCAAAGTGTAGAGAATAAATTTAATGCACTGTAACATATCTGCTCCTTGCACACACAAAATTTGCCAACTTCGAATTTTTTAAATTTCAACATTTCTAAGCAATCTTTCACATATTGCCCTTTATTTCCCCTTTACCCACAAACATAATAGAATAACTCTGGCTTTCCAAGTAAAAAGAAAGCACATTTCAATTAATGGTATGGTAACTCAAATAGAATGATATATTTCTTCTGGAAAAAAATATTTGGCTAAATTTTTTGAAGGTTTATTTTGACTGATAATTTAAATCAGTCTTAACAAAGATACAGGTTAACACTATCTAGGCTTGAAGTACTTTTTAGTGATGAGGGACTATTTAAATAAGCTACATAAATACTTGTTTCTACCCTCTTGCACACAGCTCAAAAATACATCCAAATGCTATTTGACACAGCTTAACTTAAAAGAAAAAAAAAGAAAGAAAGAATCCCAGGCAGAGAGTTATGGATCTTAATAAAGAGAAAACCATCACTAAGGCCCTCACACTTGCATTCTAATACTAATGAGTTATAAGACTCTAAAACTGGCGAGTCTACTCCATAATTCACTAATAAGAACAAAGGCCAAAATCTCCATCACTTTTATATCATATAGCAGTGTATCATTTTGTTAAATCCTCTGGAGCAAGTGCAATTACCAGACAGTTAAGGAAATATTAAACTTAGAAAAAGGGTATTTCTCTATTGAAGTTGACAGTTTGGGTTTCACAGTACTGAGCCAATCAGCCAACTACAAGCTCAACTTCATCTCTGCCGCCAACTGTGGTCAAGGGTCCTGCAGCTCAGAGCAATTCAGGAGACAGGCTTCTGCGCCTGTGTACCTTGAGCTCCAAGAAAGTAAAAAATGTATGTCTCCACAGGCCAGAGAGCCAAACGTATCCAATGTTTAAAATATGTATTTACTGCCAGTGAAAGTCTCCTTAATCAAATTAAAGAGTAAAAAAAGGTCCAATTTATTCATTCCTCATGGAAACCTATTCTGCAACCCAAGTTTAAGATCAAACAGTGGACTTATTAAAAGAAAAAAAAGAAGTCCAGTGCCTCCACTGTAGGTGGACCTTAATTAAACTAATATACATGAGAAAGAAAGTGTGCAAATGTTAAAGCTCTTACTATCCATCCACGTGTGTGTTCCAGGTACAGTTGGCTATTTGGTAATAGGGGTAATCCCTATAACACCACTGCAGGAGTTCTGCCCTTCGCCTGACCCCGGACTCCAGTCCACTGGTCCTCTCCGCGAGGAACTCCTCCAGGCTCAGAACGCCCCGCGCGTGCAAGCGGACACACGTACACGCACACTCACATTCACACACACACACACACATTCGCACTCAATGCCAGACCCTTTCCTGCCCACCTGCGACCCCTGGGCCGCGTGGCTGCGCTAACAAGTTGCCGGAGCGAGCGGCGCTCCGCTGGGAGTCGAGGGTGGGGAAGTGGAGCCAGGTCGGCGCAGGGCCGCAGCGGCGAGGCCTGGGTTCCCCGCCACTTGCTCCGGGGCCGCCGGATCCTCCCGCTGGGACCGATGAGGAACGCCCGCCTTGGCTTTCCGGAGCTGCCGGGACGAGCCCGGGTTAACGGCGGCGACCGGCCGGGGGCGGCGGCAGGAAGGGCAGGGCGCCGGGCGATCTTCCCCTCCGCTGGAGCTGCTGCCGGGTGCGGCGATAGCCTGGGTCGCAGCTGGGCACCGGAGATTCGGCCCAGCCGCTGTTCGGGGTCGGAACCACCGCGCAGCGCCCACGCCCGGCGGCCCCGCGGCCGCTGCTCCGAACTTCACGCAAAGTTTTCGTTTGTTCCCCTGGGAGCCGGCCGGGGAGTCGGAGTGGTGGCCGTCCGCCCAGAGCACGAGCCCAGGCCGCGGAGGGGCGGGGGCCGAGATGGGGGTTCTGGCTCCGGGGCTAGTCCGCTCCACCAGCCCAAGTTCTAGGTGTCCGCCCTCCTCGCCCAGCCCTCGTCCAGCGCCGACTAACCGGTAGGCGCTGTGCCGGGCCCGCCGCGCCCCCTCCCCGGACGTGCCGCCAGCCTCGGGCTCTCCCACCCTGGGAATTGCGGGCGTCCCGGGCTCCCACTCAGGGCCGCGCGCCCCAGGCGACGGCAGAAGTGGCCCCACTTACCTGAAAACGTCTCCCCTGCTGCAGTTAGCAAAAGTCCGGCCAAAGTCGCCAGGCAAGTCCCAAGTCTCCTCATGTTGCTAATTGAGCGCCGGGCCGCTGCCCAGCGGCGGTCGGTGGGCGCGCGAGATCCGAGGGCGGACTGGAGCTTTGGGTTCAAGGCAGCGAAAAGATAAGGGTAAACAGCCAAAAACAGAACCAGTCCCCAAAGTGCCAACAGTTGCAGAAGTCCGAACTCCAGCGGCTCCTGGGGCCAGGGGAGAGGGTCCTAGGTCCTTCTCTCCGGCCGCTGACCCCACTCGGCGTGTGGCGTTGCTGCGAGTGGGAGAGGAGGGCGCGCCCGCCAAGCCAAAATCCGCCCTGCGTTCCGCTGGCTGCACTCGCCGCCGCTCTCCTTCCCCTGCTCGGGACCCGAGCCGCCGGCGCCGGCTGTGGCCGCGGCCGTGGCAGCGCG
>NW_011888903.1:3179959-3182520 GCF_000151845.1 Pteropus vampyrus
GCAAGGAGAGGAGCCGTGAGACGCTCCTCTCCCCCTCCTGGCCCCAACCAAGTCTTCTGTTTTGTAGTTGGCTTCCGGGAGGGCGGCTGTGCGAGGGGCTGCGCCTCAGTCAGAAGTTTGTCCCGGGTCACGAGCCGCTAGTAGTTTGTGAGAGCGGCGGAAGGGACCAGCGGCCTTCAGCCCCGTGGAAGCGGCGAGGCAGCTCCGTCCCCGGCGCCTGACGCCAGTGTTACCGAGCAGGGCCAGCTGCACCCCAGAGTCGCAGAGTCCGCGCTCCCCCGCGGCCGCAGAAAAGGCGAGCCAGGAGATACGCGAGGCTTCGAAGGGCTCCGGGCTTCTCCGCGCTGCTGGCGGAGTGAAGTTGGCGGGCGCCGGGGGAAGAAGCGGGAACCGCTGGCGCCACGACCCTGCAGCGCGCCAGCTTGCCCCGGGGGCCCAGCAGACAGACGCCCTCCTGTCCCCGAGCCCCCGAACCCTCAAGGCAGGACATACTCTGCTGCTTCATTTTGCGTCCGCGGTCCCGGGTGGGCCGGAGAGAGCCGCCGGCAGTGCACAGAAGGCGGTGGTGACAACGAAACGAGGGTTTGGACATAACCTGTAATTTCTCTGGTGCAAAGTATTGGGAAAAGGGGGAGGAGGAGGTGTGGGTAATAAATCAAATGTCTTGAAATATTTAATTTACCATTTTGAGTGTGGGATGACTATTTTAATAAGTGAATTAAAAAGCTTCAAATGTTTCAGTAACGAGGTTCACTTTGTAAAATTAAAAAAAAAAAAACACACATAAAACACCAGCGATACTTCTATCTCTCTCTCTGAATAAGCGCAATAAACCAGCACCAAACAGCTGTAGACGCCAGGCCCAGCTAACGACATAATGGAAAGCCTGGGACAGTGAGTTAACACCGTGTTCTTCTATAGGCAATGACATGGACAAGAAGGCAAATCTATGATGCAGGTGTGCCCTGAGCTCTTCCCCATTGCTCTCTCTTAATACTTAAAAAGGCCCCAAAAGTACATTGATCCCACACTCACCTTGACCCTGTCTGCAGCGGAACCCAGAAACAGTCAAGGATGTGTTACAGTTGTCACCTCCCCAGGGGACATTTAGGGACTAATTTTGCCTCTAGGGTCCCAACCAATAGCTCCTCTTCAGGAATTCTGCTTGCTAGATCCTTATCAGAAGAGCTCTATAAAAGCTTCCACGTTAATCATTTACTTCTTAATATGATCTTACATCATCCTGCTACTTCTCCCAAATGTGTACTCATCAAGCCTTATCTTTAATTGCAAAATGAGCATTTGAAATATCAGAGAGGAAAGGGAGTCGCATATCTCAAAAGGATCAGCAAGAATAGTCCAATCCGCAATCTGAGCTTTCTGTTTTGTTGAGGTTGTGTGTGCACTATGATGGAGCCCAAATTTGCTTTCTTTGAGTGGTTATGTGCTTTATGTTGGTACTTTTATGCTATTAGATACATGGAGGTTCCAGATAAGGTAGAAGTCAATCTAGTCACTTTACTTCAGAGTAATTTCTTTATATCGGGTGAAGAAGTTAATAGTAGGATAGGATTTCATTTGCAAAGCATGTTAATTTTTTCAGCATATGTATGTATACATGTGCCATACTATATGCCAGGCACTGTGCTATGTGCTGAAGGTTGTCTTAGGCTGTGCTCCCCAGAAACAAACCTGGAGGTAAGGATTTAGGGGCAAATGGGTTTTGGAGGCGAAGTAATAGCAGAAAGCAGCACAAAAAGAATGGGGAAGTGAGACAAAGAGGGAAAAAAAGAAATCAATATAAGGTGTATTAATGACCAGATTACCACTGCGGGCAACTGGAACTCAGCCCCCTGGGGACTTCAGAGGAAAAGTGTGGAACAGCCTTAGGTGGAGCACCCAGAAGCACAGAAATGAGGTTTGGTGGTGGGAGTGGGAAGCGACTGCATTCATATTTTGTCCCTGCACCAGTGGAGGGAAGCCCTGCAGTGAGTCCTACTGCTGCTACCCTAGTAAGGGGAAAATACCCTGTCCTTTTCTTCCGTTACTTAAAACTTGGCGGAAGGGGCAATGAAATTCAATTATCTCTGTTCTCTAACATTACAATGTTAAGCTGATTCTACCCTTATTAACCTGCAATCCACATTGCAAACAGTGATGGGGATTTTGCCAGCAGCTCCTTCCCTTGTAATTAATGACAACCATTTTTTTTTTTTTTTTTTTTTACTCTCTCTTACAGGTAACTGGCCAAGGCAGTGTTGAGCCCAAATGGAAGGCCTCTATTGAAAGTAAATGGATTGGACTTCCTCTAAAAAAAGGACACTGTTGGAATCCTTCCGGTGGGACATTTGCTTTAATTTCTTTTTTCGCCAGGGGAGATTTTTTATTTTAGTACAACCACATAACAGTCCCGGTTCTCTAAGGACAATAGTGACATTATCAGAATGGCTGGCTGGTCAAAATCGGGATGCTGTCAAACCAGCCCCTAACATTGGTGGGCTTGGGGTAAGAGTACAAATGAAGACTTATTATTATGTGTTTAAATATTACAAAGTTATTAA
>NW_011888903.1:3182570-3185076 GCF_000151845.1 Pteropus vampyrus
TCATCAAGCCTTATCTTTAATTGCAAAATGAGCATTTGAAATATCAGAGAGGAAAGGGAGTCGCATATCTCAAAAGGATCAGCAAGAATAGTCCAATCCGCAATCTGAGCTTTCTGTTTTGTTGAGGTTGTGTGTGCACTATGATGGAGCCCAAATTTGCTTTCTTTGAGTGGTTATGTGCTTTATGTTGGTACTTTTATGCTATTAGATACATGGAGGTTCCAGATAAGGTAGAAGTCAATCTAGTCACTTTACTTCAGAGTAATTTCTTTATATCGGGTGAAGAAGTTAATAGTAGGATAGGATTTCATTTGCAAAGCATGTTAATTTTTTCAGCATATGTATGTATACATGTGCCATACTATATGCCAGGCACTGTGCTATGTGCTGAAGGTTGTCTTAGGCTGTGCTCCCCAGAAACAAACCTGGAGGTAAGGATTTAGGGGCAAATGGGTTTTGGAGGCGAAGTAATAGCAGAAAGCAGCACAAAAAGAATGGGGAAGTGAGACAAAGAGGGAAAAAAAGAAATCAATATAAGGTGTATTAATGACCAGATTACCACTGCGGGCAACTGGAACTCAGCCCCCTGGGGACTTCAGAGGAAAAGTGTGGAACAGCCTTAGGTGGAGCACCCAGAAGCACAGAAATGAGGTTTGGTGGTGGGAGTGGGAAGCGACTGCATTCATATTTTGTCCCTGCACCAGTGGAGGGAAGCCCTGCAGTGAGTCCTACTGCTGCTACCCTAGTAAGGGGAAAATACCCTGTCCTTTTCTTCCGTTACTTAAAACTTGGCGGAAGGGGCAATGAAATTCAATTATCTCTGTTCTCTAACATTACAATGTTAAGCTGATTCTACCCTTATTAACCTGCAATCCACATTGCAAACAGTGATGGGGATTTTGCCAGCAGCTCCTTCCCTTGTAATTAATGACAACCATTTTTTTTTTTTTTTTTTTTTACTCTCTCTTACAGGTAACTGGCCAAGGCAGTGTTGAGCCCAAATGGAAGGCCTCTATTGAAAGTAAATGGATTGGACTTCCTCTAAAAAAAGGACACTGTTGGAATCCTTCCGGTGGGACATTTGCTTTAATTTCTTTTTTCGCCAGGGGAGATTTTTTATTTTAGTACAACCACATAACAGTCCCGGTTCTCTAAGGACAATAGTGACATTATCAGAATGGCTGGCTGGTCAAAATCGGGATGCTGTCAAACCAGCCCCTAACATTGGTGGGCTTGGGGTAAGAGTACAAATGAAGACTTATTATTATGTGTTTAAATATTACAAAGTTATTAATCAAGCTAGCAAGTTATTATATTTTCTATCTTCCTACCTTGACAAAAATAACAATATTGAAAGATAAGAAAACCTATAGTTTTTATATAAAAAGTCAGTAAATGTCAAAGACAACTGAAGATATCATTATGAGTATCTAGATTTTCTGTTGGTAGTATGGCTGTATGGATAAGTAATAAAGATATATATAATTCATACATTATTATATATTTATTCCATAAAATTGATTTTTCTTTTATTTTACTAAAATCACTAATATGTTGTTATAATGAAGATTGTCACATACTTTGTGTTCTAGTGACAGCAGCGATCTGAAGCTATGCTGTTCTGTATGGCATACCTAGCCACATTTTAGTTTTGTTCCTCAGTGGCACTAGCTATTGCAAGAGCTCAGTAGCCACATGTGGCCAGGGCACAGATATAAAACATTTCCATTATCATAGGAAGTTCTATTGGATAACGATGATAAAGGATTTTGTGTATTCAAAGTACACAAAATTCGAGTATATGTTTTCATCAAAACTAAATTAAATTTTTAAAATCAGAAAGTTAAACTACTTTTCTATAGTTGTTAAAAGTTATTTTCTCCTGCACGGTTCAAAGTTATCTATTAGAATTAAAATGTTGACCACAAATTATGATTATAAAAACCAACATATAAATAAAAACAAAAAGCTTAAAATTTTTATTATTTAAAAATGAAATTTTAATTTTGCCTTTTTTTTTTTTATTTATTAAATGGAAACCTATTAGGAAATTTAGCATTCAAGCAGAGCCATGGATTGGAACATGAAGACAAACAAGAAAATTGATGATTGGCACACTAGGAAACACTACTCATTATTTAAGACTGTTTAACTAATATTCTCACTATCTGAAAAGGATTTGATTTTTAATTAATTTGGCTTTTCTTTTTTTAACTAAATGCCTATGCCATTATACCATCTATACACCTATGAATGTCCATGTCCCATATCAGTGGCAGCACGTGCTAAAAATCTTCACAGTGCTGTTTCAAGGACAAAAGTTGTGGTGAAGCATATTTCTGGGGCCTGGACAGAGTTAGTCTTAAAAGTGGATGTTTAGGCTTATGTTTTATGCACTCTCAGCACTGAGCATGAGATCCCTCATGACAGAGGTGACCATGTGTCCCTTAATCAATTTATATGTTTGTAGTACTCAGGGCCCTGTGAGGCACGATGATTATTTTTT
>NW_011888903.1:3185126-3200473 GCF_000151845.1 Pteropus vampyrus
TGGAAACCTATTAGGAAATTTAGCATTCAAGCAGAGCCATGGATTGGAACATGAAGACAAACAAGAAAATTGATGATTGGCACACTAGGAAACACTACTCATTATTTAAGACTGTTTAACTAATATTCTCACTATCTGAAAAGGATTTGATTTTTAATTAATTTGGCTTTTCTTTTTTTAACTAAATGCCTATGCCATTATACCATCTATACACCTATGAATGTCCATGTCCCATATCAGTGGCAGCACGTGCTAAAAATCTTCACAGTGCTGTTTCAAGGACAAAAGTTGTGGTGAAGCATATTTCTGGGGCCTGGACAGAGTTAGTCTTAAAAGTGGATGTTTAGGCTTATGTTTTATGCACTCTCAGCACTGAGCATGAGATCCCTCATGACAGAGGTGACCATGTGTCCCTTAATCAATTTATATGTTTGTAGTACTCAGGGCCCTGTGAGGCACGATGATTATTTTTTTATTTTTAGGGGCACGTTGAAATCATAAAAGTATATTTTGAGATAATAAATGAAAAATGTAAATAAGCACCTTTATATGGGTTTCCACAATGATACATTCTCTTTGGGTGATTAAAGATAGCATGTCCTTGAAAAGAAAGATAAGAATAAAGGAAGGGAAGGACTGAGGAGGGAGGAAGGGAAGAAGGAAGGAAGGAAAGGGAAGAAAAGAAGGAAAGAAGGAAGGAAGAAAGAGAAGGAAGGAAGAAGGGGAAGGAAAGAAAGAGAGGGAGTCAGAAAGCTAGCTTGGAATTTGGAGTCCGACTTGACCAAGTCTCAGCTGTGTAAGTTTAATTAGTTAATTTCCATTTCGTGGCTTGTAGAAATAGTATTACATATGAGCTTGGTGTGAACTCAGAGGCAATGAGCAAAACATTACTTATTACATTGGTCTCTGCTTCAGCCAGACTTTAAGTGAGCAGTGCATCACAATCTCTGCCCACCCTGGTGCTTTGTTTTTGTTTTTTGGGGTTTGTTTTGTTTTGTTTTTTGCCTAAGTGTGTGAGCCATGGGCAGCAGTGGGGAACTTGGACACAGTGGCATGCTGATCCCTGCCCTGCATGCACACTCTCCGTTGCAGTCTACTGTACTTAGATTCAGACACAAGAGGAGCAAAGAAAACTGCACCCAGGACTTCACAGTTTAACTCATTTTTTGAATATGTATACATGAAACTAGAGAGAATTGAATGAAAATTGAAAACACATCATTAGTTTTGCACTGGGACCAGAAAAAAACTTTCACCAGTGAAGCCCTGTTCTCATCTGACCGGAAGAAAGAATGGGGGCAGATACCCGTATTTTGTAGCTGTTCACATCTTACCCAAGGTCAGAACTTGTCATTGACAAAAGGCAAAGCTCATCCAAGCATAGTTCAAAGCCACCTTTATACAAATGCTTAAATCATTAGAATGACTTTTTAGATGCCCCAGGAATTTCTTCTCATGGCCTAATTTAAAGGGGAGAGGTGATAGATTTTGGTTCTTTCTAAAACTACCCTCAGAATATAAAATTCAACTCCTGAAATGTTGATACATTCACATATTCTTAAAAAAAATTTGACCCTCATATTGTCAGTCTGTGTGACATTGGGCAAGTCACCTAACCTCTCTGTGCTTCAGTTTCCCTATCTGTAAAATGAAGATAATAATTGTACCCACCTCACAGAGATGTTGTGAGGATTAAATGCAATAATATAAAGTGTTTAGAACAGTTTCTGGTACAACTTCTATATCATATAATAATGTATAATGATATATATAAGATGTATACATTGTTATTAACCACTGATTTTAAAATCAAATACAAAAGAGAGTTTACTATGCACAAAGTTCTATTCTGGGGTTCTATACAGATAGAGGAGATGGGATAGAAATATCTGATTAGGCCTAGTCACCATTTAGGTGGGAAGACCTTTAACAGATGTTCCTCTCCTTTCTCATGAGACTTTTCTTTCTGGGTATACTGAGGTTATATCAGCTGCCAGATCCAACACCAGGTTATATTCAGTAAAACCACATGGTTTTTCATGGCAGGCCCTTCTCATTTGCTCATCTGCAAAATGAGAATAATAATTTCTGTCCTGTTTACACTATTGCGTTGTATGAGAGTTGATGACGGTGTGCATAAAAGTTCTTTATAACAGGCCTTCAATTACTAGATTTTATTATGTAGCTCTTCTATTTTATTTTACCAGATAGGCCTAAAAGTTCACAATTTGCAAATAGGTTTTATTTTCATAAAAATATTCTCCTGATTGGAACTTGTACCTTTCTGCTATTTTAGGTAAAATTGTTAGGAAGGTTAACATTCTCAAAAAATTCCTTAGTCTTGGGTTAATAACAAGGTGAATTCTACATGGCAATCTCAATATACTAGAAAATATAATTATTACAGTGATGTCCAAACCTGTGTTCCCAGGAACAATAATTATGAAAAGTGACCTGCTGGAGAGTCCCCAGCAATAGTCTGATCTCCAAAATATCTGTCCGTCTGAGTGTTGTTGCATATGATCTTTGGGAAAGGACACAGTTCTCCAGGTGACTTCCCTGTCCTGTGCAGGCAGGATATCAGGGCTGCTTTAAAACACCCAGGGCCCTCTGGGGAAACAGGTCATGTACCCTTTCCTTCCGTTCCTGCATCCTGGACTAGGGGAAACAACTGCCTACACAAAAACTCTCTTCTGGCCAGAATAGCCTGTCTGCCATGCCCCTCCCGGACAGGAGAGCCAGCACAGGCTTTTTCCTGTCTGGAAACAAGGCTCCAACTACATGATCAGCAGCTGTGGCAACATTATAGCCACAGTAACCACCCTCCCACATACACAGGAGCAGTAGTTTTCAGACTGGTTCATCAACTATAACAAAAGACAAAAAAACTGATTTATGAAGATTTTATCAGAGCCCTCTGGCGGTCACTTTACAGTCACTCCACTTCTTTTGTTTAAGTCACCAAGAAGTCCTAGAAGAAAATGCTTTCTGCAGTCTCGAGCTGGGAAATTTTAGAGATCTGCTGGCTCACTCATGGAGAGTGTGAAATGACACTTCACTGTCTGAATCACAGTCAGTTCAAAGGCACAGGCACCAGCTCACCAGCAGCAGCTACTTTCCACGTGGGGGTTCATTAAAGGAGAGAGTAGCAGTCTTTGTGTCCCTCTTTTCCCCCTAGAGGCTTTGAACAAACGTTTTATATTAGCTCTTGTGCTTTTGTATGAGACAACTGTTTTTCTCAGAACACAGTTTGGAGGTTAGTCAGATTTTTCAAAACTCAGGGTGGAAATCATGGTACTGTATCATGTTCCCATGGATACTTATTTCCTTTTTATTTCATTTTCTTTAAAACAAATCCTTTGAAGTCAATAGGTATATTTCTTAAAGCTCTGCTTGACTAATACTATTAAGAAATGTTACGCTTACAATGTCAGTCCTACCTCAGATTAAATTATTGCAACAATGGTGTCCTGGGTCCTGGGATCTGCAATAAGGCTGGGTTTCCACTAGAATATGAAAAAAAAAAAAAAAAAAAAAAAAAACATTTCACTGCTAACATCAAAGAAAAGATCATCTTCATTTTCTCTTCATCTTTGATATTTCAAAGTTTCAAAATGTTGCATTTTGAATTGAAGATTTCTAGACAGTCATTACTGTCAAAATGGAATAAGCCATAGAGGAAAACATTCAACTTATTGCAATATGATTTTTGGCCTTACATTTATTGAAGTCTTACTATGAGCAAAGTGTTTTGCTAGGGCATTAAAACTCTGAAAGACATGTATGATTAACGTGCCCATTTTAGAGAGGAGGAAACTGAAGCTCAAAGATAGAATGTCTTAGATCTTACAAAGAGAAGGCCATGTATGAGGCCATGACCGCTCAGCTAGTAGTAACTGGTAAGCTATGATTTGTAGGCAAATGTTCTAATTTTCAGAGCTGACTTTCTTATTCGCTCTGCTGTATTTTATATCTTAATTTTTGTCTCTTTTCTTACCATATATTCTTTGTCAAATTGCTGTTTAATTTGCCATTGTCTGGCTACACACTGTACTGATTTTCGTTTATATGATAATCTAAAAGCTCTCATCTAAATTTTATCCACTCTTCAAGGATGGATTAGTTAGGAATGGGATCATTTGTGGGTACCAGATAAACCAGCCAATGCTGGCATATAGAACAGTGGTCAAGAGCATAGGATCGAGTAGCAGACTACCTTTGTTCAAAGTCTAGCTTCTCTACTTACTGAGTAACTTGGGTTAACTATTCAATCTCTCCATGCCTCGATTCCCTCATCTAAAAATTGGATTAATACTCACATTTAAATAGCTTATGAGGATTAACTATAAATTTGAGTAAACTGCTTAGAAAGTGCTAAAAAAATTAGTTACCATTATATAGTTTCTCACATGGAAGTAGGCAGCCCAGGTGGTACAGCCATATCACCATGCCACAGAGGACCCAGGTTCCTCCTTTCTAACTGCTCATTAGCCTTGCAAAACCTAAGTGCCTCCTCTGCATTCCAGGCAGAAAGAAGGAGGAAAGGCAAGGGACAAAATGACTTTGTCTTTTGGGTTTTTGGCTTCTATTTGGAAAGGGAAGGTCCCCTTAAAGGACTTTCTTCTGTAGCTCATCAGCAAAATTGGTGTCATATGGCCAGGCTTTGTTTCCATGATGGCTGGGGATTTTAGTCCTACATGGTCCAGCCTCTCTAGTGCAGACAAGCATGTGGTTGGGAATGGGTTGAGTGAACCAATCTCTAGCACCCAAAAGACCCAGCTCATATCCTACCTGCTTGTCTTTTCTAATTACCAACTTGAGGGACATGACTTACACCATTTCTTTGGAACAAATGTGTGATTCTCCCTGTCCAGGAACCATACTTTTGCATGGTCGGTTTTTCCTTATTCTTCAGGTTCCAGTTAAGGTTGCTTCTTGGAAAAGAATTCTCTAACCACCCCCAATAAATATAGGTCTCTCCTTTTATCCTCTTTTTTTAGCACAGTTTATTTTTTTTCATAATGCTTAATGCAATTAGTAAAATGAGAGGGACAATATGTTTTATATTACCAATAAGCAGGGTTTTCTCTCCCTACTCTTGATACATCTATGTTCCATACTATGAAGACAGAGTACCGTCACCTCAGGAAGGAGGAGGATATACTGTGGAAGTTCATGTCAAAGAGAACGCGAAGCGGACATTAGAAGAAAAAAGGAAATAAAAGTAGAGCTAAGAGACCAGACAGCAAGGCAGAGGTGTCCGAAAATATGGGGGCCAATGACTCAATTTCAGAGAATAGTCTGAGATGACATACCTCTCATAGAAATCCCAAGTTAACATGGCACTAATCTAACCAGTTCACCCACAATCACTCAATAGCTGCACAGAAAAGTAGCTATGTTTTTTGAATGAATGAATACATTTTGAATGATATATTTTGACAGGATGTGAATATCCCATATTTTAATGAGATTTGAGATCTCGACCTCACAAAATTAGAGCTACAATGTGATGTTCTGTTCCCTCAAAAGATGTTGACCTCTTCAGGGCAGAGATTGCCTTTTTCCCCTTTGCATCTTCTTCAGGGCCTCCTTCCAACGTACTGCATGAGTATTTGTTAAGTAATTAAATAAGAGGCTAAAGATTAAGATGACAGGAATTATGAAGAAACAAAGGATTATAAGTTCAAAGGTTGTATTTTTCTTTAGAATGGGCCTTATAGCTCAGTAGCAGAGATACTAATAGATGGTAATAACAGGTACTGTCTGCTCACTTTTGTGTTTCAATGCTACTTTAATGTAAAAGAATGGCCATGAAGATAATAAGATTCCTGGAGGACATCCAAGATAAGAAAATCAGTATTTAACCTTAAGAAATATGGCTTTATGCTTAGATAATGACTTGTGTCATACTCATCCTTACCAGGGAATATAATTTGATGTCTTGAAATCTTGATTAATTTTCTAGGTTTCATACTGTTTCCCTAACCATAGATGTATCTGGACTGTTTTTTAACTGCTTGGTAGAAACTGGGATCTTTTATTCATACTTAATGCTCTCATTTTTGGCAAATTATGTAGACATTCAATCAGCTTCCAGAATCAGCTCTCGTGCTCTCTTGTTTTCCATGTCTTCTTTTTCTTCAAATAGCTCCATTAAGCCACGTGAGCACAATTCTACATGGGCTTCAGTTCCAATTATACCCCTTGCTGGCACAGTGATCTTTGGGCATGTGAACCGCTGTGACCCTCAGTTTCCACTTAAAAGAACTAATAATATTTGCCCTAACTGACTTATAAAAGTATCAGGAGGATGAAACGAGATCTATGTGAAACAACTTTGTAAAGTGATATACGGATGAAAATTATTATATCTTTTAAATAGTATCATAAGGCTATACTTCATTCTCTGTTTACAGGAAAAGATATTGAGAGCAGAAAGGCCAACAAATTTGTCAGTGCTTTGGTTTAGAGATGGTATATCAAACCCATACGTTTGCCTTTGCCTCTTCCTGAAAGCCCAACGTAACAATAATAAAGGGATAAGGCAAAAAATAGAATGGAACTAAGCCATGAAGACAGTAAATAAGAGAGGAGGCAATAGCAACAGAATTTTGAAAGTGGAAAAGCAGAAAGAACAGTGGTAATTTGCCCAGCAGAACAGGAAAAAACAAATCCTAAGCTGGCATTTAAGAAACCCAAGAAGTACCTGATCTATACCACTGAAGCACCAAAGGCTTCAGGGAATGGGGGTTTAAGTGGACTGCAGGCAGAATAATTGGTTAAATGTTTGTTTAAATGTAGTTAACAGTGCCCTGGCCAAGTCACCCTTTCTCCACTTAGCCAAGGTGACTGCATCTCATCAGCTCTGGCTGAAGATTAGAGGTTAATGCTCTGGCAAACTCACGACAGGTGGTGTCTGCACTGCTTGGGAACCTCAGGCACAAATGGAGTTGAGAATACTGTGTTGAGAGCTTGAATGATGGTAAATAATGAATTTTGAAACACCTCAACCCTTTTTCCCACTCAGCTTCCAGAACGTTGACGACTAGCCTTTTCCCTCCAGACAGAAAATAGGAAGATTCTTTTCTGAGCAATCTGACCAGACATAGAGATAAGACATAGATTCCAATAAAATCATCCAGTATCTAACTAAAGTTCGCATGCCTCGCCCACATGCCTGGACCTTCCCATCAGCTTCATAATGCCCCATTTTTTTCTTTTATCTGTGTAGAGCTCTACTGAAGTATGATTTATAACCATAAAATAATGCCCCAATTCTAAATACGAGAAGAGAACCAGAGACCATCAGAAAGCTGAGGAAAACCTTTAATGTGAAACACATAAATAAGAAACAGAAAAAAAACAACACTAGATATTGGACAGAGACATGAAAACTTCAAAAAAAAACCTATCAGTAACATTCTTAGAGCGATAAGATAGTGGCTCTTTAAAATAAGAACAAGATGCTATAGAAAAGGAATATTTAGAGAACAAAAATGAATTCTTAGAGATTAAAAGTATAATAGCATAAATTAAAGATTCAACAGAAAACATGAAAAATAAAGCTGATAAATTTATTCATTAAAGTAGAATGGATTTAATTTTCATTAAAGTAGAAGAAAGAGACAGAAAGATTAAATATAAGGGTAAAAAGAAGATGAGAAAGTCAGATTAGACCAGGAGAACATTTATCATGCAGAAACTTAACTTCCAATGGGAAAGGAGAAAACAGTGGGAAAGAAATAATCAGGAAATAAACCAAGAAAATTTCAGAAATGAAGGATGTGGATCTTCCTTTGAGTGTGCAGCATAATAGATGGAAATAGACCGAGACCCTGGCACATCGTTGTGAAATATCAGTTCAGTGGGACAAAGAAAAGATAACACAAGCTTCCAGAGGGGTAGAAAATGTTTTCAGAAAACACTGTGAAGCAGAATGACTTCAGACTTCTCAACAGCATTCAGAAGGCTGGAAAACAATAGAGCAAAGCCTTCACCATTCTAAAAAAAGTTTCCTATCTGGAATTGTATTCTCAGTCATGCTATAATAAAGTGTGAGAGTGAAATAAAAATATGTTTAAGTATACAAAGTTTCAGAAAAATTAATTCCTTCTAAGGAAACTACTGACAGATATGCTCCACTCAAATCAGAGAGCAAACAAAGTATTAAAAAGGCACAGAATTTGGAATACAAGAGATTCAACACAGCAAAGACAGAGAGAATTAGGATTACAACATAGGGAGATCTCAGGTGAAGCTGTACAGGAGACTCAGAGAAGGCTGGATTGAATCAGAAGGTCCATGAGAGATGTCTTCAAGAAAATGAAATTAATAGAATACTTAATATGTTTAAACATACCTAGAGGAGAATTTAGATATTTGTAGAGTTTGGAATGAATTGGTGATGTAAATTAGATGATTAGAAAATAAACCCAGCAAAAACAAGTTATTAACTCCAAAAAGCTGTTAAGAAAAGGAAATTTGGTCATAGGATATAATACATCTCAGCTCTGAACAGCGTTTGGTTGTTATAGTAATGTTAACAATAATATTTATTTGGCCAAAATTTGGATATAACTATACCGAGAGGATGGTAGCATAGAAGTGTGGTGCTTCTGCTATACAGGTGAGAGGGATGGTGGTGGTGAAGGGTAGTAGTAAAAGAAAACGGATCTTAATTTTTCCAAGGTGGGGAGTCAATAGTAAAGTCTTAAATTAGCAGTATACAAACATGATATTTAGATATGTAAAGGTAAATATCAACAGAAATGGCCAACAAATTCGGCCCTTAGAATAAGAAATGCGTATGTATGTGTTCAGGTTGTCATAATGTGTTCATAATGACAGATTTTGTGCATATGTAACTGTAATACAATTATAAACTAAATTTCTCAAGATTTACAAACTATAGTTTTAGCACAGGGGACAAAATAATAGTTTCTTATACTGATTTTTTCTTTGTCCTTCGGATTATACAACTTGCCCCATTTGTAAGCATTTGAGACACTGAATTTACAAATGTACGATGGCTAGGCCGAATATAAAAATAGAACTCTGACCCACAACTACAACGACCATCCCAAGAAACCAAGCTGTTCTTTATAGTAACCAGCCCAGGAAGCCAACTTGCTATAAATTAGAGTTGTAGGAAATCAACTCTAAATCAATTTGGGGAACAATTGTAACAATTGTAACAATTGTCCCCAAAATGGCCAGACTTGATTAATAACTGACATCTTCTCTAATCTTTGTCCCTGCTTCCAAATTAGAACCAACCAGTGAAGGCCAAATATGTACCCCTAACCAGCCACATAAGATGCCCTTCTTCTAATTTGCCCACTTATAGCTACCTCATGCCACCATCCTCCAAGCAGGGCATACCTGAACCCTTCCTTTTTTCCCCACCATAAAGCTTTCCTCTGCCTGCCTTTGAGTCATGGTCAAATACAAGTGATGGTGACTGACTTCCTTGCTACAACAAGCTCTTAATAAATACCTTTTGCTTGTTCTCATTTGGTTGGTCTTCATTTATTTCCACCCACTATTTTAAGGCATTACAAATTTTCAGAGATAGAAAACCATTTTATTGGTCAAAAATTAGTATCTGCTAAATCAATGATCCAAGTTCAAGAAGACTTAATAAGTTCTTGACAAATCCTTACATTTATTCACTCACATATTGTACTCTATTTCCACATGCCAAACATTGTACTTGCTGTTGTGGAAGATACGAAGATAAATTAGATAAGTTGAGTTTTTCACGTAATTGTATCTAATAGTTTCAGAGTTTCTTAAATTCAGATAATCAAAGTTATCTTAAGCTTAGATAACTCAATTAGAGCTGTATTCATACTTTTAAGAAAGTGAACATAATTTAAAAAGGCAAGTTGCCAAAAAGAGAGATCAGGTTAGTGTCATACTTTTATACTTTTTTCTCTTATATTTTCTCTCAAATTGCCCAATTTAAATTTTCTTACTTAACTATCTTGGCATATGTCTAAAATATACTTTTTATACCCCTTGAAATCTTCTGTTTATTACTGCAAATATAAATGTTAAATATATATTTTATTTAAGCACATTTTCTACTTTGTACTTTAGAACTGAATTGCAGATGTCCTATGAAGGGGCACATATTTGATTATGGAAAATTATTCTATTGAAAATAACAGTAGTTTTTATAATGATGTAAATTCAAGAAAGCCAAAGAAATCAAAGTTGGAAAAACAGATGTATTCATGAAAAAACTACTGTGTGCACATGATGAATTAGATTTTAGCAAGATTCAAATAATGCAATCAGTGGGGAATTTGACTGATCCATGGAGTTGTCAACGGCATGTGGGATATACAAATAATAGCTGGAAATTTGTTGTGGACATGAGGCTATTAAGCTTGTCTCTCACTGCATTTAATATGGTAGTCAAAACTATTATTAACTAACTGATTTTATAGCAACTGTTAAAATTATTTGGCCAAAGTATAAATTAAAGTTTATGACGAATGCAAATGTATGCCTTAAAATATATAATACTAATTTAGGTTCCTTTCTCATTAAAAAAAAATCACTCAGAGGAAAGAACAGTGATTACCAAAATAAGAGCAAAATAATAAGGCTGCCAGGAAGCCTTCACAAAAGTCTGGAACATTAAATGTGACTTTGCTTTTCAAATGCTGAATCCCACAATTATCAGTTATCTCTTCCTTAACTGAATGCACATAGCTGGCATGAGCAGTAATGGGGGTGACTCATGAAATCCTGACGACCGATTAAGAACAAACAATGGATCTGATCTCCCTTCTCTATTATATGCAGATGTGCGGAGG
This sequence comes from Pteropus vampyrus, assembly GCF_000151845.1. Taxonomy (NCBI): domain Eukaryota; kingdom Metazoa; phylum Chordata; class Mammalia; order Chiroptera; family Pteropodidae; genus Pteropus; species Pteropus vampyrus. The sequence goes on from NW_011888903.1 coordinate 3,195,956, forward strand.
GTCAGTTGATACCCACCACATATGGAATTTGTTTCTACCTGCATCATTTCTTCCCAAAGACAAATTTTTTAGCGAATGAATGTCTCATTGAATATCTCATTCATTGTGTCATTGAAGCTTTTTAGAATGTCTGGTTCCCAGGCCTTGCTCTGTATTCATAGTCTCTGAGACTGACTATTGGTGTTTGATATTTCCTGAAGCTCCTCAAGTGATTGGGAGCTGAGGAGCTGGGTGGGGCTTTGAAAAGCCATAGCGCTACCTTGTAGTATTTTACTCGATATTTGGTACAAAGTAAACATACAATATATATTTAGGAGTAGATCGATTTTAAGAAATATTTTAAAACATATAAAATTTAGAAAGCAGAAATTCTTAGGAGCATAAGATGCGTTGGAAGTTGCTCTAGAAGTCATATAATCTGAGTTTTTAAAATTAATCTGTCAGATCATCACCTGGGGAGATTTGTAAAAAGTTAGATTCTTAAAGTCTCTTACCTAAAGACTAAATCTAAATTTCTGAGAATAGGGCCCAGAACTCTGTGTGATTTAAAATTTTGAAAACATCTTATGACTTAGGAATTATAATTTTTCTCACTAAGCATCCTTGTTCTTTCAAAATTTCCTCAGATGGCATGGTTTCCTGCCATTCATCACCTGGTCACTACCCTTTAGACCCAACTCAGCTTATTTGCTTCTCACTGAAAATACAGTGACTGTAAGGGAACTGAGAGGCACTATCATTTCCCCAGTTCTGCATTCTGTTTGTCTGCCAGAGAACCTAGATTCAGTTAACTCTTTGGCAGCTTTTAAAAATTTTTGGCTCATGTTGAGCAGTTAAACAAAAATGCTGTTTTTGTTGTTGTTGTTGTTGTTTTTTAAAGTGTTGTTAAACCATAGTTTCCCCATCTTGTAATGTTGAATATTAACCTAAGATAGAGGCCACTTTAATTTGGTCTCCTTAGATTTAGTTCAAGATCCAGCTTGTCAAGTTCATTTTGGATTCTATCATTCAATATATTAATCTCTGTCTCTCATAGCTCATGTCATACTTGAATTTGATAAACATGCCATTTCTGGCCTGATTAAAGTTACTAATAAACACATCAAATGAAAGAAAGTCTTTGGCAGATCTCCAAAGGAACTCTCTGTGGATAAACATTGGTCATCACCCCTTTCATTCTAGTTTTCACCTCAGCACAGGTCTAATTGTTCAGGTTTCCTCATTTTGTTAATAGAAACACCATAAGAAACTTTTTAAACCTGCCTTCTTGAAATTAAAACTTGAAGAGCTACATTGTTTCAAACTGCAAAATATATTTTAAGTTATATGCTCAGAATATTTTATATAAAAATTTTTTAAATTGTCAACAGACACAGTGCCCATTTTAAAACAACTCTTTTAAAAAAGTTTTCTCTTCTTAGAAGGAACTTTATCAATATGAAATTTCTTATGATTTTTTTCCTTAAACTTTCATGAACATGCACTGTCTCATCTCACGACAAGATTCCAGCAGGTCCAAAGGTTACAGTCTGACAGTAATTCGCCGAGGTACCACATTTTGATTGCTTTGGCACACTTCATTTAGGAGACCTTCGAAGTGAGAAAGAAAAGAAATGGAGTAGGAATCAAGTGATGCAAAGAGGAAAACAACAAGAAAGGGGGATAAGAAATATCTCTGGACAATAGAAAAAGAAAAAACTAACAGGAATTCTCAGGAACAACTTGATTTTACCTTTGACTCAAAGTAAATGTTCATGAAATGCACAAGTAGAAATTTTCCAACCCCATGATATTATGAAACGGGCTTAATATGAAATACTTTTCCAGAAGATATACTCTAATAATGAAGACTATATTTATATTTATATTAACCTTTCTACAGACAAAAAGAAAAAATCTGGCTTAAGGAAAAAGGAAATTTACTGGCTTAAATAACTTGCAATCCAGAGGCTAACTTGGGTCTGGCTGAATTCTAAAAGGATGTCATCACAACCCCATTTCTCTCTGGGTTCTGCTTTTCTTTGTACTTTTGCTGGTTCCATTCTCAGGTACATATTCTCCTCTTGATGAAAAGCTATCTGCAGTTCACACACTCAAAGCTCAAGACCAGAAAAAAAGAAATAATGTTTTCTCTCATTAATTCTGCCCAGGTGTAGTAGGCTGAATAACAGTCACTCAAAGATACGTGGTTCTAATCCCCAGAACCAGTAAATATTATCTTATGAGAAAAAAAAATCTTTGAAGATATGATTACATAAAGAATCTTGACATGGAGAGATTATCCTGGATTTTCCAGGTGAACCTCAAATGCAATCACAGTGTCCTTATAAGAAGAAAGCAGAGGGAGACTCTACACACAAAGAAGAAGAGGTGATGCGACCATGGAGGCAGAGATGGCAGTGATGACAAGTCTAAGAATGCCAGCAGCCACCAGAAACTGGAAGAGGCAAGGAATAGATTTTCTCCTAGAGCCTTCAGGGGAAGCTGGGCCCTACTGACATCCTGGTTTTGATTCAGCGAAACAGATTTCAAACTCTGGTCTTCGGAACTGTAAGAGAATACGTTTCTGTTGTTTTAAGCTACCAAGTGTGTGGTAATTTATTACAGCAGCCACAGGAAACTAATACAACGGGCAATGTGGTTCATTCTGGTTTGACCATTCTAAGCCACATGACCAATTCTGAACCAATCACAGACAGGCTGGTCTGAGCTATTGGTTTTATTCTTGGAGCATGGGCAAAGCCTTTCATAAGGTAAACAAACTCTAAGTGAAGGAGGGGGAGGTTGCCACAAAGCAAAGCATAACCGGAAATAGAAGCTGGTTAGAGAAGGGGTTAAAAAACAGTGGATATCCATTTCAAGTTTGAAAGGAGAAGACAGAAGGGAAGTGCAAAGTTAACTTTTATACGCAAGACTATTATAATATCAGTGCACTTGAACTTGTTTTGTTGCTGTGGTGATGCTGTTAAGCCGCATATTATCAGGGATACACTGAGTTAAACAGATACCACTTGCTAAGAGCAGATTTGTTTTTATTGTTGATCACAGCACCTTCTCCATCTCTGACATATCTGCTTTTGGAAATGTTATACATTAGGATCACACATATTATTCCAAAGAGAAATGTATATGATTTTAAGATAGGATATTGTTCTGTATTTATTTTCTAATTTCTTTCTGATTATGTCCAAAATATTGTATTAATAATGTTTACTACAATAAGAGCTTGTGGCAAATTCTATAGTGTGAAGTCTATCATATTTTCAACATCTCTTGTTGAGTTACGACTACTAACTGACCTATGAAGAAAGCATTCAAGGATGCTCTACCTCATATGAGCTCTCAGATTTTGGGTAAATTATTTAACAGTTTTCTAATGTCAGTTTCTTCATATGTAAAATGAGGATACATATTTTCACAGGATTTGTTTTCAGCATTATCTAAAAAAATTTGTGTGAAAGATTCCAGCAGAGTGCACAGCACAGAGTACAATGCTAATAATACTCCAGGAAGAACCTGTAATACAATAAGCACAATTTAAATCATTATTCCTATAATTATTCCTATAATTTATCTTCTTCTTCTTACCCACATTGGAGCTCTTCTAATGACACATTTCAGCTTCAGAGAATCTACATGTGGTTTCCATTTGGCTTAGCATGTTGATTCTCAGGAGAGCCTAATGTCAAGTACATATTCGCCCTCTTTTTAAAACTTTATAAATTTTAAAATAAGATCAGTTGCAGAGCTGTACCTGCTTATTTATTCCAAAGCTGTTTTTGATGCTAATAAAATTTCTTTGATGGGACAGAATATCACAGCCTGCCTCCCCAAACTGAGATGGCTCATTTGCCTTTGTTTTGAAACTGTCAGACTTTATTTTGAAGCTTTAAATTAATTGGCTCTATTATTTTTCCCTTAGCTTTTTCATTATTTACTCTAAAAAAAATTATAATATATAAGTCAGATAATTTCCCTTTATGTACATTTTGCTGGAAGGAAGAGGAAAACCAGCATTGTTTGATCCAGAGAGAAGAGAAGTCCCCAGTTGGGGCATAGATTAGCCCCTGAGTTCTTGTGCTTGTAAGCCTGTGACTCTTCTGTGAGTAATGCCATAGCAGCTCTGAGTTCCTTGGGACATTTGGGAAATCTATGGTCAGGTTGGACAGGTTTGACAGGCTCATATTAATATATCTTTGCCCAGGAAATTTTAGAACACAGTTGCAGGGCACTCATAAGCATATGATTGCCAGCCTGTGTTATTTCATGAATATCTGCTTATATTCAGGATAGTTGCCATTCCAAATATAAACCAGATGTAAAATATCCAAGTTTTAATGGGTTTCAGAGACTTAGAGAGACATAGAGATGAAATACAGAGAGATGACCTTTATAGATATAATTTAAATGTTTGCTAAAATTTAAATAATGGAAGCTTTTATTCAATGAAGAAAATTATCCACCTTGTATTTATAATTTATACTTCTTTGAGTATCATAAGATTTTAGCTGTGAATAC
>NW_011888903.1:3204788-3206813 GCF_000151845.1 Pteropus vampyrus
ACTAGAGGAATGGAAAGAAAAATGTCCTGGCAGGCTAAACATGTCCTGCCTTTAAGAAAGGGTAACTAATTTTGGATGTTTCAAAGATTCAAGCTCTAGATATGATGGACCACCAAATAAGTAGTAACAGCTCACCAGGAAGGGTTGGGTTAGAGGAAAAAGCATGTGCTCTAGAGAAAGAAAGGCAAAGCACTCCCTAGACTAGGAGTAGAAACATGCCCAAGGGGCCCGGGTAAATAGGACCTGCTTCCCTGGTGACCTTCTGGGGAAGGAATAGGAGCCCAGAGAAGCTTCGTGATACATGTAGGGAGAGATGACTGCAGAATTTTATTTTTCAGTAGTGACATGGAAACTATAGAGGGTATATTAACCGTGTCCTTTTGTTCTATATGTTTGATACTTTGACACCTTTGGGCTGATCCTGCAGTGACTGCCCTTCCCAGGGCCAGCCAATTCCTAGAGATAGTAAACATTCACTTAGGAGCATAACTTTTGCATGCAAATCAACCAATCTAAAGCCTAAACTCAACCGCTTCCTTTATCAGGTTTTTACATTTTGGGCCACTATTCCCCTGCCTTGTGCCTTGTTCATCCCAGGGCCAGGTACCAGACAACTAGGAGCAGCCTCTATTCCTCAGAGCCATGAAATTATTTAAACTAGGCAATCCTAAACCTGCTTACTTTGCCTTTGCTGTTCTTTCCCATGGAGACCACAATAAAGGCTCTTGCTCATGTCTTCCCCTTACTCTTCCTCTTAATCAAGCCTGGTGTTTCTCTGCTGCCTTGTGTGGTATACCATGGTTCCTGTTTCTAGGGGATTGTGAGTATAAACTTCTTCCTTTGCGATAGGTATTTCCATGTCTGCATGTCTTGCCATGAATGATTAGAGTAGATCTCAGGTACCCTTAAAAGGAAGAGCCACAGGATCCAAAGAGACCTTGGGGAGGAGACTTCTGGAATGTTGGACTGCAGACCTCCATGTATTTACTACTCCATAACAGCAATAAAAACAAGGGTAAAAAAAATGTATAAAAATCAACTTTTTCAGAATTCTGGAAATTAATCAAAGGCTTGCAATTATTTGAGGCCTGTTTATAAAAAAAAAAAAATGCAGAACTGTAGTAAGAACAACAGAATTTGTGGCTTTTATATTTGACCTACTTTCATTCATCTCCTAACTCCACAGCACCCTTGAAAACTAGTTGCCTTGAAGCCCCCCGGAGGAAGAAGACTAGGTTTGAAGCCCCTTATAAAGTCCCATTTCCATAGCTTTGCCACAATTTAACTTGTTTCAGCTCTATGGAAAAGCCCTCATTCACAAGCTGTTGTTCTTATCAGACCCAAATCAGGACCCAGAAAGCATTTTCCAAAAATAAGCAGCAGCAGTTACTTAATATAACCTCTACCTAAGATTGTGATACCAGTTGGAGCAAAAAAAAGAGGCAACTAAAAATTTTAAAGCAGAGTAAGATTTTCATAAGGGGCTTCTGACAATCTTTGCCATGTTCCTAGGAATCTTAAAGGCCATACAAGTGGGTAAGGCTGTGTACATGTCCAGAAAGGACATGAGAGAGCTCTAATCTCTGACCTCTGGCTGACCTTGAAGCCCTGCACAAGCAGAAGATGAAAGCTAAAGCAGAGTTTTAAACTACCTGGGTGTTGAAAATGTTTCCCAATACACATATACAAAAGGGTGCAAAATTAATTGATTCAAGCTACTCAAGAAAGTGTCTGACCAACATTAGTTGAGCACTAAGCTAACCAAGCAGAGACTTCAGTTACTGTACCCTATAAGGCATAAAGACTTTACAGAATTAGCCCAGTGGAGTCAAAAACAAATAAATAGCAAGAAGAAGAACAACGGTAAACCTGGTTAAGGGAGTATCTTATTTCCAGAATTATCACATTATATTATCTAAAAAGTCCACTTTTTGAAAAACACAATACATGCAAAACAAACAAACAAATAAATGGGAAGGTATTACCATATCCAGAGAATAAAGCTGTCAATAGAACTGTCGCTGA
>NW_011888903.1:3206863-3209114 GCF_000151845.1 Pteropus vampyrus
CCCCGATTATCTATTTTTTTCATTATTCGGCCAATAAGTCATCCCTTCTGACCTAATACAGTCTTCACCAAAAACCACTGTATTCTAGTATCCAGATGAAAGAATTACATCAATGAGAAGCAAGAATGACATTAATTAAAAGAACACCGATTTACATTTTCACTTGGCTCTTCTGAGCGTCTGACCTTACTGCTAAAAGCCAACTTGAGACTGAGATGAAAGGGTCCTTTAAATGGTGTGGAATTAATATCATGGACATAGATACATTTAGAATACAGATGGAAGTGCCTGGAATTCATAACTGAATGTGAATATGAGAGGGCAGACTATTCATAAGTATTTTATTTCTAAAGTTGGATAATAAAAATATGGTTCAAAGGAAAAAAAGCAAAACTGCCTTAAGATAAAAAGTAATTGTGTAAAACATTGTGAATGATTATAAAATATGGGAACTCAGAATTTAGCAAAGCAATTACTGTGAGGGATATGCTGATGTGGTTACCAAGTAAGCAACCCAATTAGAAAGAGAGTATCATTTTCATGGAGGGGTCTCCTTGGGTTGTTGCCCTCTTCATTGGGAAGATGAATTCCAGGCCCTATAAAAAACACCTGCATAATGAGCGAGCGGAACTAAAAAGTGTCTGAGCACAGAGGCTCAAACTGAACAGAATATTTATTTTCTATTTAGCCCTGATGAGAAAAATACGTTTTTGTTAAACGTACTGATGACGACCAAAATTTAATGGTTATAAACTTTACTTTGCCTTGGTATAAGCATTTTTACAAGTTTTTTCATATTCTATCCCATATTTATACCAAGAAATTCAAAATAGGTTAAATATTTATGCCATGATTTTCATAGAATTATATGCATAACAAAATCACAATGAGATACATCATGTGCTGTGTTATTACTTTTTCTTTGTAGGCTCTGCTTCTCCATGGGGTATGTCCCAAGACTCCCAGTGGATGCCTGACCAAGGTTAGTACCAAAACCTACATATACCATGATTTTTCCTATACATACATACCTATGACTAAATTTAATTTATAAATTAGGCACAGTAAGAGAATAACTAATAATAAAGTAGAATAATTGTAACAATATCTTATAATAAAAGTTATGCAAATGGCTTTGGGGCCATTATTAAGGAAAATAGGGTTGCTTGAATATAAGCACTGTGATACCACGACGGTTGATCTGATAACCAAGAAAGTTACTAAGTGACTAATGGGCAGAGAGCATATACAGTGTAATACACTGGACAAAAGGATAATTCATGTCTCACGTGTGGATAGAGAGAGATGGCATAAGATTTCATCATGCTACTTAGAATGGCACAGAATTTAAAACGTATCAGTTGTTTATTTCTAGAATTTTCCACTTAATATTTTCAGGTCACAGTTTACCATGGGTAACCAAAACTGTGGCAAGCAAAACCATGGATAAAGGAGAATACTGTAGTTATCCCCACTTGGAAAATCTAATCTGTGATCTATGTAACCAAAGCCAGGCCTTATCATTCACCCAAAGGGATATGGGTCACATATCAGAAATGGAGTGTAGTTAATCTTTCTTGCTTTGTCAGTTCAGTCTCTTAAGCCAACAAGGCCCTTAGGACAGGATCTAAGTAATTCCTTCTCTGTGATCTTTTTAATCAAAACTAAAAATCTCAGGCTTGAAGAGAGTGGCACAGAATTTTTAATCCACTCTAGCCATTCTTTACATCATTTCTACAACCTTTACACCCTAAATCAGAATCTATTCCTTTCCACTCAGTCAGTTCTGCAAACCAGTAGACCTTGTATGTGAAATAAGTCCATTGCATCATGGAGAAAAATTTCCACATGTGGCATGGCTTCAAAGAGAAGCTTCTATTCATTTTAAACATTAAAAAAGATTAAACTTGGTTTCCACATCTACCACATCTATAAAAGATACACTTTAATGTTAAGTCATCTTTTGCCATTGTGGGTCATAGTCTTCATTACTGAGACAGGCTCAGAGTTAAAGGATTGAGGATCGGTCCTAGAGGATGTCTTTGTTTCTTCCTAGGAGCAGAGTCTGGAGCCATGTAGTTTCTCCCAGCTAGAACGATGTCTGTTTCACATAATATAAAAGGGTAGTTACATTTTCAATCCTGTTTCAGGCATGGGTAACAGAAGACCACAAAGCTACCACCTCATATATCTACTTAGTCATACTTCTGGTTTTTCTCTAGTTTGTTGTCCACAGTTTTTTACCTTCCCC
>NW_011888903.1:3212134-3218168 GCF_000151845.1 Pteropus vampyrus
ACATTAAATTTGAACTGGAAGAAGAAAGAATCAGTAAACCTGAGGATATGTCTATTATGTTTGTACAATCTGAGGAACAAAAAGAAAAAATTAATTTTAAAAAAATATGAAAAGAGCCACAGACACGTGACATAGCAAGAAATGGACCAGAAATGCATACCGGGAATCCCAGAAAGAGAGGAGAGAGAGAAAGGGGCAGAAAAAATATTTGAAGAAATAATGGCTGACAACTTCCCAAATTTGGTTTAAAAATTAATCTTCACATCTGTGAAGTTCAAATAATTCAAACTAGATAAATTTAAAGAGATCCAAGCATAGACACATCATAGATAAATTGCTGAAAAGAAAAATTCCTGAAAGCAGCAAAAGAAAAATGACTCACGATGTACAAAAGATTCTCAATGAAATTAACAGCTGCCTTTTCAATAGAAACAACAGCAACAACAAAAAAGGCAGTTGGAAAATATAACAGCTAAAAGAAAAAGACTCAGTTACTAATTCTATATCCAGCAAAATAATCCATCAAAAATGAAAGAGAAACTAAGACATCTTCAGACAAACAAAAACTGAAAATTTGTTGTTAACAAATTCCTACTCTTCAAGAAATACCAAAGGAAGTCATTCAGGCTGAAAGGAGAGAATGCTAGACAGTTACTTGAATCTATATGAAGAAATAAAGAGCATCATTAAAGGTAATTACATAGGTTAACATAAAAAGCAGTATAAATGTATTTTTGTAACTTTTCTTCTATCTGATTCAAAAGAAAACTGCACAAACAATATTTATAAAACTATGCTGATGGACTTAATAATGTCTAAAGATATAATTTATTTTAGTTACAGCACAAAGGAAGGGACAAGGAATGTGGATAATTGGGGCAAGGTTCTGTTTTCTACTGAAACTGAGTTAGTATTAAACCAACTAAGCTGTTTTAAATTAAGATGCTAATTGTAATCCCCCAAGCAATCACTATGAAAATAACTAAAAATATGTAGTAAAATAAATAACAAGGAAATAAAAATAGTATATTAAAATATATCTATTTAACACAAAAATAAGCACAATCGTGTTGATAGTTTCATGTGTATATGTGTACAACTAAACTCATTAAATTGTATACATTAAATATATGCAGTCTTTTGTATGTAAAGTATACCTAAATAAAGTTGATATTTTAAAAAGGTAGCCAGTAGTGCAGGAATAGAAGAGCAAACACCCAAAATATATTGGTAGAACATTCTACCCAACTACCCAACTACAGCAAACTACACATTCTCAAGAGCATTCTCCAGAATAGGTGATATGTTAGGCCATAAAAGAAGCCTCATCAAATTTCACAAGATTGAACTCAGACAAAGCATGTTTCTCAATCACAATGGAGATATATCCAAAATCAATAACAGAAGGAAATCTTGGAGCTTCAAATGTGATAATTAAACAATACATTTCTAAATAATCAGTGAGTCAAAGAAGAAATCATGTGAGAAATTAGCAAGAATTTTTAGATGATAAAAATTAATCACAACATCCAAAACTTATGGCATACAGCTAAAACAGTGCTTAAAGGGAAATTTATAGAAGTAAACTCTTCTATATTTGAAACAAGAGATTTCAAATGAGTAATCTAACCATCCACCTTAAGAAACTAGAAAAAGAAAACTGAACCCCAAACAAATACAAGGAAGAATGTAATAAACATTAGAGCAAAAATGAATGAAATAGATAGTAGAACAACAGGAAAAAAAACAACAAAACCAAAAGGTAGTTATCTGAAAAAACAACAAAATTGAGAAAACTCTAGCTACACTGACCAAAGGGGAATAAAAAGAGAGAAGATACAAATTACTTAAGTTAGGAGTAAAATAGGAAGCATAACTACTGTTATTACAGAAATAAAAAGGGATTATAGGGAAATATGAAGAACTGTATGCCAAGGGAACCATGAGGTGAGAGACAATGGATGACACAGTGAGAACCGATATAAACTAATAACTAGTGTTCGGAGGGACCCTCCTTTTCCCACATACTCGCATGCTTTAATACAGCATACAACTCAAAAGCTGGATTAAATGTGAGAGGGAGCTCAAGAGTAATTGGGATAGAATTACATGCTAGACACAGTTGGTGCTTAGAATCTGAGTTCAACTAACAGAAAATAATTATAATATTTCTTCTACATTTGACATCTGTACCTACTCTATTGTTTTAACAATGGAAATTATAGAAAATCTCAAAGAATAAAGTTAAGATCACTCATAATGGTTAACACCTAGAGAGATAGCTATATCCACTTCTAATCTTTCTCTGTTCACGTTGTGTGTAGAAATCTCAGATACACAAGAAATGTAATTTTATTTTCCATAATTCACTAAAACTTTTTTTTTTTAACTCTCAGTGTATTCATAGCAGAAACTAAACTCAGTCAATTCATGCTTTCCCCTGCCCTGGCATTGCATCTAAAAGTTCCATGGAGCTTGCGTGGATTTGCACTCTTACCTGTCAGCTTCCCAGCTGCTGGTACATGTAGGAGTCCTGGCCACATGATTTCTCCAGGTATGGCTCTCTCTCAGGAACCTTGAGCAGATTACCTGTGTTGTTCTGAAGTTATGGAAACTTATAATCTAAGGTTTTGCACCACAACTACATCACACCTAGGAACAGGGAAAATTATGTTCCCTGTTCCATACTGGGACTTGGTCTGGATTCACCATGCAAATGTTTCTTCTCTTTCTGAATTTACTTGGCATAGAAAAATCTGAGCCCTTTTTAGCTTTCTCAGGTTTGGCCCTGACTTGGGAACACTGATATTCTATCAGATCAAATCTCCAAGCCTGTCTAGAAGTTTAATCATAAAATATTATTTTATTCTACGAAAAAAGTATAATTTATTTAACCATTTCCTTATTATATATTTAGATTGTATTGATCCTTTGTTATCGTATGTTATGCTGTCTTGAATATCTTTGTAGTGAAAGCTTTATCCATATCCATTATTATATCTTTAAGAGAAATTCCTAGGAGGGCAATTTATGTGCCATAGAATATGCATATTTTAAGGTTTTTTAATATGTTGCCAAATCACCCTCCAAAAATTTACCTCTCAGCAGCAAAGTATGAGAATTCTTACTTTCACACACAGTAGAAGATTTAGTAATAAGTTAGTAATACAGGTCTTATCCTTGCTATATATTTGTGTGCAATTTCTATATACTGTTCATGATTCCATAATTTTTAAAAATGCACTTTATAATTTGTAGAGTCATCAGTGGAGAACCATTAGTATAGTTAAGGTTGGAAATGATTTTTTTTAAGGCTAAAAATTGAGCTTATTCATGAAACGTGTGACTAAGAGATCATTTGTTAGCAGGGCTTCAACAAGGTTAATGAGCATTTTTTCCCCTTCTGTTCACTGAGTACAGAATTTATTAAAAATAAAAAGTCTGTAATCACAATAATTATCGTTGGCTGTAGTAAGCAGAGTGGCCCCTAAAGAAGTTCATGCCCAGAAACCTCAATCCTATAATGTGTTACATTACATGGTAAAAGGGATTTTGCAGTTATAATGAAGGTTATGGTCCTTAAGATAGTGTGGGCCTTGCCATGAGTTATCCTAGTAACAGGAAGTCAGAGTGATTCCAAGAGTGAGAAAAATTAATGCCCTTTAGTTTGTTCTTACATGTAAAGGCTCACATGCAAGGTCCAGAGGAGGGCATCTAGGTGCTAAGTGCAGCTCTGAGCTGGCAGCCAGAAAGGAAATGAGGACCTCGTTCTACATCTGTGAAGGAACTGGATTCTGCCAGGAACTCAAAGGGGTTTACATATGGATTCTTTTCTGAGTTTCTAGGTGAGAGTCCAGCTGCCTAATACATTGATTTTCACCTGTACCTCTGACCTATGTAACTGTAAGTTAACACATTTTGATTGTATTAAGCCACTAAATTTGTTGTATTGGGTACTATGAAGGCAGAAAACTAATATATCAGCTGAATAAATAAATCAAATGTGGTTTACGAGTAGGAGTTGTTATGCACTTTTTCAAAAAAGTTGTAGAATCACAGGTCCATTTTACTTCCAAGATCCTTTGAAGCTTTTCTTTCACTTTGCTGATCCATGTCAAAATTTTGTCTCATTTATGGATCTAAGAGGATACAATAACATGCTGAAACTACCATCTCTTCCCTGCTGTGATAGGATTTAGTGTCATTTTTAGTGTGTAATAACTATTTTGTGTTTGTGATGCTTCATATTATCACTTGAAGAATGTGAGCATTTTCCATTCAGCACGAAAACTATTTTCTTACCCAGTGAATTTAGATTTAAGCACCTGAATAAATTCGTTCTTTTTCCAACAGATATTTATTAGATTCTTGTTCTGAGAATAGTTTTCTGCTATGCTCTGAAGCTATTACAAAAGAAATAAACATAGTTCCCAAATTAAAAACTGATTTATGTTCTAGGAGTTTATTTCTAAGTTAGGACTTTGTCACTCAGAATGCATTTCCACATGGAAACAACACCCAAAACATTGACTTTGTACTCTCACAAAGACAATTTAATTCAAAATTTACTTAAACTAATCCTAAAAAAGTTAACTGTATTTAAACACTATTTTTTATGAAAAAAAAAAAGATTCAATTTTTTAATTTGTAATGTTAGAAGCCCAACTTCCTTTCTAGAAGGACTGGCTCCTTCGGCGGTGATATTGGGATCAGAGACTCTATTGAGTAATTAAGTATATAGTTCTGAATAAAGGTAAATATTTCCTATATGCTTGAACCACATTATTTTGTTTTATTTTGTTTTAGTTCTCTGTATCAGGAACACCAATTATCCTTATGTTGGATTATCTCGTTCTCTCTTCCATGTCTACTATCTTCTCTCTAGTTGCTTTTATTATATCCAGACTGTAATCACCATTGTTGACTCTAAGCATCTGTACATCTGTCACCTTAGCTATTTCATTTCCTAGAAACGCTATATGAGAAATAAATGGCAATTACCTTCACAGAGAGGTCAGTGCTCAGATCTAGAATCTAAGTTTATTTAACTTTCCATTTATTAATTGTCATTAATAAATGTCTGAGGTGGTGGTACTCAGCCAGAAATAATATGTGATCTTTAAGACATGCCATTCAAACCCAACTAATGTTTTTCTACTCGGAGATAAGTCATATTTATGAACCATTCAAATAGTTAGGTTGATAGATAACTTATGTAAAGTAGTATATACTGAGATATGTTATGGTATAAATATAGATATCAGTTACATACAGAAGTAAGTGGTATAGACAAATATTTTAGGAGTTAAGAAAATGGAACTCAGCTTGTGATTACCACTCAGCAATCCCCGAATATATGAGAGTCTTTGCTCATAGTTTTATCTCTTGTAGGCTCCTCTTTCCCCACCTTCTCCATGTCTATATCTAAATCTTACCCTCTATGGACCAGCACATGTGCACACTTTTCGTGATGCCTTCCCTGACAGCCCCATCTTGAGATAACCTGCCCTTTTGCTTATTTCTCAAGTCAATTCATTACTATTTTTATGGCATAGTAGAAATGAAAATGGATAGGTGTTATAAGGATGGACTTTAAAAACCAATTGTTAAACACATGACAAGGCAAGTTGAGATTTATATAAGAGAAAGAAGAAGGACAAACATGGTAAATGTAGCTAGAGAAGATGGTGAACAAAAGTATAGAGGCTGGAAGTTAGAAGGTAAAATGTTAAAAAGTAGTTTGAGAGCAGATGATGTACCACCTTTCACAATGCTTTAGTGATGAAGAGTTTGGACTTCATCCTGAAAGCAACAGAAATCCATGGAATGCACTGTAAAGTAGGCATTTAGGAAGATTAATTTGGCAGCGGTATGTAAGATGGATGCAGGGAGGTTATTAAAAATGTATTTTAGTGAGATGAGGGTAGCAGGTACAAATTTTAAAGGTCCTAGTTAAGCGTGCAGCAACAACATAAACAAAACCCATAACTGTTCCCATTTTCTATAATTCACTCTGATTTCTGGTGCTAAGTTT
>NW_011888903.1:3218858-3237638 GCF_000151845.1 Pteropus vampyrus
CTCCTCCTCCTCCTCCTCCTCCTCCTTCTCCTCTTTCTTATTTCTCTTCTTCCTTTTTACCTAGGCAGGGGAATCATACCTGTGGACTGAATCTTTCAGTATCACCTCAAGACCAGAGGGTTCTGAACTTAAGAATCAAGCATTTTCCACCTTTGCCATCTTTTATTTTTCCCAGTGAGATCCATAGTGACCAGGGATGTCTCTTGTCTGACTCTGATCTAGAGTGGGGATCTTAGGGAACAAATGAATGACTTAGGTGGGATTAATAGTGAGCATGGGTAATCATATCAACTAGTACTTTGAAAAACTTTGCCACCACATAATTTTGATACTCTCAAAGCCTAGATTTACATAGAAAAAAAAGAATATGAAGGAAAAAATCTGTTGAATATGATTAGTGTTAAAATCTGATATAGACAGAGAATTTGAAGAGAGTTTTTAATATTTTGAGCCTAAGTGAATGGTAAATAAAAGTAGTTGAGGGGATTCAAAAAAGAATGAGACAGAGAGAGATACATTAATTGTTTATGCCACATGGCTTGAAACACCTAAAGCTGAATGAGAGCAACACTTATAGAATACACATTAATTATATTAGTATTCTAAGATGAGTAGGCGCTAAAGATATAACTCACCAAAAGTGTTTTGGAAATGACTGTATCCATTTATTAATTTACCTTGGGGAGTACATCTAACAGGATGACGGTTAGTGGTCATTTGCATATGGTCACTGGGCCACTGAAGTGAGAGCTGGTGCTTGGCCATCAGTTGGATCAGCAGGTTAATTAGTGAACATCGAATAAGAATAAATAAATCTAGCTATAATTAAGGGTTATCCAACTATTGAACAAGATTAATACCTTCTCTTGGCCCTAGGAATATTTCTAAGATATCCCCTAGTAATAGTCTTTAAAATCAGCACATTTTCTTCCCTAGAGATTGGGAAGACACACTGACAAATTCTACTACACTATTTATTTTCTATCTTCTTTATCTACCATCTAAAACCTCTAATATTTCCTTATGACAGTTGGCAATTTCTTAAATTGCTGCTAATCTTCTACTAGATACATTTTAAATTGATGACTTCCTTCTTAGAGAAACATGCTAGACCCCTGGTGAGATTTAGAAAGCACCCTCAAATTGCTAGCACTATGTTTGTGAATCATTTCTTGGGTGGCTTATTTCTTTCAATGATTTCTGCAGATGGCTAATCTTATCCATTTTATATTGATTCCTGTTAGTGCTAACCTCTAAGCATTATAATATCTAACTCTGTCCTAATTTTAGGTTATGCTTTTTTTCTCATTATCTGTTAGCCTTCCTTTCTAAATTTCCATATTTTTGGCATTTTACAAAATTTGTGAAGGAAAGTGGTTGGGGTAAACTGACTTCAGTTTAAAGTATATTGAGAATTTGACATATATTCCAAATTGAACTAGTTAGAATAAGAATTTGTTAATTGTAGAGGTTTAAGGGGCTTAATACATAACATATTTTTCTTTCCTTCCTCAGTCTTTTTTTCTTCTTCAATGAAGCATTAAGACCCAGGAATTAAACAGATAGAAATAAAAAAAATAACAACTTTATTACTTTTCCTAACTGCTTAGAAGAGTGCCTGGGTCATACAGAATAATACGATATACATATTGTATATACATAATAAAATACGCATAACATAAAGTTCACTATCTTAACCATTTTAAGTGTATAGTTTAGTGGCATTAAGTACATAACTGTATTCATTTTGTTGTGTAATCATCTCGTCATCTATCTCCAAAACCCATTTTATCTTACGAGCCTGAAACTGTATACTCATTAAACAATTCCATAATTCCCCACTCTCCCCAGGCCCCAACAATCACTATGCTACTTTCTGTCTCTATGAATTTGCCTATGGTAGACGGATATTTTTTAAAACTCAATCTTATCACAAATAAATGCTGGATTGGAGGATAAAGCTTAGATGTGTGGTCATAATAGGCTTCCTAACTCAAAGTAACTCTCCAGAATCAAACTTGCTCACTACTTGGTGACCACTGATTCCTCCTAGACTGGCCCAGGAGCTTGAGTGCTAGTTGGACTATGTGGTCGACCCGCAGACCCTGGGGTCTGACCTACACATGTTCAGTCTTTCTCTCAAGCTGTCCAGAAAGATGTGACAAGTCTTCCCATGGGAAGGGGGATGGGGATGGAAGTGGAAAAAGACGAAAGCCTTACTCTGATGGAAGACTCTTCATAAGGTCAGAGAACATCAGGAATGGTGGAAAGAAGGCTTAGAAATTTAATCTCACTCTCACATAATCGCTGTCCAACCACAAAAGAGGAAAGCCAAAGCTAGGATGAGTTGGGAAGACAAGGGCAATTAGCTGGCACTTATATCACCCTATCATCAAGTCATGTTTACCCATCTAAAATTATAAATAAAAGAAACCAACTGCCTCAGAAGTTTATTACTGACATTGTTCATATATATGTTTGTTTCTGAGTTGATTTTCTTTTTGTATTACAGAAAGAGTGAGTAACAATTCTACAATCACAGACTAAAGAGATTGTTATCCTCAAGAGATCACTTTTTCAACCCAAAGTGAATCAGTGGCCTGTGTCAGCTGCTGTCTAGATAAGCTATGTTAAAACATTTGCAGAAAACTGAGACGGAGCTGGGAGAGAGGGTGTGAGCCATGCAGGCTTCTCTTTCACTATTAGAGGTTGCAGGCATTCCTTTCACAGCAAGAATGGTTCCTGTCTTGTCTCAGAGTAATGGATACCTGACATGCTTTCTAGCACATCTTTTCTCTCAGAGTTATTCAAAATTGTGGCTGAAGGTGAAGCCAACAAAGGTGCGCTAGTAAAGGGCACTCTGTGTGGGCTCTAATGAAGCAGATATTTGCACTGCAAGAAGCATTATCTCTTTGCTTTAGAAAAAAATCTGATTTTGTTACCAAAATACTAAGAAGAGCAGATAACTCAGGCATTTGGGTCTTGGTTAATTTAACTGGCAGTGCATTTTTTTTTTTTTTCTGAATACTTTCTGAATCTGAAAGATTTTTTATACTTGCATAAGTGGGAATTCAGGAATAGTCTAAGGTTGGAAATCTAACAAGCCAGCAGTCAAAGGACTGACTTTCCTGGGAAAATGCCAAATGACCCTAAATCTCTCAGATAATGCTTACACAGGTATTTAATCAGCTCTTGAGGTTTTCTCTCCTCTTCTTAGAGGACTGTATTATGTTTGGCATTCCAAGAATCTTAAGAATAGATACCTTTCTGAGACAATGATGTAAAGAATATATTTTGCATACAAGGAAGGCTGCTCTCAGAAATCCACTCTGTAGGCCACCCATGATGACACACACACAAAAAATTTGTCTCACCGATGGCTCTAAAATATAATTCTTATATTCTTCTATAGAGAAATATTATATTTTATCTTTAAACAGAAACCAATGCTTTATACCTTAAACATTACCCTGGGACAATAAGATTTCTTGCCCTAGACCTACTTTAGGAAGAATCAAGTAAAATTTGCAGTTTCTCTGCTTTTAGATGCAGGGGCTGTTCTCTTCCTGGAGGATGATGCTCCGTCTGCCTCTGTTCATTTCTCAGGATGGGGACGGGGAGGAGAACATAATCCATTAATGAAGGCCCCTCTGGGTATTCTTCCTCCTAGTCCAGAAGCAGCTTCCTGCTGCCCAGCACTCCCTATATTTTCCCAGTTTTAGGATGTCTTATTGTTCTTTGAGTTGTTCTTAGGAAAACTCTAGAAAGCTGTGAGGGAGCTGATTTGGTGGATCCCATCAACAGATGTGTGTTGCTTCTGTAGGCCCAAATTTCGAAAATCACTGAAGGTAAATTTTCTTATTAAGTATTTTATCCTCTATAAAAGTACTGATACATTTTGTATAAATGCCCTTCTGAAAGAGGTTATTTAATAGACTTTTTAAGCTGATCTATGATTCAACTAAATAAATAAGTGAGGATAAAATTTAGGATTAAAACATATTATTCTTGAATGATATTAGTGCTTTGAAAAATTTGTCTTGTAGATTGGTGGTCTTTGCATTTATGTGGCCTACTTAGTTAAGACTAAAAATCATAAATAAATTGAAATAATGCACTGATGGCATTTCAATTACAGAAATATTTTTCTGGGCTTGTATCTTTTCTTTCTTTTGCATGTACTTAAAAATTTCCACTTAATATGAGTGTTACACTCAAAATGTCTGTGTACTTGGATCTCAGCTACTTGCTGTTGACCTTTGTGGAGGCAGATGAACTTTAGCTCTGGTGAGGTAGAGGAAGCATTGGACTTTCAGTAAAAAGAACAGCTTTGAAAATTTTCCAGTTTACATAGTGAATATCAGTTTCCTTATTTCTAAAGTAATACTTATATCACAGCAGGTGTTTCAAGAACTATTTGGTACAATACATGGAATATCATTTAGTTCACTACTTAATCAAATCCAACAAATATTAAATTTGACAGTGAATTAGGAGTTAGTTTTCCTATTCTAACCAGCTCTGCCCCTTCCTCACAGCAGGACCCTGGGAGAGCTACTTAAACTATTTTAAGCCTCGGTTTCCTCAACTACAAAATTGGAACATAGAAATGAGATATTGTTACATAAAATGCTTAGTGTATGTTAAGCTCATGGCAGAGTTTTTTTTAAAAAATATAACTGTATTGAGATACAATTCATATGCTATACAACGCATTCATTAATATTTACAATTCACAGTTTTAGTCTATTCTCAGATATGTGCAACCATCAAAATGATCAATTTTAGAACATTTCCATCACCTCAAACATAAACCCTGTATCTCTTAGTTTTCACCTCTGTTTCCTTATCCCTAATCCCCCATCCTAAGCAACCCCGAATCTATTTTGTTTTCCTATAGAATCTATAGGTTTTCCTGTTCTGGACATTTCATGTGAATGGAATCATATAATATATGGTCTTCTGTGTCTGTGTACTTCCACTTAGCATAATATTATCAATATTTATCTAAGGTATAACATATATCAGTGCTTTAATCTTTTTTTCTGGCTGAGTAATATTCCATTGTATGGATATACTACATTTGCTTATCCACTCTCCGTGTATCCATTCAAATGTTGGTTAACATTTGGTTGTTTCCACCTTTGGCTATGATGAATAATTGTATGATAAACATTTGTGTAAAAGTTTTTGTGAGGGCTTATGTTTTCATTTCTCTTGGACATATATCTAGAAGTGGGATTGCTAGGTCACATGGTAACTCTATGTTTAATAGTTGAAAGAACTGCCAAACTATTTTCCAAAAAGGCTACACCATTACATATTATCGGCAATGTTCAAGGGTTCTATTTTCTGTACATTCTTGCCATCACTTATTCTAACTTTTTGATTCTAGCCATCTGAGTATGTGAAAGGATATTTCATTGTACTCTTAATTTGCACTTCCCTGATGATGAATGATGTTGAGCATCTTTCCATGTGCTTATTGGCCATTCTTCCTTAAGGAAATATATGTTCAGATACTTTGCCCATTTTTTAAATTGGGTGATATGTCCTTTTTGTTATTGAATTATAAGAGTTCTTTATACATTCTGGATATAAGCCTTTTATCAGATATATATTTTATAAATATTTTCTTCCACTTTGTTGGTTGTCTTTTTGCTTTCTTGATAATGTCCTTTAAAGCACACAAAAATTTTTTTTTACACAATTACATTGTGTTTATTGACTACCACATGCCTGTGTTGTGCTAAGAACTTTTTAAAATTTTTATTTTATTTTTTAAATTTATTTATTTTAATTAATTTCAAGTATACAATATATTAGTTAGACATTTACAGAGTTTATAAAATGATCCTCTTAATTGCTCTTTCTCTCCTCTGGTTTCTCACCTAGCCAATACATTAATGCTAACTGCATTCCCTATGCCGTGCTCTCCATCCCTGTGACCATCTATCAACTAATTTGAAGCATAAAAAAAAATTTTAATTTTAATGAAGCCCAGTTGATCTATTTTTTCTTTTGTTGCTCATGCTTTTGATGTTATAACTAAGAATCTTTTGCCAAGTCAAAGGTCATGAAAATTTCTCCCTATATTTTCTTCTAAGGGTTTTTAGGTTTTAGAGCTTACACTAAGGCATTTTATCCATTTTGAGTTAATTTCTGCATATGATGTGATGCAAAGGTCCAGCTTTATTCTTTTTATAGAATATCCAGTTTCCTGTTGGATGATCTTCGCACCCTTGTGGAAAATCAATTGACAACAGATGTATGCGTTTAATTTTGAATGCTCATTTCTAGTCCATTAATCTATATGTCCACCTTTGTTTTAGAATCACACTGACTCAATTAATGTTGCTTTATAGGAAGTTTTGAAATTGAGAAGTGTGAGTCCTCCAACTTTGTTCTTTTTTATTTTCAAGATTGTTTTTGCTATTCTGTGTCCCTTGTAATTCCGTATGAATTTTAGAATCAACTTATCATTTTCTACAAAGATATAAACTGGGGATTGCATTGGATCTTTAGATCACTTTGAGGAGTATCAACATCTTAACAATGTTAAGTGTTCGATCCATGAACACAGGATGTTTTCCCAATTATTGATCTTTAATTTCTTTCAACAATATTTTGTATTTTTCAGAGTATAACTTTTGCACTTCTTTTGTCTAATTTATTCCTAAATATTTTTATTTTTATGATGCTATTCTAGATGGAATTATTTTCTCTTAATTTCATTTTCAGATTGTTTATTTCAAGTGTATAGAAATACAATTAATGTTTATAATTGATCTCGTATCCTGAAACCTTGCAGAGCTCATTACTAGTTTATTTTTAATGGATTCTTTAGGATTTTTCATATACAAGAACATTTCAAATGTGAATTAAGACAGTTTACTTCTGCATTTCCAATTGAGATGCCTTTTATTTCTTTTTCTTGCCTAATTGCCATGGTGAGAACTTCAAGTACAATATTAAATAGAAGTAGTGAGAACAGACATGCTAGTCTCGTTCCTAACCTTAGGAGAAAAGCTTTCAGTTTTCACTGATATGATGTCAATTATGGGTTTTTTACATATGGTCTTTTTATGTTGAGAAAGCACTCTTCTATTTCCAGTTTATTAAGTATTTTTTTAAAATCATGAAATGGTGTTAGATCTTATCAAACGCTTTCTCTGCATCCATTGAGATGATCGTGTTGTTTTATTTTTTATTCTTTGATATGATGTATCATGGCAATTGATTTTCAGATATTGAACCCACCTCGCATTCTTGGGTTAACCCCCACTTTGTCATGGTGTAAAATTCTTTTTACATGCTGCTCTATTCAGTTTGTTAGTATTTAGTTGAGGATATCTGTTTCCATATTCATAAGAAACATTAGTCTTTATTTTTCTCATGATATCTTTGTCTGACTTTGGTATTAGGATAATACTAATCTCATAAAATGAATTGGGAAGTTTTCCCTTTGCTTCTATTTTTTGGAAGAGTTTCTGGAGAATTGGTATTAATTCTTTAAGTGTTTGGTAAAGTTCAACAGTGAGGCTATCTGAGCTTGGGCTTTTCTTTGTGATTTTTTCTTGATTACCAGTTCAATCTTTTAGTAGTTGTAGGTTTATTGTAGACAGTCTATATTTTTTTGGCAGTTATAGTAGTTTATATCTTTCAAGAAAATTGTCCATTTCACTTTGTTTATCTAATTTGTTGGTGTACAATTGTCCATAGTGTTCCTTTACAATTCTTTAAAAGAATTTCTGTAAGGTCAGTAGTAACGTCCTCTCTTTTATTTCAGATTCTAATAATTTGAGTCTTCTCCTTTTTCCTTGGTCGATATAACTAAAAGTTTATCAATTTTACTGATCTTTTTCAAAGAACCAGTTTTGGGGTTTTGTTGATTCTTTTCTCTATTATTTTTTCTGTTTATTTTGTTAGTTTATATTTTAATCTTTATTTCCTGTTTGCTTTAGGTTTTATTTGGTTTTCTTTTTTCCTGTGATCTTATTTTCTTTTTAATATATACATTCACAACTATAAGTTTCTCTCTAACCTCAGCTTTAGCTGCATCCCATCAGTTTTGATATGCTGTGTCTTCATTGTCATTCATCTCAAAGTGTTTTCTGATTTTCCCCGTGATTTCTTCTTTGACCTGTGGTTAATTAGGAGTGTATTGTTTAATTTCCACATATTTGCGAGTTTCCCATTTTTTTCTTCTATTGCTTTCTAATTTAATTTTATTGTGGTTAGAGAACATATTTTGTACTATTTCTATCCTTTAAAATTTACTGAAGTTTGTTTTCTGTCCTACCACATAATTTACCCTGGAGAATGTCCTGTGTGTACTTGAGAAGAATGTACATTCTGTTGTAATTGAATTGCGTTTTCTGTAGATGTTTATTAGGTATAGTTAGTTTGTAGTATTGTTCAAGTCTTCTATTTCCTTGTTGATTTTCTGCCTAGTTGTTCTATCCGTTATTGAAAGTGAGATATTAAAGTCTACAACTATTATCTGTTTTCTATTTCTTCCTTCAGATATGTCAGTTTTTACTTCATGTGTTTTGGGTCTCTGTTTAGGGTGTGTGTGTGTGTGTGTGTGTGTGTGTGTGTGTGTGTGTGTGTAATTATAAAATGTCTGTGTTTATCTCCAGCAACATTTTTAATTTTTATTTTAAAGTTCATTTTGTTTGATATCAGTATAGCCACTCTATCTTTCTTGTGACTGCTATTTCCGTGATATATCTTTTACATCCTTTTACTTCAATTTATATTTATATCTTTGGGTCTAACTCCTGTAGACAGCGTATAGTTTAATCTTACATTTTCAAATTGAATTCAACAATCTCTGCATTTTGATTGGATTCTTTAATCCACTCACATTTAATGTTATTGTTGATATAGTTGGATTTATGTCTGCCATTTTCCTTTTTGTTTTTGTTTTTGTTTTTGTTACATATCTTTTCTCTTCCTTTATTCTTCCTCTAATATATTCTTATATTCTTTCCTTTTATAATAAATCAATATTTTCTAGTGGAACACTTCATTTTTTAAAATAACTTCATTGCTCTAGAGTTTACCATATACATCTTAATTTATAAAATGACACTGGGATGACAGTGGTTTTGGTAGAGCTCTATTTCTTTTTCTTTAGAAAATTATTAAATTTTATTAATTGTTGGCTTATTGCTCTAGTGTTTTCAACAATGTTCTGGGGCTTAACAATTAAGCTAGTATCTTGAATCTCCTGTCAATTGCCTTTCATCACAATCTCTACTGTTCTTGAGAGAATTTAGGTTTAAATTTAACATGCTTTGTTAAGATTAAAGTCAATACGTTTGCAAAGAGATTGAAAGCTACAGGTTTTACAAAGTGCTTCTTCCTTCAGGCAAAATGTGTAAACCAGGATTCTAGAGCTGAGAGTAGGGATAATGGCAACCTTCTCTTTGATGCCGCTGCTCTTGGAGCTGAGTGCTTGGACTACAAGGTGTGGGGGGAGGGGCAGCAGCCTGAGATTCTCTTGGCTTGTTTCTTCTAGCATGCAACCATGAAGTGGGGCAAGAGTTATCATTGCCCCAGTATTCTCAGTGACCTTTTCCTGAGGTAGAGTCTCCATATGAGTCAGAGCTATGTGGAAGAAGAGAGCCCCCACCTTGCAACCATAGAGGGCAAAATGAGAAATACTGCGATCTTGCTCTTCCAGCAGAAACGGGGGGGGTGGGTGGAGGGGGGAGGGGGGGCGGGGCGGGAAAGACTTACTACTGGAAGCTGGAGGAAGAGAGAGCCCTGTGTTCTTGCCTGCAGGAAACTAGAGAGTAGTCTCTACTTTGTTGAGCAGGGAGGGAAGCTCAAATACCATAGACTCTCATCTTTCTTACCAAATTTTCATAGATTTTTCTTGAATTAATGTTTTCTTTATTTGCTCTATGCCCTTAGAACCATTTACAGAAGCTTTAAATGGTTGTCTTTCATAGTAAGTATTTAATAAATGTAGCTGGCCTTTCTTTCACCTCTATTTCCTCATGAAAAGACAAGGAATTTAAAAAGTATCTTTTAGCCAATAATTTTTATTTTAGTGTTTTGTAATCATTAATTGCCTTAGAAAGACATTTAATCTCACCCTATTTTCTCGTGATGCAATTAGGGATCAGCTTCTTTCTATATACCAGATAGAATCACAGAACACTATAACAGATGATGAGGAAGAATAATTTAATATCATCCCTTCTTATGGTCCAGAGCCTTCACTATCCTCTAAGACTTTATATTTTATCCAGCTCCTGAGGGTATTTCTAAATAAATAATGGCTCAGTCTTGCTCCCAGGTCTTCTCAAGAGCAATTCTTGCCAGTTATTTATTCACAACAGCATATTTCTAAGAACCTTTGGGAACCATAATAACATTCTATAAGCACCTTTTGACCTCTCCACTACTGTTAGATATTTTTCCAACAGTATAATTAGTACAATTTCTTCCTTACTATTCAGGGATTCTGCTGACAGTATAGAACACCTAAACATTTAGACTTTGGTATATTCAAGCTGTTGATACAATTTTCCTATACTCTGTCTTAGTGGATTTGAGTCCTGGTCACACTTTAGTTCTCATATTTACTTTTTGCATAAATATGGGGCCTTATCATTATGTGGTCAAGCCACAACTATGAGCAACAGTATAGCACATACAAGATCACATCAGTGGCACTTGTGTTGAGGGCTTCTTCTTGTTCCTACCAAATTCTTTGAAGTCTATGAGAGTTCAAACTGGACCGTCATGAGCATCACCTTTCTCACTTCCAGATCTGACAATTTGCCATATTTTTACTTCAGAATATCATGAAGACTACCTGAGATTATGGACTGGTAAACCTTATTTATCAATGGTTACAATTCAAGAGTCCATTATTGCTGAAAATAAGGAATAACATAGAAAATAGATTTATATACAATTTATGGAGATACAGCCTCACAAAACAAACGTGACTCAGATTACAAAAAAAGGAAGAACGGTTGTGAGATAATGAGAAAAGAAATACTACATTAGCTAAAAAGTTAGAAATAAAACAAAAACCTCCAAAATTTTATAGTAATTTAAAAAATATTACAAAGCAATACCTCTTGCCAGATCAAAATGAAAGCTCTTGTAATATATACTGTATGATTGTTGATCTCTGTTTATGACATTTATCTTTATGAACTGATTGAGTTCATAAGGGAGAATGGCTAAAATATTATTGGCATTATCTTGCTTCTCTTCATGAAAATAAATGTCAATGTCGTTATAAAGATGAAGCACCTTTTATAGATTTATAATCCTTTTATATTATAGTATGAATTATAAATTTTTAAAGATCAGCCTAGTTTTTTAAAATGTCTTGATTAATAAAAGCATGAGGTAGAATATGTTCATTTTTATTAAAAGATATTCAAGACTATTTCTTTTTGGCTTTGGAAAATAAATTTTGGACTGCAATATGAATTTGAGTATATTTGTTATTCAGGGAATTCATAGCAAATGAAATACCAAGGTCATGTTGGAGATCTACTCAGGAAGAATTAATAATATCTCCACATTTTACTTCTATTGTAGACTGGTTCTCTATCGATTCCAGTCTACAATTTCATATTTACAAATTTGCCATCACCTTTTAGTCTTAGGCAAAGCACATTTGCCTTTCTAAACTTGCTTGTCTGTCAAGTTCTCAGATTTCCCTGGGGTTAGAAGAGATAAATAAGTGTTTTTGTTTTATTTTGTTTTGTTTTGTTTTGTTTTGAAAAGACTTTTCTGGTAGTTGGGAGTAAGAACCCAGAATATCTTTCCTTCCAGATTCTGCAGGCTGCATATGTAATCAGGGAAGGTGACAAGTTAATAAAAGAGTTCAAAAGAAAATGAAGGACCGGTGGGAGAGAGTTTAATGTTTTTCTAAGAATAAATAGTAGATCATTGTTCCCTAAACTGGTTGGTAACATTTGTTAAGCTGCTATTAAATGTAGACTCAGAAATCCATATTTCTGGTTATATGGTCATTTCTCTTTATGTCATCTATAGCTATAGATGCTCTTCACAATAATGAAAGAAAGAAACAGATGGATATAGACACAGTGACCTGCATGGAATGGCAGAATCTTTCATCATGGGACTGACTTTCTAGAGGCAATCTTGCTGAACTGCTCTGACTTGAGCTAGCTGAATCTCTCATTGCTTGTTAATGACCAAAATATATGACCAAAGATATTTTCCATTCGTGTGAGACACACTCAAAATTAATACATAAATCCAAAATCATTGTATCAAGGATAATTTCTAGTGTTCTGGGGAAAGCTAAATATTGTTATGATATCAAAACAATGAGAATACCATTATTAAGTTTGATTTTCCTACTGATGGGTAACTTATAATGTTTTCTTCAGGCTCTTTTCCACAAACATATTCTTTTCATTTGCATCAGAAGTTCCCTCATTAAGATGATTGTGTCCAGCATTCACTCCAGCTGGTGTTGAGCAACAGACCCACAACTAACCATGTGAATAAAGTTTCATTCAGGCAGAAAGATGAGTTCCTTTTTTTTTTTTTTTATTCTTTTGCTTTTGTTACTTAAAGAAGGAAGTAATGATACACAGCTTATGTTCCTGGTGATTTGAAATTGAAATACATAACAGATAGAGAAGCTGAGTGTGAGAACAGAGACAAACAGCCTATAAAACATAAAAAGAACAAAGGAATATTTCAGCATAAAGTAGATTGAGATTAAAGAAGAAAGAGGACAAATGGGAAGAAGAGGTTGTGAAGGAGAGAGGAAGCAACCTGCCTAAAGCAGTGGAGGGTGAAACAGTGGAGGCAGAAGATGGTATGCATAGGAGACACGCCAAGGACTTGGAGCAATCAGACAGAGGCTTAAAGTAACATGCCATTCTTCTCTTTTAATAGCCCATTGAGCAAATAGTTCATTGAATTAGACTTGCAAAATGAACACCATATATTGTACTATAATAAGGAAGAAAATATATTAAAACTAAGATTGGCATCTACGAGATAGAGAAGGATATAACTTAAGATTGTAAAGATCTCAATAGTTCAGAGAGACAGAACATGAATTAGTATTTTCTGACTTTGTCACTTTCATAACTCGTCCACATGAAGTTAAGATGGTAAATGTTTCATCTCATAACAAATGTGGGGAAGTGATTTATCATTTTCAGTTCCTGAGAGCACATGGTCATAGATCATACAAAGCAGGTACTATGAGGAGGTAAAGTAAGAGGTACATATGTAGCTCAGTTTGAGGTACCTAATGGGCATCTTATTTCTAAATATCAACCTATTTGAAGTTATTCTATTCTTAAAGCTTCATTACTCCGGTTTATGACATATTTTCTTTTGCTGTTAGCAGGAAATGAAGACATTCCATTAGAATAAAGTCCTAAGAAGCAGGGAAGAAGGTGGAAGGAGGGGAAATGGGGAGGAAGCCACTTAAAAAAGTGTAGGAAGTTTCCTAGAACTTAGGAATGGCTCTAAGCGTTAAACATTTTCCTTCTTTTCTTGATCGGAATTAGATCATTACCACTATCTTTTCCTTAACATATATTTTATAGGAAAACCTGGTAAGTTAATGTTCAAGTGTCTCACCCAGGTTATCCCCCAACTCCCTTAGATATTTGGCAATGTCTGAAATCATTTTTGGTTGTCAAACTTAGAAGGTGGTGCAACTAGTATCTATTGTACAGAGGCCAAGGCTGCTCCTAAATATCCCAAAATGCATAGAACAGCCTTCCCCGCTCCCTGCTTTAACAAAGAATTATCTGTACTAAAATGTCAAAAGTGCCAAATTTGACAAACCCTGATATACTGATATAGTCATATAAATGAAAGACAAACATTTCCAGGCAAATATATTTGTTTATCCATTCATTCATAGGCAAACATTTAGTAAGTGGGTTCAAGGCAGTGTGCCGGGAGCTAGGATGCAAAGATGAGATACACATAACTTTTTCTTTAATGTTTTTGCACTTTCAACAAGGACAACATCATATATGATATAAACATTCAAAGAAAGAGAGATTATTCCCATCAGAGAAGGCTTCAGGAAATAGCAGTGTTTAAATGGACAGTGGTATACACGCGAAGGAGGAGGCTGTACTCTCTGAAGGAAGGAAAAGGAGGAGCAATTAAGCAGAACAGGAAGCAAACCCATAGGATGGGATCAGAGCTAACTGGAGTGGAAAGAAAGGAAGATAATGTTGGAAGGGCAGTTAGGGCTAGACAGTATGATGTCTTGAAATCCAAACTGAGGTTTTCTTGCTGCTTGTTTTTCTGTCTGTTTATTTGTTTCTGCTGCATCTCATAGTAAAGGGAATCCATTAAGGGTTTTTGAGCATGGATGTGCCATAATCAGAGACCTGAAGTTGAAAGATTTTTCTAGTAGAAGTATGTGAGTGGTGCCCTTTAAAAGCCCCATGTCCCTATTGCTCCCTGAAACATTCACCAAGCAAAAGAACTGAGTGCATGCTCTGTTCATGGCCTTGAGTCTGACAGTCTTCTATAACCTGTTCTGTAAGCCCGGGGCTGCCTTTTACAGACCCTGATATTGTTGCTGCTTATCTTCCATTTTCTTCCTTTCTTCATTATTAGTATTTCATCTTTATTATTATTTTTTGAACCATGAACCTAGGTCCTCCGAATGACATAATTTGTTTCAAGACCACAGTGGTTCTCATGCATTAACATCAAAATCACTTGGCGATGGGGTAGGGGGACAAGAAGGAGGCATTACCAAGGGGTGGTGCATATGTTGACTGTGGTTATGGTTTTATGGTGTGTGCATATGTCAAAACCCACCAAACAATACATTTTAAATAAGTGCATTATTCACAGTGACCAGGACATGGAAGCAACTGAAGTGTCCTACGATAGATGATTAGATAAAGATGTGGTAACTTATATACAATGGACTATTACTCAGGTCTAAGAAAAGATGAAATACTGCCATTTGTGACAACATGGATGGATCCTGAGATAATCATGCTAAGCGAAAAATAATTCAACAAAAAATGCTGAAAACCACATAATGTCACTCACATGTGGGATATAAAACTGAAAGCAACAAACAAACATGACAAACAAACAGACACTTATGGACACGGATAGTGGATTACTAGTTACCAGAGGGACACAGGGGAAGGGGAAGGTAGATATGGATAAAAGGGGTCAAATATTTGGTGATGAAAGGAAATCTAACTCTAGGCGGTAAACACACAGTGCAGTATATATATGACTTACTGTTAAAAAAATAAATAAATATGATTTACTATATGTCAATTGTATTTTAACAAAGCTGTTTAGAAAAAAAAAAGGATCACCTGAAGGGCATGAGATTTTACATTTCTAACACTCTTTGAGAAGCACTGCTCTATACTGACCTTAGATAAACTGAATCCCTTCCCCATTCCACACAATTTCCAGATTTTCCTGTCAGAATCCCTCTTGAAAAGCTGTTGGGCACATGCCGACCTTACTTCATCAACCGCTATTTAACTTTGCTCATTGCAGCCTGGCTTCTGTCTTCTACCACTCTAACAAAATTGCTTCTTCAAGGATCATAAGTAACAATGATAATCAGCGTTTATATAGTTCCTATGTGCTAATTTTGTTCTAAATACTTTATATGTATATTAACTCATGAATCCTCAGAACAAGCCAATGAGATAGTTACTATTATAATTTCTACTCTAACTTGAGAAAACTAAAGGGTAAGAGGTTTACAAATTAGACCATGTCACATAACTAGTAAGTGGTGAAGTGAGGACTTGAATCCAGGCAGTTTGGCTCCAGAGTCATGTTCTTAAACATGATTTGTCTTAATACAGTATCAATGGCCTCTTTTAACTCGATCACTAGGGGAAAAGAAGAGCAGGCCCTGACCTTCTGAAGCTGGCCTGGTACTCACGGCTAGGCCATGCTATTTTTCTATTAGATATAAACAGCCTCATAGAACAGCCACCTCAGCCAAGGCTACTCCCTTAGACTATCGTAAATGAGCCAAAGTAAGGCCACTTCATAATTTTGTCTGAGAACAGGCAAAAGCAAGGTTCCTGTGCCACCACAAAATATCAAGTACCCATCCCTTTCACCCGAAATGAGTGACTGCTTCTTCTTTTCTAATTGCAGCTTTATCCTCTTTCTAGTTCTCCCTCTTCGTAAATAAGATTCATTAAGATACCCAATCATAGAACTGTCCCTGCTCTGTGACATCACCCAGTTCACAGTGAGCCCCTGCTTCTTTAGACTCCCTTTAAATCACTCAACCAAAGCCCAGATCCTATTGTTGGTTCTAATGCCATATTCCTAAGATGCCCTGAGGTTCCCTGTCAGTGAATGCCTTCACTCCTCAAGTAAAATACATCCAACTTGTTCAACTACAAGTGTGTTCCTGGTGGGCTTTGGCTGGAGGGCATTAACATCTCCATGACAGATATGACTTCCCACTCTTTGAAATCTTCTTCTTTCTTTGTTTCCAGACACCACTCATCGTCTCCTGATTTAACTCCTATTTTTTTTACAACTTCCAGTAAGTTCCGCTTCTTAGTATTCATGCCCTTGTATAATTCCTTCTTCTTGAGTGTGGGCTGAACAAAATTATGAAGTGGCCTTACTTTGGCTCATTTACGATAGTCTAAGGGAGTAGCCTTGGCTGAGGTGGCTGTTCTATGAGGCTGTTTATATCTAATAGAAAAATAGCATGGCCTAGCCATGAGTACCAGGCCAGCTTCAGAAGGTCAGGGCCTGCTCTTCTTTTCCCCTAGTGATCGAGTTAAAAGAGGCCATTGATACTGTATTAAGAACACACGAAAAAAATAATAATAATGAGATGTCTCTTCTGAGATTAGGTTACAAAAAGACTCTAGCTTTCATCCTGCTTGCCCTCTCTTGCTTTCTTATTTGCTCACTCTGATAGAGCCATATTGTAAGCTGCTCTGTGGAGAAGCCCACAGAAAGGGGGCTTCCCATGAAGAAACCCAGAGAAAAGTGTCAAGGAAAGCCTCTAAGCAATAACTAGTGAGAAACCAACTCCTGCCAACAACCACTTGAGTTGCCTTGGAACTGGATCCTCCCTTATTCAAGCCTTGAGAGAATTGCTATCCTGGTTGACGCCTTGATTGCAGCCTCAGGTGAAATTTAGAAGAGAAGCATCTAGCTATGCCGTACTGGATTTCTTACCCACAGAAACTATAAGATAGTAAATTTTTATTATTTTAAGTCTTTAAATTTGTAGATAATTTGGTACATGGCCATAGATAATTATTATAGATCTCAGTAATATAAAGATTCATTATTTTACAGCACAGAACTAGTTGTATCACTGGCATAGAATCTTTAATGGCTGACCACTGCCTCTACAATAAAGGTTCACAGTCCAATCTAAGCTTCAACATATCCTTTGCTTTAGCCACAATAAACTGCTCATAGGTCCCAAAGCATACCAAGTAACTTGGTATGCCGTTACTGTTATTTTTCCCTAGAGTATCCCATATTCTGTGAAGTATTTTTAAAAGCTCCTTTGTTAGTTTTTCTTTCTCTGGGGTTCCAAAGCCCAGAAAAACAGGTAAAAATGAAGGCAGGAAAAGTAGGGAAAGCACATAGAAATGGGGAAGTAAAGAAAAGTAAATATAATAACACAAGAGACACCAACTGGAAGAATGATAACAGAATTTATTGACTCCACAGAAAACAAATTGTACACTGCAGCAAAATGCAGACTTGCTCACAAGAGGAATGGGAGACATTCTTTATAAGAGAATCAGTCTGATCCTTAGGTTGGGTGTTACATTTGTAGCTGGCGGGAATGATGGTAGAAACCTAGGTGAAAGCTAGCTGTTGCTATTTTTGGCCAATCAACATAAGCAGCCTGAGGCATAAGCAGATGCCCTGTTCCTGTGGGTACCCATCATGCAATAGCCTCTGGGTACATCTACGAATATTATTTTTAGATGTCATTTCTGGCTCTCAGAACTTTTGGTTATCAGAGTTACTTCACTCTCCACCCTTAAATTAGGTTTCTTCCCTCTGGACTGTCAAGGATTCTATGATGAAACGAGATCAACTCGGCTGAGAATTGTTATTAAATCTTTTTTTGAAAACTTGTTTTTATTTTTTCCTATTAGGGATAGCCATTTAGTCTAAGCAAGTTTATAAGGAAAAACCTTTGCTACAGGCAGGAAGGCTGAGAAATATTTAACTGTATGTAAATCCAGTAGGCAGCTCCTAGACTAAAAGGGAAAGGGGATGTGGGGGGAGCTGTTCTACTCTTGTGAAAAAGAGATGTATTAAAATGCAGTCATTAACTGGTGGAGTGTTCTAGAATTAGTGGTTACCTATCTGGAATTTGGGTTAAATTTCTCTGGGGGTATAACAAAACTGTACATCCTCATGGGAAGCCAGAAAAGATAAGGATTTGAAGCAGTGGGCCATAGATCTGCCTAGCAGAGTGGAGCTGAGATGGGAGAAGGAATGCCTTCCCTTCATTATTCTGATGGAAGGTGGGAAAGGTTGCCTGTGGCTGAGACAGGTAAGAAGTTGTTAATAGTGGAAAAGCAGTCCCTCCAGGGCTTGCCAGAGGCTATGTGTTCCTTCCTTACCCTGGGAGAGTTTTGACACAAGTTAAGGGTCCGGGTAAATCTTAAAAAGCACTCTAATCACTGTTTAGAGCTGTAGGTAGTTGATCAGAAGGATAATAAATTGAAAGAGAATAAAATACATGGCATATCTTGATGTAAGTGAACCATAGATATTTTAGGA
>NW_011888903.1:3238428-3241637 GCF_000151845.1 Pteropus vampyrus
GGGCTTCCCATGAAGAAACCCAGAGAAAAGTGTCAAGGAAAGCCTCTAAGCAATAACTAGTGAGAAACCAACTCCTGCCAACAACCACTTGAGTTGCCTTGGAACTGGATCCTCCCTTATTCAAGCCTTGAGAGAATTGCTATCCTGGTTGACGCCTTGATTGCAGCCTCAGGTGAAATTTAGAAGAGAAGCATCTAGCTATGCCGTACTGGATTTCTTACCCACAGAAACTATAAGATAGTAAATTTTTATTATTTTAAGTCTTTAAATTTGTAGATAATTTGGTACATGGCCATAGATAATTATTATAGATCTCAGTAATATAAAGATTCATTATTTTACAGCACAGAACTAGTTGTATCACTGGCATAGAATCTTTAATGGCTGACCACTGCCTCTACAATAAAGGTTCACAGTCCAATCTAAGCTTCAACATATCCTTTGCTTTAGCCACAATAAACTGCTCATAGGTCCCAAAGCATACCAAGTAACTTGGTATGCCGTTACTGTTATTTTTCCCTAGAGTATCCCATATTCTGTGAAGTATTTTTAAAAGCTCCTTTGTTAGTTTTTCTTTCTCTGGGGTTCCAAAGCCCAGAAAAACAGGTAAAAATGAAGGCAGGAAAAGTAGGGAAAGCACATAGAAATGGGGAAGTAAAGAAAAGTAAATATAATAACACAAGAGACACCAACTGGAAGAATGATAACAGAATTTATTGACTCCACAGAAAACAAATTGTACACTGCAGCAAAATGCAGACTTGCTCACAAGAGGAATGGGAGACATTCTTTATAAGAGAATCAGTCTGATCCTTAGGTTGGGTGTTACATTTGTAGCTGGCGGGAATGATGGTAGAAACCTAGGTGAAAGCTAGCTGTTGCTATTTTTGGCCAATCAACATAAGCAGCCTGAGGCATAAGCAGATGCCCTGTTCCTGTGGGTACCCATCATGCAATAGCCTCTGGGTACATCTACGAATATTATTTTTAGATGTCATTTCTGGCTCTCAGAACTTTTGGTTATCAGAGTTACTTCACTCTCCACCCTTAAATTAGGTTTCTTCCCTCTGGACTGTCAAGGATTCTATGATGAAACGAGATCAACTCGGCTGAGAATTGTTATTAAATCTTTTTTTGAAAACTTGTTTTTATTTTTTCCTATTAGGGATAGCCATTTAGTCTAAGCAAGTTTATAAGGAAAAACCTTTGCTACAGGCAGGAAGGCTGAGAAATATTTAACTGTATGTAAATCCAGTAGGCAGCTCCTAGACTAAAAGGGAAAGGGGATGTGGGGGGAGCTGTTCTACTCTTGTGAAAAAGAGATGTATTAAAATGCAGTCATTAACTGGTGGAGTGTTCTAGAATTAGTGGTTACCTATCTGGAATTTGGGTTAAATTTCTCTGGGGGTATAACAAAACTGTACATCCTCATGGGAAGCCAGAAAAGATAAGGATTTGAAGCAGTGGGCCATAGATCTGCCTAGCAGAGTGGAGCTGAGATGGGAGAAGGAATGCCTTCCCTTCATTATTCTGATGGCAGGTGGGAAAGGTTGCCTGTGGCTGAGACAGGTAAGAAGTTGTTAATAGTGGAAAAGCAGTCCCTCCAGGGCTTGCCAGAGGCTATGTGTTCCTTCCTTACCCTGGGAGAGTTTTGACACAAGTTAAGGGTCCGGGTAAATCTTAAAAAGCACTCTAATCACTGTTTAGAGCTGTAGGTAGTTGATCAGAAGGATAATAAATTGAAAGAGAATAAAATACATGGCATATCTTGATGTAAGTGAACCATAGATATTTTAGGACCTGGAAGAGGCCTTAGCACGAAGGTCATAAAGAGACTTTTTAATATGAATAGTATGTTAATATTTTATCTCGTTTATAA
Organism: Pteropus vampyrus; assembly: GCF_000151845.1. Taxonomy (NCBI): domain Eukaryota; kingdom Metazoa; phylum Chordata; class Mammalia; order Chiroptera; family Pteropodidae; genus Pteropus; species Pteropus vampyrus. The sequence continues at coordinate 3,240,308 of NW_011888903.1, forward strand.
ATTTCTAGAACTAATATATGTAACCTGGAGTTGTCATTTTAACTGTTATTTATATAGCTCATTTTTTTGCCTGCCTGCCTTTCCCTCTCTCTCTCTCCTTTATCCCTCTCCTTTCTTTATATTCCAGGAACTCCTTCAGGAATCACAGTGCATGCATTCAAGGAGCAGCTCCAAACCAGATGCTAGCAAGACCATCCCCCAGAGATCTTCACTGCTGCATATTCTTGTGCATCAGCTAAAGGCAAATCAACCTTCCAAGGTCTTCAGTTTCTGTAAGCTCCTCAAGCTACCTCAGCACCTCTATCCACATGTAATACACATGAAAAAATAAAGCAGGAAAGGAAGTTGTGAAGTGAGAGAGGGATGCGAAATGAGGTAGCCAGGGAATTGTCCCAGGAGTCAAGCACATTAGGCCTCTCACCACCCTGGCTGCCTCAGTCACCATTAGAAGTCCATGCCTCAAGATCACCATCATTGGCCAGGATTTCCTAAATATGCCCTAATCTGACCTCATCTTCCACCTTCCCAAATCATTCCAAAGGTTCCTTTGAATTTCATAGACCCCTATTAACAAAGTTCCAGTGTATCTTCAACCTCTTGATTGAATATTTCATACTCTTTCTTACTCTAAATTCAAGAGTCAGCAAACTTTTTCTGTATAGGGCAAAGCAGTACATATTTTAGGCCCTGTATGTAATATCTGTTCCAACTACTTAACTATGCCATGCTAGCGCGAAAGCAGCCATAGAAAGTATGTAAACAAATGAGTGTGGCTGGTTCCAATAAAATTTTATTTATAAAATCATGGACCAGACTTGGCCCAGGGGTGGTAGTTTTCTGATCCCTGCTCTAACAGAAACTTGGCTAGCCCCATGTCTATCCCCTTTCATTAGCTTTCAGGTGAAGTCTGTTTTTCCCTCTTCAACCTTCCAGGTCATGACTGTCGATTTCCAATCTCTCTGTTATGTTCCCTTATTCTTCGATGATTTGAACATTTGACTCTCAATTATATCATCATTCTTGGAGACTTCAGAATTTAATAAACAGTTCATTTAATATCCCAGTCTCTCAGTTCCTTAGTCCTTTAGAGCCAATAATCTCTTATTACATCTCACCTTAGCTACCCATTCACAAAGCCATACCCCAGACCTTGCTATCTCCAAGCACATTTCGACATCTCAGTTTCAAACACCTCCTTTCTAATCATCACCTCCTATTCTTCAGAATATCTAGTAAGCCCACTTGAAGAGTTCCCTGAATTTAATGAGACCTCAAATCACCTATAACTTCCTTTATGTCCTTACTTTTCTCTCAGACTTATGATTTAGTA
>NW_011888903.1:3241687-3248980 GCF_000151845.1 Pteropus vampyrus
AATATCTGTTCCAACTACTTAACTATGCCATGCTAGCGCGAAAGCAGCCATAGAAAGTATGTAAACAAATGAGTGTGGCTGGTTCCAATAAAATTTTATTTATAAAATCATGGACCAGACTTGGCCCAGGGGTGGTAGTTTTCTGATCCCTGCTCTAACAGAAACTTGGCTAGCCCCATGTCTATCCCCTTTCATTAGCTTTCAGGTGAAGGCTGTTTTTCCCTCTTCAACCTTCCAGGTCATGACTGTCGATTTCCAATCTCTCTGTTATGTTCCCTTATTCTTCGATGATTTGAACATTTGACTCTCAATTATATCATCATTCTTGGAGACTTCAGAATTTAATAAACGGTTCATTTAATATCCCAGTCTCTCAGTTCCTTAGTCCTTTAGAGCCAATAATCTCTTATTACATCTCACCTTAGCTACCCATTCACAAAGCCATACCCCAGACCTTGCTATCTCCAAGCACATTTCGACATCTCAGTTTCAAACACCTCCTTTCTAATCATCACCTCCTATTCTTCAGAATATCTAGTAAGCCCACTTGAAGAGTTCCCTGAATTTAATGAGACCTCAAATCACCTATAACTTCCTTTATGTCCTTACTTTTCTCTCAGACTTATGATTTAGTAATAGAATCATTCCCCAGAAACACATAGAAACACTCTTTACCTCCCATCTCCTCATTGTACTCCAACCCTGGCTAAACCCCAAATATCCTCTAAATCTATGCCTGCTGCAGAGCAATTCAGTGTGGCAGAAAAGAATCACCCAACCACATGGACTGGATTCACTGTAGACAAAATTATAGCAACCCCTCCCCTGCAAAATCCCTGTCCTGGTTGAGCTATCATTCTAGTGAAAGAGAAAAGACATTAATCATGACAAATAATTAAAATATATAGTAAGTTAGAGGATGAGAAATTGTAAGGAGAAAAAATAAAGCAGGAAAGGAAGTTGTGAAGTGAGAGAGGGATGTGAAATGAGGTAGCCAGGGAAAACCTACTGAGAAGATGGCTTTTTTTGTGTGAAAACAAGAAGTGATTAAAGGGGGAAATTAGTGTATGTTTCAGGGAAGAACATCTCAAGCTGAAGGAACATGGCAAACACTAAAGCCTTGTGACGGGCATCTGAGACACAGCAAAGAGGCCTGTGTAGCCTAAGCAGAGTGAATGAAAGGGATAGTAGGAAAAGATGTCAGAGAAGTAACAGGGCTGCATTTGTTATCTATTGCTGCATAACAAACTACCACCGAGAAGCTCAGATAACACCCATTTATTAGCTCACAGTTTCCTTGAGTCTGGGCGCAGTTTAGCTGGATCTCTGCTCAGGCCCCACAAGGCTGCAGTCAAGGTGTCGGCTGGGCTGTGTTCTCATCTGAAGGCTCAATTAGAAAGGGATTCATTTTCAAGCTGACCTGGGTTGTTGGCAGAATCCATTCTCTTGCAGCTGTAACACTGAGAGCTTCAGGGTTTTTTTGAATGAATATTAATGAAGCCTGTCCTCAACTTTTAGAGGCTTCATAGAATTCCCTGCCACATGGCCCACTCCAAAGGCAGTTCACAACATGGCAGCTTGCTTTTTCAAAGCCAGCAGAAGAGGAGAGAGAATCTGTCAGCAAGAGGGAATATTACACAATGTAATGTAATTACAGGAGTAACACCCAACACCTTTGTTGTATTTTATTGGCTAGAAGCTAGTCACAGCTCCCATCCATGCTCAAAGGGAGGGGATCACACAAAGACATGGACACCAGGAGGAAAGATCATGGGGACACCTTCAAGTCTGTCTGCCACAAGGACTCAGATCACACAGGAATATATGGGCCTTTGTAAGGACTTTGACTTTTTCTCCAAGTGAGACTAGGAGCCATTAGAAAGGATGACATGATATGTTTTGTGTTTTAACAGGATGGATTGAGAATGGACTTCAAAAGGCCAAGGGCAGAAGTAGGGAGATCAGTTAAGAGGCTATTCCAATAATCCAGGTGAAAGTTGATAGTAGTAAATTGGGGGTTGTGGCAATGGGCAAGAAAAATTTATATTCTGGATACATTCTGAAGATAGAGCCAACATGTTTGGCTAATAGGTAAGATGTAGAATGTGAAAAAAGAGAGAAGTCAAGGGTTATCCCAAGGTTTTTGACTTGAACACCTAGGAAAATGGAGTTGCCATTAATTATGATGGATAAGATTGAGGGAAAGCAAGTTCGAAGTAGAATATCAGGAGCTCTATTTTTTATATGTTTGAGCTGCCAGGCACTCAATGGCAGGTCAATTACACCGGTCACATTCAATGCTGAAAGGAGAAGTCATTTGTCTTTATTAGAACTGATGTCTACCCCAGATTTGGATCTGCGCTTCATACCTGCAGCACATATGCAAGCACCACCAAGTGCTTACAGAGTGATTAATTTATAGGCACAGGATCCCGAAAACATTATCTTGTACCAAAGGAAGTATGACAATGAGCACACGACCGTGGAATATAGTAGGTTTTTCCATATATCTCATTATCTAGAAACAGTAAGAATGTTGAAGTGACTTATTTAAGGTTTCAAAAAGATATGAGCTTGAGAATGCTGTCTTTCAGGATGGGGTATAAGTGTTGAACTACTGACCGATATAGAAAGCTGGGTCTCTGATAACTAGATTTCATGGGTCCAGGAACTAAGGGGTAAAAGTAGGATCAACCCTTTCAGCATTGCTCTCAGTATCCATTCATAAAGCAACTCTAAGCTCTAATAGATTGAAAATTCAGGTTCCCAGTAGAATATTGCTTCAACCTGGACAATTTGATCTCTTCAAGACCGGAGACTAACCGGAGGCAAGGAGGGGAGTTCTTATACTGGCAGGGAAGTCAGTTTTGATTGTCATGAAGAGGTGTCCTTTCTGCTACAGTGTGACAGGGAGGAGCCTATCTGGGGTTTAGAGAATTCATTGGGGCATCTTGTAAGTGCTCCAGGGAGGGTGAGTCTGTGATCTAGTGGACCCAATGTAGATATGAGTAGATTTGACAGCTGCAAGAGATTGACCAGAAGATATGCATGGTACTCACATCATACTTCATTGCCTGCTTCTGATTTCAGTTGGAGTGTGGTGGACAGTTCTCATGAATGGTGCAGAGTCTGGCCTCAAGCACCTTCTGCATCCCTGTTTCTCTACTTTAGAACTTCCTCTAAAGTTGCACTAACTCACTCTGTTGAGGACATTATAGCTGGAAAGCTCAAGAGATTTAATGCTTTTAGGAGCAGGCCTGATGCAGTAAGAGATGGGCCCTAATGGACAACACCCAGTTTCTCATATTTTTTTCCCAGCTTTATTTTATATCTCAATTATTTTGAGATGCAAATGATATATATAACATTGCATTTGTGCTCTTTTCATGGCACTTGGGAAGCAGTCGGCTGCTTCAGGATGAAGCTGAACATCTCTTTCCCAGCCACTAGCTGTCAGAGGCGCGTTGAAGTGGATGATGAATGAAAACTTCTTACTTTTTTGAGAAGCTGCTGCTGACACTCTGGGTGAAGAATGGAAGGGTTATGTGGTTCGAATCAGTGGTGGAAATGACAAACAAGGTTTCCCCATGAAGCAGGGTGTCTTGACTCATGGCCGTGTCTGCCTGCTACTGAGTAAGGGGCATTCCTGTTATAGACTAAAGAGGGCTGGAGAAAGAAAGCACGAATCTGTTCGGGGTTGCATTGTGGATGCAAATCTAAGTGTTCTCAACTTGGACATTGTAAAAAAAGGGGAGAAAAATATTTCTGATCTCACTGATACTACTGTGCCTCATCTCCTGGGGCCCAAAAGAGCTAGCGGAATCCGCAAACTTTCAATCTCTCTAAAGAAGATGATGTCTGCCAATATGTTGTGAGAAAGTCCCTATACACAGAAGGTAAGAAACCTAGGACCAAAGCACTAAGATTCAGCATCTTGTAACTCCACGCATCCTGCAATGTAAACATCAGCATATTGTTCTGAATAAACATCGTACTAAGAAAAATAAGGAAGAGGGCGCAGAACATACTAAACTTTTGGCCAAGAGAATGAAGGAGGCCAAAGAGAAATGCCAGGAACAGATTGCCAAGAGACGCAGACTTTCTTCTCTGAGAGCTTCTACCTCTGAGTCTGAGTCCAGTCAAAAATGAGATTCTGTAAGAGTAACAAATAAATAAGATCAGACAAAAACAAAAACAAAACAACAACAACAAAAACATTGCATTTGCTAGGTGTATGACATAACAATTTGAAAAATGTATTTATTGCAAAACGATTACCACAATAAGTTAACATCCATCACCACACATAGTTATACATTTTTCTCTTCTGATGAAAACTTTTAAGATCCGCTCCCTTAGCAACTTTCAAATATACAATACAATATTGTTAATTAAACATATCATGCTGTAAATTATCTCTTCAGGACTTATTTATCTTACAATTGAATTTTGTACCTTTTGACTACCTTCACCCATTTCCTCCTCCCCCACCACCTATCTTTGGCAACCACCAACCTGTTTCTATGAGTTCACTTTTTTTTTTAGATTCTACATGTAAGTGAGATCATACTATATTTGTCTTTCTCTGTCTGACATTTTATTTAGCATAATGCCCTTAAGATCTATCTATGTTGTTGCAAATGGCAGAATTTTCTTCCTTTTTTATGACTAATTCCATTGTGTGTGTGTGTGTGTGTGTGTGTATGTGTGTGTGTGTGTGGTGTATCTCACATCTTTGTTATCCATTCATCCATTGGTGGACACTGAGGTTGTTTCTATGTCTTGGCTATTGTAAATAATGCTGCAATGGACATGGAGGGGGGGTGCGAATATCTCTTTGAGATACTGATTTCATTTCCTTCTGATATATATCCAGAAGTGAATTCCTGGTTCATATGATAGTTTTATTTTTAATTCTTTGAGGGACTACCATGCTGTTTTCTTTACTGGCTGTACCAATTTACATTCCCATAAAGAGTACATAAGGGTTCTCTTTTCTCTACATTCTCAAATGCTTGTTTTTGGTGGTAGCTATTCTAACAGGTGCAAGGTTATATCTCATTAATGATTAGTGACGTTGAACATCTTTTCATGTACCTGTTGGTCATTTGTGTGTCTCCTTTGGAAAAGTGTTTATGTAATTCCTCTGCCCATTTCAAAATTATTTTTTTTTTGCTATTGAGTTGTATGAGTTCTTTACACATTTTGAATATTAACCATTTATGACATATGTGATTTTCAAATATTTTCTCCCATTTAGTAGGTTGCCTTTTCATTTTGTTGATGGTTTCCTTTGATGTGCAGGGCTTTTTAGTTTGATGTAATCCCACTTGTTTATTTTTGCTTCTGTTATTTTTGTTTTTGGTGTCAAATCCAAAAAAAAATATTGCCAAGAGTGAGTGATGTCCTAATTACCTCCTATGTTTTCTTCAAGGAGTTTTTTGGTTTCAGATCTTGTGCTCAAGTCTTTAACACATTTTTAGTTCATTTTTGTGTATGGTATAAGATGGTCTAATTTCATTCTTCTACGTGTGGATATCCAGTTTTCCCAAAACTATCTATTGAAGAGACTATTCTTTCCCCATTGTATAATCTTGGCATTTATGTCCTAAATTAATTGACTGATCTCCCATTTTTGTACAGTAAGACTGAGCCTCAGGTGCCTAGATCAGTAACCAATTCAATAACACACGCTATAGTAACTTTTAGTTCTCCCTCCTCTCTCCCATGTTTCCTCCCTCACTTCTGCTTCTGAGAGTTATCTCCAAAGTAAACTACTATGTCCAAATCCAGTCTAAGATGCAATCTCTTTCCCTTTCTCCCTTTCGGCCAGCAGTGTGTGCCATCCAGATGATCCCTGTGGTAAGGAGCTGTGCTATATGGGTCTGCACTAAATGAGGGAGGCCTGCAGCCTCTGGATCTTTGAGGACAAGTCAGCTGAGTACCCCAAAGACAAATCTAGGGCCTCTGTGGATGACAGAACACAGGGCTCTGGCCTTCCCTAAGTTCCAACCACTTCCTTGTTTCTCAGAAAATAACAATGATGACCCTTTTCTCAGGTAGTCACTGCAAATTTAGCTGCTTGTTTTAAGTACACAGTTAGGAAAAATTCTGTGTTGATTAGAAAGAGTTTAGAATTTTTCCCCCCTGACTAGAAATGAAATTGTACCCCCAATCTCCCTATTCCTACCCCAAATAGACTGTTTTTCAGAATCTCTATCTTTAAATCATTTTAACTTGAATTTGATGTAAATAAGGCACTGCATATTCATGCATTGGTTTATTGCTTTTATGACAAACTTCTTGTTTCATTTATATGATTTCCACTCAGAATGGGCAGCTCCTGAAAGACAGGAAATAAGATGGTGTAAATCTTTGAAATGCAGTTAGGTGCTTACCATATATATGTTGGTGAAAGTATTTCTTCCCACATGTTAGGATAAATGTTCCTTCTTCTGTTCATTCGGTTATAACTATAGTTAGATATAGTCATCAGGCATGGAAAAGAAATATTTTAAAACTATATACATCTTTTCTTATCTAAGTCAGTTCAAAACTGTCATGTGACAAATGTCCTAAAGTATTAACAGACCTAATTTTTCAGAGGTCAAAATGTGGCAGAAAGAAGAATGAGATGGAGGACATTTGGTTACTAGCCTCCCAGGCTTGAGCAGGAAAATGGATCACATCATATACAGCGATGACACAGAGGTGCCTATTTTCCCACACTTCATCCTAACTCGAATGTTATAAAAAATGCTAACTTTTATTAGATCTCTAATGGATTGTTAGTAGTTCAAGCAAAGGAGTGTCCCTTCTCATGATCTTTCTTTCAGAGTACATTTCTTTTCTTTCTAATTGTGTTCCCTCGTAAGAATGAAAGCAGTGGCTCATAGAACAGTGTATCTCCTAACCAAATGAAATCAATAAAGAATCAGAAGATTTCCCTCGGGCATTCCAATAGCCTCTCCAACTAAAACAACCCCTTCTGATAACTGGCAATGGTTGTACAAATGACCAGCCGAATCCTCTATTCTAGCTCTGAGCTTTTTCTCATGTCTTTGAGATGTCACCTGGGTTACTGGATGTGAGAAGTGAGAACAACACTGGACATCATATCCAGACAGTCCTTTGGTCCACTTATAAGCCTCTATTCTCTCAACTAAGAATACTCTACAGCTATCAGAAATGTGTTTTCCTTATTATGCAAAACCCTGGTTGGGGTAATTTAAAAAGTAATTAAATTATCATTTAATTATTAAAAGTACTGTTTCTGTTTCTGCTTTTGGTTCT
>NW_011888903.1:3249030-3259289 GCF_000151845.1 Pteropus vampyrus
CTATCTTTAAATCATTTTAACTTGAATTTGATGTAAATAAGGCACTGCATATTCATGCATTGGTTTATTGCTTTTATGACAAACTTCTTGTTTCATTTATATGATTTCCACTCAGAATGCGCAGCTCCTGAAAGACAGGAAATAAGATGGTGTAAATCTTTGAAATGCAGTTAGGTGCTTACCATATATATATTGGTGAAAGTATTTCTTCCCACATGTTAGGATAAATGTTCCTTCTTCTGTTCATTCGGTTATAACTATAGTTAGATATAGTCATCAGGCATGGAAAAGAAATATTTTAAAACTATATACATCTTTTCTTATCTAAGTCAGTTCAAAACTGTCATGTGACAAATGTCCTAAAGTATTAACAGACCTAATTTTCCAGAGGTCAAAATGTGGCAGAAAGAAGAATGAGATGGAGGACATTTGGTTACTAGCCTCCCAGGCTTGAGCAGGAAAATGGATCACATCATATACAGCGATGACACAGAGGTGCCTATTTTCCCACACTTCATCCTAACTCGAATGTTATAAAAAATGCTAACTTTTATTAGATCTCTAATGGATTGTTAGTAGTTCAAGCAAAGGAGTGTCCCTTCTCATGATCTTTCTTTCAGAGTACATTTCTTTTCTTTCTAATTGTGTTCCCTCGTAAGAATGAAAGCAGTGGCTCATAGAACAGTGTATCTCCTAACCAAATGAAATCAATAAAGAATCAGAAGATTTTCCTCGGGCATTCCAATAGCCTCTCCAACTAAAACAACCCCTTCTGATAACTGACAATGGTTGTACAAATGACCAGCCGAATCCTCTATTCTAGCTCTGAGCTTTTTCTCATGTCTTTGAGATGTCACCTGGGTTACTGGATGTGAGAAGTGAGAACAACACTGGACATCATATCCAGACAGTCCTTTGGTCCACTTATAAGCCTCTATTCTCTCAACTAAGAATACTCTACAGCTATCAGAAATGTGTTTTCCTTATTATGCAAAACCCTGGTTGGGGTAATTTAAAAAGTAATTAAATTATCATTTAATTATTAAAAGTACTGTTTCTGTTTCTGCTTTTGGTTCTGTTTCTGGTTCTGGTTCCAATACCTCCAGCACTCCTGATTGAAACATCAGGAGTTTAAAGTTGCTTATAAATGTTTTTAGTGGCTCTTATGTATTTTGAGGTTTGATTACTTGGTGAGGAACATTAAATACTCACTATACGATTATGATTAAAACATTTTTAAAAACAACACTCTGCTATATTACTCCTATTTCAATCCTGTTTTACTAAGCTTCAACAATCACATTCATTGGGCCTCTGAGAATTGAAAACTGGGCCATGAGCCAAGTCTGGTGCACAGTCTGCTTTTGTCTGGCATGTGACCTAAGAAAATTTTTACATTTTTAAATAGTCAAAAAAAATCCGAAGAATAATATTTTGTGGTACATGAAAATGATATAAAATTCAATTTTCAGCATCCACAAATAAAGTTTTATTGAAACATAGCCATGCTCATCCATTTATATATTGCTTATAGCTGCTTTCACACTGAAAAGACAGAGTTAGGTAACGGTAGCAGAGACTGTATGACCCATAAAATCTGAAATATTTTATTACCTGAACCTTTCCAAAAGAAGTTGGACAACTTCTGCTCTGTTCTGTTAACTTTTTTCATGTAGATAACCCTGCCCACTTCCCCTATTTGCTAGCTCCTAGCATTAGTTACCTTTGAGCCTGACCTTAACTTAATGCCCTGTGAATGTTTTGTTCAAATCAAAAGACCACATTGAGTTTTCCTTTCTTTAACATACACACACACACACACACACACACACACACACACACACACACGCATACACACACACGCATACATACACACGCCATCCCAAAACAGATGTACTGCAATATGGAACTTATAGCAGCCAACCCTTAAAGACAGCCCCAGTGATCCTCATATTCACATCCCTGTGTGGCCCTCTTTCACATTATACTAGGGTGGGTGCTTGTGATCAGAAAAATATGGTGGAGGTGATTGAATGCCATTTCTGAGATTATATTATAAAAGACACTATTGTTTCATTTTGATCTCTTTCTTGCCCTCTCACTCTCAAATCACTTGTTTTGGGAAAATCATGTTGTGAACAACTCTGGAAAAGCCCATGTGGAGAGGAAGCCTCCTGCCATTGCCACATGAATGAGCTTGGAAGTAGATCCACCAGCCCTAGTCAAGAATTCAGAAACAGTAGCCCCAGCCAACAGCTTGATTGCAACCTCATGAGAGACCCTGAGCCAGACCACCCAGCTAAGTCATTCCTAGCTCCCTGAATCTCAGAAAGTATATGAGAAAATAAATGCTTGTTGTTTTAAGTGGCTAACTTTGGAGTAATTTGTTATGCAGCAATAGATAACCAGTACAGAACTCAGAAAGCCTCATATTGTTCACCATGACACTATTTTTTTCCCCACTCTGCTATCCAATCTATTTCTGGTCTTTTTGAAATGTGATTTTCTTTCTCTTTTATGGCCTTGCCTCTTCAATGGAACTTGATTTTTGAAAAAAAAAATCTTGATTTTGAACTTTTGCTTCTCTCCTCAAACTAGAATCCAGCCTCTCTCCTTGGCTACTACCCTGCCAGGGACTTTGTAGTTCAGCGCAGACTCCTTGGTTCCTTTCAATCCCAGAATAGAAATCATTTCTAGGTTTTATGTCAAGGTCTCTCAACCAATATTTTAAATGGGAAAATAAGGAGACAAAATCCCCAGTGAAAAATACTTGCTCTGTCTTTTTAAAATATTCTTGCTAAGATCATCTTAATTTTTGCCTCTCCTTTAAAGAAAATAAGGGATATAAAAGAATTCAGAAGCAGGGAGCAATTTTAGAGATGACATAATCTGACTACCTGATTTATACATGATAAAATGAGGCTCCTGAGGTTATGTTATGTTCCCAAGGTCACTCAGCTACTTACTGGGTCTTTTAATGCCATGAAAGACTATTTAAATGTAATAGGTCTGTGAAAAGTAATTGAAGCTAAATTGGGCTTTCTGTGGTAGGGGTTGGGGTTTTGCAGAAGATATTTGTCAAACTCTTCTGCCTGAGTGAGTCTTGGTTCAATTGTCAGAGACTGGACACTGAGTACAATGGACCTTTGGTGTGACTCAAGATGGCTGGCTCGAACAGCAGCTGCTAGATCTTAGTATCCAGCCTCTAGAAGGAGACTTAGGAATCTTTTTTCTATTGGTGATTAATATATTTTGATTCTATCAATCTGTTTTTTTTCTATTGTTACATAAACAGAGAAAATAAGACCTAATTGAATCTCAGGGAGAAATAATCAAAACAGGCTGACAGAATGCTTAGGAATTTAACTGAAAGTGTAGACAGTAAAAGGGTTGGACATGAAATAGGTGGGGAGAAAGGTGAGAGGAAGTGTCAATGTCTTACTCTACACACTTCTATGTTTTTGAATCTTTTATGATAGAAATATATTTGGCATTTCTTGTATAATGTTCACAAGGTTTTACGAATTTTTACCAAAAATGTAGCCCCACTGCTCATAACCATTTTAGAAATTAAGGTTGAAAGTAAAATTTGAATTGTGTGTTACATGTACACAAATCAAACAACTGTCCTTATCAAACAAATAAGCACAAGTGGATTGCAGTCAAGGAAAAGCCAAAGCAGCCTAAAAATCAAGACATATGCCTTGATAGAAGTGAAAGTCACAGGCAATAGATTCAAACACATCTGATCCCATGAGAAGAAATGCTGTTAAGTTATGGCTTAAGAGATTTGAATTAACTGAAATGAAGAGCTTCTTTATGGTGGAGCTATTCAGAGCAGGAAGGAAATTTAGTAACAGATTGTTCACGCGAACTGGAAATCTTTTCCCTCAGATATTTTTCAAATGGAATTTAAAAGCACTTGTTTCTGACTACTTACATATTGTTCAGCTTGTGGGTTAAATTAGTCAATTCTTTTCTATTTGGTTAGTAGAGAAAAATATGAATAGCAACTTTAATAGACACAGTCAATGTGCAATCATTTCTAAATAAAATAAAGATGGATGATAAATCTGTGTGTTCTAAGTACCCCACTAAATCTTGGAAAATGAAGCAAATCTAATTTCAATATCTCTTATAAATATCTTCACCTTATTATTCACCTATGGTTCAAGTTCAGAACTTCAAATCTTTTAACTAAAACTTAGCTATATTTCTTAATTTTTGTAAGTAGACACATATTTTTGTGTAATTAAAAATATGTATATAAACTACAAAGAAAAAAAACAAATTCCTAGAAAACTTAAACAGTAAAATCTCACTATTTTGGACTTGTGGAAAAATTTTCATTTTAAATGATTTTAAATACCTTAAGATAAATGTTATGCATAATATAAACTAGGATAAAAATAGTTGTGTTTAATGAATAAATAAGTTATTACACTCCAAAAAATATGTAAGCAAGCATGTTATTATAAATATTTTACACATTTTGTCTTGATTAAGCTATTAATTTATACTAGCAGTAAAAGGATACTGATTTGTTTGGAAAAGCAGCCCCGTCTACACTTAATCACAATTTTCAAATAGAATCTGTATAGTTTTATTTCTTTGTCTTCTTCCTCTCTGTGAAGTGACAATCTTAGTTTCTGAGTGCTGAATGAAAAGAGGCCAACGCAAAGAAAGGAACCAAGAACAAACACTGCATAATTTCTGCAAACAAGAGCAGCAAACCAAAATGCCAGCAATTAGATATCAAGACTAGTTTTTACACATGATAAATTATTTGGCATAGCTGATATGCTTTAAAATTTATTCCTTAAGGAGTATATTTATCACTGCCAATTGGTTATATACTGGTCAAGAAAAGATAGAGGGTAAAGGAACTTAAGTTAATTCAAATATATTGAAATCCTGCTTATTAAGAAATGTTTGGAATTCTTAAAATAATAACTGATTTCATTAGAGACATTTTTAACCTTCATATTATTTCTAGATGTGATAATAATTTCTTTGTTTAATTTGCTTTATTTTTAATTATTAGCTCAATAGCCATAATAATATTTGAGGATTAAACAATTATATAAATGGTAGAATTACAGCTATTTAAAATTTATTTTTATTTTTCATACTTTGATAGGTTTCTGCCTTTTTTAAAACTAATGAGCATGTATTACTTTTACAATAAGAAAAAAACTCCATGTTGTGGGTTAATAAACAATTAAATCAGAACCTTATATCTTTCAGGGGATGAGAGTTCACTAGTCTTGCCACCCCGAAATCCTGTCTGGAGAGAGATTTAGAGGAGGATTCTGTCTAGCGATCTCTCCCAAATCATAAGGTCTGGGAAGATTCTAGGCTAGGGTGAGCCTTCCTTTTGGAGGTATGCCTGGAAAAACCAGAGATCAGCCTGCATTTCTCAAAGACTCCATGAGCCAGGAAGAGGAAATTGCTGGTCAGATAGTGTTTTCCCCTCTCTCTTCCCCTTCCCTCCCTCTTCCACTTCCTTTTCTCTTCTTCCTCCTTCTTAATAAGGAAATTAGTATATTTTTTCAAAATTCCATTAGGAAAGTATTTTAAGCAAAAACAAAAAACAACCAAAAAAGGTGTGCAGTCATTCACTCATTTATTCACTCATTCGTTTATTCATTCATTCATTCATATTGGTTGCTTCCAGGGAGGGGAACTGGATGGTAACTGGGGAGGGAGACTTGCTTTCAATCATATACCCTTTGGCATCTTTTGACTTTCCAACCATGTACATGTAATACCTATTCAAAGAAGTAATTACCTTAAGAAAATTAGGTAGTCTATATATTTTTTTTCTTAAATACCCCTCCCAGGATATTCATATGGTTTGCTTCCTCACTTGATTCAGATTCTGCTCAAATGTAACCTTATCAGTGAGGCCTTCTGCCCATCCTCCAACCTTTTTCTTTCTTTGCTCACTTACTCAGTTCTGTTTTCTTCACCTGGCATAACCGCTGGTATCTATTTGTTCGTCTGCCTCTCCAACTAGTATTTAAATTCTATGGGAGCAGGGACTTTGTTTTGTTCACTGCTATATTGCAGGAGCCCAATAGTGCCTGAAATGTGGTGGGTACTTAATATATTTTTGCTGATGAATAAATGACTTGATAGTTATCCATCTTCGCTTTCTGCATCTACTCAGTCACTAATATCTGTAATTCTTTATAATGCCTTTTATATTTATTACCACAACCTCAGTGAACCTTCTGTCTGGAGACAGATCTCCCAGCTTCTACTCAGTCTGCTCCTCAAATCTACTCTTAACACTGATGTCAGTTAATATTCCTAGCTAAAATCACTTTCATTTATAGCTGAAATAGGAGAGTATTTGGACTTTCTCTCTTCTCTCTCTCTCCCTCTCTCTCTCATATATATATATACACACATATATATATATACATACATATATATTAATGAATGATACAAATACATATGCAGCAAACAAGTAAGATAATTTTATATTCAGTCTAATATAGAAAAGCCATGTTACTGTCTGTTGCCTTTAGTATAAGTGCAAAATCCTTAGCTTGATTTTCAATTCACTTTAACATCATGATATTAAAATGTTTTAAACTTTATTTTCAGTTATTTTTCTAAATTATCACGCTTTCCAATCTCTCTGGACTATTCCAGGTCCATTCTTAATTACAGATTCTTACTCACATTCTTGCTCCAGCCTCTTCAAATTTGACCTAAATTACAAGGCTTAGTTCAAAGTCCACCTTCTTTTGTTAATCTTTACTCAGGCCCTGCAGCCCAGATACCCCTTCTGAATTTGGAGCACTTGCTCTGTATCACTGACTTTTCACCTAATTACATGATATATCCTTAAGAAATTTTCTTTTGTATTTTTTTAATTGTTGCTTAACTTTCCAATGCCAGTTATCTTTTAAATTTGTTTTTGTTCTTTTCTTCTCAAGATGTGGTGAATTAACTTATTTGTTAATTAAGACAGTCAATATAAATATTAGTCAGTGTAGACTAGGCTATGGTACACTAATCAAGTAACGTTCAGATCTCAATGGCTTTAGAATAGAGGATTCTTTATCATTCATACCCTTTACCCAATACAGTCAGTAGGGATCTTGCCCCTCAGAGTCTCTCAGAGACCAAGGCTGACAGGCACTACAACACCTCACATATATGTTCTATGGTCCCATAGTGGGGAGAGTTGAGTGGGTAACTTACTCCAGGTCTTAAGTTCCTCAGATCTGATGTAACACTCATTATTCCCACTCATAGCCTCTTAACCAGAGAAATTCATATGACTCCAACTAACTGCAAGGGAACTGCAAAATGTTGGAGGGCACATAGATATTGAAGCAAAATATTAATATCATGAATAACACACAGATAGTTACACAAATTGGTCGACTTTACCTAGGATAGACCAGAGAGTAGATAAGTTTTAAGATAGTAGTTATTTCATATAGCCGAGAATTATAAGGGGAACTCCCTTCCCCATATAATTTGTTTGCATATTGAGAATAAGTATCTTATCATATGATTTAAAGGTGAAAGTTGAATTCATTGCCAAACCATAACAAGCTTACTTTAATATCTTAGTGTTAAAAATCTGCTGGTGTTGATTCTTCTGTACAAAAGTCACTATTTTTAAAACTTATTTGCAAAGACTTAAAGGATTTTCATATATTCTAAAATGACTATGGAAATTATCTCCTTATTAATATGTGGTTGATGCCTGGTTAGAAAGAAATGTCACTTTCTTAGCATCTCTTACTAGCAATTGGATAGGGAATTGTAACACTCGGTATGTCACTCAATCTCTACCGAAGGATTTTTAGGTCAGAAGTGCACTTCTCAGTTCTCCCACTGAAGCGACAAGATCTATAATCAGTTAATGAAATGTTTTCATGAATCATGACTAGGGTATTTCACTCAAAAATAACTGAAACAGCACTGCCTATTCTGGCTTGAAAAGATAAAGCTATGTGCAAACTTATTATTCAATAAAGAATAGCTTCATGTTCATTACGTTCAAATCACGCTTGGTAGACTCACATTTGGATAAGTCAAAGAGTAATGGCTGGGTTATTTTATAAGATGTAGATTTGTGGAACATAAGGCAGGCTTTTGTAGGCACTACTGAAGTCCTAATAGCCATTCCTTACTATGCATCAACAACATTTCTATTGTCTTTTAAAGCCAGATTTTCTAATTGCAACCTTTAAAATAGTTTTTCTCATTATGTGAAATAAGATTTTTAAAATAATCTTTATAATTTGCATGTGTGGCAGATACCTGTAGTATCCAGCACTCTTTTTCTTCCTTCTTCCCTCTTTCTTTCTCTTTCTCTTTCTCTTTCTCTTCTTCTCTCTCTCTCTCTCTCTCTCTCTCTCTCTCTCTCTCTCTCTCTCTCTCTGTCTTGGGTACAGAAGATTGACTTAAGCATTCATTAAGTGTTAATGTTCATGGACATTATTATTATTGATTCATATGAGGCTTTTCTTTCATTTATTACTGAGGGAGTGAATGAGTGAGTTTGATTGTCTTTATATTTGGACTCTTTTATTAACACACTTCCTGTGTCACTGTAACAGGCAAATATTTAAATGTAATATGTGTCTTTGTATTTGCATACCTTCTTACAAATTGCATATTGTTTTTGTAGGTATCTTTAGTTTATGTGAATAGTATTTTAAGTCTCATTCTAGTTATTACCATGTTTCTTAGGTCCATATAGGTTGATATGTAAACTTCCATTGCTCCTAATTATTGCATAGTAGACCCTGGTGTGCATCTGCCATGAGTCACTTTCCCAGTGATGGGATCCAATTCACCTCCAAATCCCTGCAATGTTTTGGTGAACATAGTCATGCACGTTCCCTGATAGGCATGCACCAGAATTTCCATGGCATTTGCATCAGGGTAGAAAAGTTGGGTCACCTAGGACTGAACCATGTCACATTACTCACTGAAATGGGTGTCCAGCACAGTACTATGAACTCCCTTCCCCATCCCTTGAATGCTGAGGGAGCTATCATATTGGCACTGTTTGATCATGCCTCCTAGTCTCAGCTGATTTGACCAGGGGTCAAAACTGACTTATGCTGGGTCAATGAGTTCAATCCCAGAGTGTTGGAGCTCAGTTAAAGAGAGATTGATTCTGGGAAAGAAGGAATTTTAGTGCAAGTAGGGCAGTAAGACAAAAGCCCAGCTATCTGGAGAGAATACTCTTATTGAAAATTCTGGGGAAGCTGAAACTTGATGAATGTGAAGGCACACAGGGCTCAGTGCATCTTTAGCTTAAGGAGCTGCAGACAGGCCACCCCACTTAGAAACCCCCTGTGCCTCAGCAGTAGGTGCCAGAGCTATGTGGTGAGCAATGATCCAATTTCAGCAAAACATCATCATCTTTCACATTAAATTAATGATGTTAATTTGAATGTTATTGCTTTTGTAGGTCTGCTTGTAATTAATTTGTAAATTTGTTTTGGTTTTATAAATGTAAACGAGCCCTGATCATAAGGAGTTTATACGTAATTTTGTTTCTTTATATTTGAGTAGCAATGTGATTTAAAAAAAATTTAAATCAACCTTGAGAGAGTCTTTCTGTTTTTTTATTTTATTTAATTTTATTTTTTTAAGTATCTATATTTTCCAACTCTGGTTGGAGAAATGTTCCTCAAGTCAGATCGCATGGACTTGGCTCTGAGCTCTCCTTTAGGTATACTTGTTTGAACTCATCTTATTAGGGTTCAATCTGACAACCTCTTTCATCTCAATTCCGTCATCTAATAGATTGCTTCCCTGCCAGCTTTATACTTCTGGTATATTTGAAAAACATGCCACCAGTCAATATTCTTAGTTGCAAGCAACCATATCAACTCTGGCTGAAGTCAGTAGAGAAATAATTGATTGCAAAGATTTTGGGTGGCTTAAAGGCTCAGGGAGCAGGCCACAGAGTCATGGGCCAAGGCAGGGAAAGGGCAGTCTGAATCATCACAAACCGGTTTACAAATCCCATCTGTGGAGGATATCACTGCCCCTTGTGCCTGAATGGCACAACTTGCCAGGCTTCTGGCCCTGGACCATGGATACAGGCCCTGCGGTGTGCTGGTGCTGACCAGAAACCCAGAGCTGCTGCCTCAGCCTATCTCCTGCCACCAGAAGGGATTTGTCCTGGTCACTTCTCTAAGCTCTCATCCCTTTGTTCAAAGGGAAAGTGTGTAAGCCTTAGTGGCTGGGCCTAGGTCATCTACCCACAC
>NW_011888903.1:3260209-3311956 GCF_000151845.1 Pteropus vampyrus
TCAACATACTTTTCCTTGAGCAGCTGGGTGTAGGGTGAAGGTGGGAGGCTGATGAGAGGATGGGAAATTATATCAGCAATCCCAGGTGGCAAGGAGCTGGTCAAATAAAGTCAAGTTATTTTTGCTTTTGGACCTGAGCTAGAGAAAGAGGGGGAGCCTGGGGAATGCTATTTTCCTTCATATTCAGGAAGACTTTTAAAGTAACAGATGTAAAGGGAGTCCAGAAAGTTTTAATCAAATTAATTTATCTAAACAAGCTATCTCTCTATTTTTTACAAACAGTAATAGATCAATGAGATGTATAAACAACAACTGTAATCTTAGACCAAAATCCAGGCAGTTGCTTATTTTCACACAGAATGAGTTATAAAAGCCAAAGTCTAACCATGGTGGATGAGGATCCCAAGAGAGCTAAAAAAATATGTCATAAAAATGATTGAATTAGAGCTTTTCTGGGGCTGCTTAGTCATTGGTCTTATCGGCTGGCCAGAGCCTACATACAATAGAAGGCAGCTGCCACCACACAGGGCTTGGGCAAGCCCAGCCAGGCATCTTCCCTTCTCAAGGAGGTGGTCTCATCCTGTCAACAACATCCCACAGAGCCTCAAACCTACAAGCTGAGAAGCTCTAGTTCTCAAACACTGAAATAAGGGAATGGGTCTGACTCATCCTCTTTCCATTTCAACCACTTCCATTCAACCTGTAAAGGAGGATAAGTCAACATATGTTCATTCTATGGATAAACTAAGGCAAACTATGGATAAACTAAGGCAAGTTCTAAGATGAAGTGGACTACAATCTGTAGAGAGATGCCATTAACAAATAAATACCAGTTTTTAGTATTTATTTGTTAATAATAAAATGTTGGCCCCAAAATATGATTTCTTAATTATTTCATATAGAAACCGTATTTGCATTAGGTCGTGTAACGTGGCTAAAGGCTTCATTGGAAAATGCCTGGCCTTTTGAGCTAGATACAAAGGCAGCTCAGCGTTCATTTGTTGCACTCATCATCAAATACTAAGGTACTTTGATAAGAAAGCTTGTTATCTGTCCTTATTTAATGGAATTGGAAGCAGAGAGATAGGAGACCTGAGTCTACTCAAGGTCATAAGTATCTGGCGCCTGAATACTTGGATAATTAGAATGATTATTATTAAATACACTATAGGCAAATTAATCATGTGTAAGTGAAAATGCATTTATCTCTTCAGGGAGAAACAAAATGAAAAAGTTCAACATTAGATGATAAGAAGCCAGGCCACAATTCTTTCTCTTAGTTATTTGGGTAGCCATCTGTGCTGGGTCTCTCCGTGTTTGATTTTTGTTCACTTTCATTCATTCTAGGCACTGAAGAAGGATCTCGGAAGGACTCTTCCAGTGTAGGGTTGGGGAGATCTGGGTCCCTCTCCCTGGTTTTGTTTTCTCATCTCCTTCATGAACTTGCAGTCAGGTTATCTACACTCTGCAGAGGACTTATAGAGCCTTGGCAAAGCATCACTCTCAGATTGGAGTCCATCTATTACTGAGTAGCTGCGGACCCTGGAAAAGTTAGCGCTCAAGTTTCTTCTATTATGTAATGAGAACACAAATAGTACCTACCCCATAGTTTGTTAATAAGAGAATCTGCCTAGAACACTGGTCAGAGTGCATGGCACACACCAAATTCTAAATAAACATCATTTATTGTTAAGTAATCCTTGTATCCTTTACTTGACAAAATGATTGAGAAGACATAGGTGTATTAATGATCATTCATTTGTGTTACATATATGAATGGGAAAACTCTTAGATGTTTGATAAAAAAATACTCAGTGTTGTTTTTTATGCCTCAATATAGGGATGACTAGCATATTCTTCTTGAAAAAATACATGTTACGTGATCACTACAGAGCATGTGTTCATGATGGAACACTATAGTTGTATTGTTTAGGAGATTCTTTTTGCGTTCTGTTACTTCAATTAGGCATGAATTCAGTAATCTCCAGATAATTCTTATGTACTATAACTGGGTACACTCTAGTCTGGATCTTCGCTTTTTTATTCCAAAACATTTGTTTTTCTTTCTTTATTAAGTCTGGTACTATGACATTATAATTCTGAGTAGAAAGTTGTCTTATCTATAGTTTTCCAGAATACTTTTTTTATTTGAAAAATATCCTTTTCCCAGAAAAGCATATTTTTAACCATGATAAAAACAAAGAAAAAAAGGATGAAAGTGTTTGAGGGATGAGATGCTTTTACTTTACTTTTTATTTCTTGATTAAGAGGCAGTATTCAATTATAGAGATTGTGCCTAATGTGGGAATGGTGAGAACTCTGTGAATGTAATAGTTTTAGAAACTTTTAATGTTTTTCTTTTTTAACAACAACAACAGAACCCTTTGCTTAAAAACAAAGTGATGTGTTTTAATTTTTCAGTCTTTAGAACATTTGAGTTTATAACTTCAGGCACATTAATTTCTTTTAGTCTTTTACTATGTTCCAGAAATATGTGTCTACCAACTTTCCAAATCTAAGGTCAAGGCTGTTTAGAACACATCTTCATAAGGATATCTTCCCAATAGATGGAATCTTTTAGCATGGATTTTAGGTTATGCATTTTCATGATGTATTTGAAGGGTTGGGTGTTCTGAACATATATTTCCCCAACTAATAAAATAATTCATTCCAATTTCAACTCACTCCTCCAAAACATATTTTGATGGCTTCTAAAAAGCTTTTATTAGAGGTGTAGTTAGGATAAAGAAATGGATCTCTTAAAATTGTCTAACAGCTTCTAACGTTTTTGGTCTGAGCCTCCTTGCAGTGAAAACGAAGAGGAATATGAGATTATTTATAATATTCACATTGTTTTAAAACTTAAATGCTTACTAGTTGCTTATGAGGAGCACATTTTGCCCTGGTGCTAAAGCCTGAAAGAAATTTCTATCATTGAGTCTCATAAAGAGAAAACTACACAATATAATTTTTTAAATGTTCAAAAAATTCCTAAAACAACTGCAATATTGGATTTTATACGATTGCCCTTACATATGTAGAAGATATGATACAAAACCACAATTCAATAAAAAATTTTTTACAAAAGGCCAAAGTAGAGATGAGTAATCTAAGACCTATGGGCCATGTGAGGCCTGCTCTTCTTCCATCACATACCAAAGTCTAATTCCAGGAAGCCCTTACAGGTAAGTGGATGACTTACCCCAATCCATAGCAGGTTGGCATCAGAGTTGGGACAAGATAGGACTTTCTTCCATTCAGGCTGACCAAGCGGAACTCCCTGCTCAGAATCATCAGCTGTGACTTCTAGAGTAGCCCTGTCCAAAAGACCTTTCTGCAGCAATGGAGATCTTCTAAACTCTGTGCCTTCTGACATGGCCATCATTAGGCACATGCAATTATTGGGTATGTGAGATAGCGAAACTGAGGAAATGAGTTTTAAATTTTATTTACACTTAATTACTTTAAATTTGAAAAGCCACAGTGACTAGTGGCTGCTTTATCAGACTGTGTAGCTCTAGAGTACCATGGGATGGGCACCAAACTCAGCTTATCTCCTTCTCTCTTGGCTCTGGGCCTCTGTATTGCTAAAGTGTGTCTATTGGCCAGGTCTGGCAAAGAGAGGAAGATTCAAGTTTTGAATTCATCTGGAGGGTGGTCCTGAGCATGATTTGGTAATGGCCTCAAACAGGGATGATGGGGAACAAGAAATATCAGGGCATGTGGGCAAGATGCCCTAAGTGGCCCAAATGCCTGCCGTGATTATTGGGAGCTAGAGTACTCATAGCCCTCAAAGCCTTCAAGAACAGATGCTTCTGCTATACCCATCTTGATGGCTGCACCTGTAGAGATTGGTCTGGGATTGAGGAGCCTGATGAGAGTCAGGATGGAGTCCATGATGGCAGCTCTGGTGACTGGTTCAAGCTCACTTCCCTTCACACTTCTCAGGCAACTGATGAACCACAACTCATTTTACTTATGCTGCTTATAATACAATTAATAAGCTTGAAATAAAAAAAAAATGAAAAAACACAATGGTAAGAAGTAAAAGAAGCAAACTTCATTTCACAATACAGGTTTAGTTAAGGAAAGTAGAATTAAACAAGATTCCATTCAACAATAAAATGTGTTTAAAGGATGACAATATGACAACTTGCTCCAGTGTGTTCCAGTACTTTCTGAAATTTTCACCCCCTCAGAGGATCCTTTGTGATAATACATAAAGTGTGAGATAGTTTTTGAAACAGTAGTAGATATTGCATTCATTATTCAAAAATATATAAATTTAAAATAAAAAAGAATGATGTAACATTTTATTTTTTCAAAAGTTTTTTCTTATGCAAAAAAATATTACAAACTCAGAAATGGACCAGTTAATGCAGTTTAAGTAAAAAGTTTGTTATACACTGTCTTAAACCTGGGATTTCTCTAAATATGATTATGTGATTTTTAATAATGATCATAAATATTAAGGTAAATGAAAAACCATTACTCTCTCTTTTATACTAATACATATTATGTTAGCTATAGAAGTGATTTCAGATTCAACTTTAATTATTCCTATTTCATTTCTGCTATTTTTCTATTCTCTTTATTGTTTTGTTGTCTGAGCTTCCAACTATTTCTCAAAAGATGCAATATTTCTTTATTAAGTAGTAAGAGAAAGGATGTAAATAAATAATTCCTTACAATTAGATGAAACCAGTCATAAGAGTAGTGTGAAACAAATTATTGCTCTCTTCTAATGGCAAGCTTATGGAATAAATAAAAAGATGTGTTAAATAAAATTCACATTCAGGTCTCTCTGACTCCAAGTCCTCCTGCTGATGATTGCATTCTCACATAGGAAAAAAAAAAAAAAAGAATCTTAAGGCACTGGATTCCCCAAAGTGTCCAAACTGTTTGAATCTATTTACATTTCTTACACTCTCACTTTTGAGGTAAAAGTTACACAGGTTTACCATAGACTCCTCTTATTTTTATCTTATATTGAAATATAACTTACATATACCATTGTGTAAGGTTAAGGTGTACAAAGTGTTGATTTGATACATTTACATATTGTAATATGTTTACCACCATAGCATTAACTAACATCTCTATCACATCACTTAATGATCATTTCTTTTTTTGGTAGGAATAATTAAGATCTAGCCTTTTTGCAATTTTGAGGTTTCTAATATAGTATTGTTGTCTATGCATTGGCTCTTCAGGACTCATTTATCTACTAGTTCCAAGTTTGTATACTTAACATCTCCCCAGTTCCCCACCTGCCCCTTAGCCTCTGATAATCACAAATCTACTCTGTTATTTCTTATTTGTTCTCAAGTTTCAAAGTACATAAACTTTATTTATGGCGTTCACAGTATTCATAAAATCACACATATATATGTATATACATACATACATATAGTCCTATATATAACATATATAATCATATATATATTCCAGATGGTAGGTCCCAATTGTTTTTGTATTAAGTCTAGAAGGGAACTTTCTTTATGATATTTTCTTGTGTGTTTGGGACATTGGAGAAAGAGATTTGAAAACTATTTTTGCACAATGGAGCTCTCAGCTTTATGTAAAGACCAATAGGCACTATCAGCCCAGCAGTTTGATAGGTACCTGATTAATGTTCATATGCCATGTAGTGCAAGCCTTGCTGCTAGACAGACCTGAATTTGAATCCTGGTTCTGTCACCATGTACTCTAGACAGTAGCTTAGCCTTGCTCTGCTTCTTATTTCTTGTTTATAAAATGAATTACCTATCTCATAAATGAGGGTGTGAAATTTTCATTGAGTAAGAGGTAAAAAGCCATAGTGATAGATGACTCAATAAATTGCAGCCCTGTAGTCCAAGCTGAAGTGATGTTATGAACACTCTAAAGGAAAAGAGACAACACACAGCAAACAATGTGGCCTCTCCTTCTTAAGTGCAATTCTGAACATATGTTTTGGTGGATGGTTTGGTAATATCAAGAAAAGTTGACACTCATTCTCTTCAACCCAGAAATTCCATCACATTAGATAAATACTTGCACATATATGCAAGGAAATATCTCAAATATGTGCATAGTAGGTCTCTCAATCTGATTGAGCTACTATAACAAAGTACAATAGACTACATGGTTTGTAAAAAGCAGACATTTATTTCTCGAAACTCTGGAGGCTAGAAATCAGAGGTCAAGATGCCAACATGGTCAGGTTCTGGTGAGAGCCCTCTTCTAGGTTGCAGACTGCCGACTTCTTCACATGGCAGAAGAGACAGAAGAGCTCTCTGGGGTCTTATTTATGAGAACATTAATCACATTCATGATGGCTCCACCCTCATGATCTAATCATCACCTCTCAAAGGCCCCACCTCTACATACTATCACATTAGGAATTGTTTCAAAATATTAATTTTGTGAGGACATATTTAGTCTATGGCAGTAGGCAGCATTTCTTGTAATATAACAAAAAGAAACAAAATAAATATCAATAAGAAAATGGATAAATTATTTTATCTATTTGGAATATTATACAGCAGTTAAAATGAAGAATAAGAGTAATAGACAACAAAATGGATTAATCTCTCAAACATTGTGTGGGGTGAAAGATAACTGTAGAAAATATACTTAGTATGATGCACATAAAGTTTAAAAACATGCAAAAATTACATATTGTTTAGAAAAATCAAACAAAAAGATAAAAATGTTTAGAAATATATGTTAATGACAAACACAAATTTCAATTTATTGCTTACCTTTGATAGGGAAGAAAAGGGACATAATGAGGGCAAACTACCCAAGGAATTTACTAGTTTGTAATAGTCTATTTCTTAAGCTGCATTATGAGTACATGGCTATAAATTAGGGTGTTTTTTTTTTGTAGCTATCGTTTTTACATTATAAAACTTTATTATGAAATATTTAAAATTTAGAAAAAGGCATAAAGAAAAAAAATCCCTTAATCTGCTCATGGAAAATGACAAGCAAAAATTAAAGCAGAGATATCCAATGGAAGGTTGACTAATGCTAATGCATTAATCTAGACAAGAAATGGTGGAGACGGGGGAAAAGTGGTTCCAATCAGACTCGGTGACAAAGTAGTGGATTGAGTTGAACAGAGAAATTAGTATGACTTCTATAATATTGACTTGAGAAATATAATGAATGTAGGACCACTTATGATGTGAAGAACTAGAGGTAAATATGCTTTGGAGTCAAAGGAGATTATGAAGTTCAATTCAGAATATATTAAGTTTGAAATGCTTAGTAGACATCCAAGTTAAAATGCCAGGTTGACAAATATGAGTAAAGTACTCAAGGAAAGAGAGATGAATTTGGGAGTCATTAACATGTAGATGGCATGGAAATACCTGAAAAGAGATGGTAGTTAAAGTAGAAGAAACTCAGGAACGATCAATGGGCATTCTAGTATTGGCTGACGAGGAGCTGAGACAGAAACCTTAAAAGGAGTCAAGTGACATCAGAAATCAAGTGACACTGCTGGTGGGACTGCAAATTGGTACAGCCACTATGGAAAACAGTATGGATGTTCCTCAAAAAACTAAGAATTGATCTACCATATGATCCAGCAATCCCTCTACTGGGTATTTACCCCAAAGACTCAAAAACCAATATCCGAAAGGATATTTGCACACTGATGTTCATAGCAACACTATTCACAGTAGCCAGGACTTGGGAGCAACTGAAGTGTTTAGCAATAGATGATTGGCTAAAGAAGCTGTGGCACGTATATATAATGGAATATTACTCAGCCATAAGAAGAGATGAAATACTGCCATTTACGACAACATGGATGGACCTCAAAATAATAATGCTAAGCAAAATAAGCCAGACAGAAAAAGTTGAAAATCACATGACATCACTAATACGTGGGATATAAACCTAAAGACAACAAATTAACAGGACAAACAGAGACTCACGGACATGGACAATAGACTAGTGGTTACCAGAGGGTAGCGGGGAGACAGGAGCAGGGAGGCAGATGGGGTAAAGGGGGTCAAATATGTGGTGACAGAAAGAAATCTAACTATGGGAGGTGAACACACAGTGTAAAAATATATATGCCTTACTGTTAAAGTGTACAGCTGAAACTTATTGGATTTCTTTAACCAATGTCACCATAAAAAGAAATTTAAAAAATAAAAAAATAAAAAATCAAGTGACAGAATGGCATCCAAAAGAAGGGAGGGTGGGTTTAGTCCTACTGAAGTCGAGTAAAATGTGGACAGAGAAGTGTCAACAAGAATGTTGGATATCTTGAGAAGAGATGTTTCAATGTAGTGGTCATGGAAAAATACAGATTGATCTGGGCTCAAGAATAAATGGGAGAAAATAGGGATGGATTAGCACACCTATTAAAAATAAATAAAGTACAAATACAACTGAGGTCTTTTTATATACCCCCTGCCTTTCTCATTTCCCTCCAATCTCAGAGTGAGTCAGTTTTGAAGTTGGTGAATATCCTTTTTACCACATTTTGATATTTTCACGATATATGGATATTTACATAATTAAAATGCTTTATGTTTTTAAAGTTTGTATAAATGCTATCATATTTGATATGTCAATGTGCAACTTGGCTTTTTCACTCTATGTTAAAATTTTGAGATAGTTACTTGACACTTGCAGATTAGTTGATAATAATGGTTATTATTTGATTAAATGGTTAACTATTTTTTTAAATGATTAATAGTATTCCATTATATCAATATAAGACAATTTATTTCTTTATTCCTTTCTTTATTAATAGGTGGGTTTTAATTTTGATCGTGGCTCCTTGGACTTGTGTTCAAAGTTTCTCTTGTCCACATATCTAGATGTTGAATCTTTATTGTAAGTATCTTAGTCTGCTTGGGCTGCCATAACAAAATAGTACAGACTAGGGGTGCTCAAACAACAGAAATTTATTTTCTCATAGCTGTGGAGGCTGGAAGTCTGAGATCAGGGTGCCTACAGTGTTGCTTTCTGGTGAGAGCTCTCTTCCTCACTTGTAGCTGGCTACCTCCTTACTAGATTCTCAAATGGCAGAGAAAAAGAGATGTCTCTCCTTCTTTTCATACAAGGCCACAGTCCTATAGGATTAGGGCCCCACTCTTATGACTTCATCTAACCTTAGTTATCTCCTAAAGACCCTATCTCCAGATATAGTCACGTTGGAGTTTAGGGCTTCAACATATGATTTGGGGTGGGAGAACACAATTCAGTCCATAACTATGTTATGGGTGTTTTCATCTTCACTAGACACTATCAAATTGCTCTCCAGAGTGGTTGTGCCAATTAACATTCTCATAAACAAAATAAGTACTTACAATTTTAAATAAAAATCAAACAAAGAAATTAAAAAACTTAAACTTCTAAACATATTCGGGCACAAATTGATATCTGAAATTGGAAACTCATAAAACATAAATATGAATTAGATTCCACATTCTAGAAACCATTAAATCATAGACTCCGAAGAACCTGATCCTTGGGAAATACCTTAAGTGATATGTAGATAATATCAGAAACTGTCAGAAAGTCTGCTTAAACACTACATATACGTTGAGCATGCAGCAGTTCCCAAACATCTTTCCATCATGAAAGTCAATTAACTTAGAACACCCGTTTCATCTCATGAAGCTACTGTTCATTGGAATACGTTGTGGGAAATGCTAGATCAGAGTACTACAGGGGAAACCAAGCACAATATTTCAGATATCTACTTTCTCAGTTCCTAGGTCAAACACCACCATTTACAGATGACACAGTATCAGAAAGCCTCGGTCACGAATTCCTGTAGTTCAGAGTTAACTTAGTGGTCGTGTTGATCCTTTTCTGATATCTTGGTTTCTGCGACTGGTTTCTTGCTAAGGTTCTGACTACATGGTACCTTACAGACTTCTTCTTGATTACGGGGTCTCTTGGTTTTATATCTATTACTCCAATCTTCTAGTGTAGGGCCTTCTTTCCTCTTCTCTCCCTTTTCAGGTTAGAGTCCTGCCCATATACCTAGGTATTCTGTCAGCTCCCTCACACAGTACTGACCCACCTGCCTCAGCTTCCTCCTTTTGCCTTCTTCCTTTTTCCTCCTTCCTCGGTGTATCTTTGTTACCCTTGGTCTGACCCATACTGCTGTCTTATCCATTTAACAAATATGTATTGACTTCCTACTAAAAGTTATGAAGACTGAAATGAGCAAGAATACTCACAGAAGAGGTAAATTTTGACTGAGGCTTGAAAGATGGAGAAGTGTAGGAGACAAGAGGGCATTCTAAGTGAAATAAATACCATTAGCAAAAGAGTCATACCTCTGGACAAGGCACAATAGGTAATGCTAACTACATGAGAAAACCAAAGAGAGAGACTGAAAGTGCAGACCCAATTTCAGGTGCTACCAAAAAAAAAAAAAAAAAAAAAGCGTTGGCATAGGAGACGGGCATGCATCCATGGAGTAGCTGCAGTATTGGTGGCAATTAAAGCAAATGGTTTCCAGTTGAGAAGAGAGTGATTTGCATGACACAGATGATGGGTCCCAAGCGGCAGAGAAGAACAGTAACAATGGGACACAGTGGGGGTTATCTTCAAGAAAGTGAAGCGGGAAAGTTAATGGCTGCAGGCAGATATGTGGTAAGACTAGGGGTCAGGAAAGAGAAACTCAAGCTTTGGAAATGAAAGTGGGAAATTAAACTGGAGCTCCAGGAGTCAGAGGGGCTGAGATAGCTTACCAGGATTCTGGTTCTAAGTGTAGGAGTAGGAAGCACAGGGAGATCCTCAGGGCCTGGGCCAAGAGTGATCCTAATATTAGAGCAGGAGTGTGACTAGTGTGTAGCCCCTAAAGACTGATTTATATACCTTTTTTGGATTTGGTGGTCCTAGGAAGATGAGGATGGCTTTCCCTGCAGATGGGAATCAGCAGGTCACAGCTGTGGCTGGGAAGGGATGCCATAATGATGTGAGTCAAGCGGTATAATGGAAAACGACTCTCAACTCCTCTCTGGGGCCTCACAGGCTTGTAAACCAAGCTTCAATCCTGCCCGTGAAGGAAGGTGTTTTTGGAGTTGAGAGAAGCAGAAGAAGGAGACAAATATGAGTAATAAGAGCAAATATGTTGGTAAATATGATTAAAGTGGCAAAATAGAAAATGTTGGAAGGCAATTTTTTTTTAAGTTTGCAATGTTTATATACACTGCCACAATCTTGTGGTTGTTTTCCGAATATTGTGCTTCAACCAATGTAGATCTGAGTATAAATCATATGTTGAACACTTTTAAAATATAAAAGGAAGGATATTGTGTAGGATCTGTTGACAATTGCATAAATGTAGTGAAATACTGACAAATTCTCTGTTCATGTCAGCACACTGTGCTTTCTTATATAGGCATTTCAAGATTTTAATTGACCTTAGAGTAAACTAAATTGAGAGCGTTAAAAAAAAAAAAAAAGCTTCCTAAAGAAATACTGTCTGTGGGTTATATCAGCCACAGACTTCTTAGAGATTCTGGCAGCTTCTTTTTTCAGTGTCCTCCACCCCCACCCATAAAGGCTGGAATAGATGCCGTATGAAATGGAAATATTTGCTGGGGATCATAATAGGGCTTTTGACATGTATGAACCCCTTTGCTCCTTTCTGCAATTCATGCATTTCAGTGACTTTAAATAATCATAGTAATTATAGTCTGTGTCTAGACAGCAACTTTTCCCCTTTGTGTGATGATAGCTATGGAAGTCTTTTGGCTCACAATTTTTCCAGAAATAAGAGGAAATATCGGTTGCCACGCAGAGGTTCTCATGTCATTGTGGGGGTGGGAGGCACCTCATCTTCCTGATTGGACAGCTGTGCTGGGGTCTGGATGCTCTGTACTAGTGATATGAGGTGCTGCTCCTTTGCCTAGGCACTTCTTTGTACCTACAAATTTGCTGTATTTTATTAAATCTAAGATGCCAATCATAAAATGCACTGTTATTTTATGCACGACTAACTGAAAAAGTTGCTGCCAGTTCTGATTGTAAAACACTATCAACGCTAAGGCACATCCTGCTTCCAGAAATGTGAACATGTGAAAATGGGAAGAAGTGTAAATGCATCTCAGAATAGATGAAAATTAGTACTTATGCTACTCTGTTGAGCCTCCTGGAAGAAAATGGGCAGGAACCTTAGCATGGCCTGTGTTCTCAAAGACAAAAATAAAAATTGCAGAAAAAGCCACATTTTAGTAAAAATGAACAAACAAACAAAAACAACATCTATTGGGAAGAATTCACCAGGTGGGATGAAGGAATCTGTCCAAGTACCCTAAGAAGGCCTGAGGGTCAACGCAGGGGCATGTGCTGCCCTGAGCCCGGTGCACATGGGGCAGATAAACCTGTGTGAACTGAAAGGGCTACAGTGTTGGGTCTGTGAGACATGACCAGAGTGCCATTGGTCTCTTTCCATGATGCAGAAGAGTGGCCATATGAGGCCTGGTGGGGCGGGAGCTCTACCACATGCCTGAGCAGATGGCAGCAGGAATTTCTGGGTGCCTGGGGCTGGGAGAGGAAAGAGGAAGGTAGCAACCCTCAGGTTGGGCTTACAGTGGCTCCTTCCTGTGCAGGAGCGCAAGGCCACATGTTTGAGAACCTTGAATTTATTCAGCTAGAGTTACTTCTGACCCGAGGAAAGGCTGGGATTCTTGCTGGAAGGCAGATATAGACTTGACAATTTGAGCACACATATAAATCCAGCCTCATTAACGCTCATGTGAGATGAAGGTGAGGCAAACTAGTCATATTCTATAAAGGCGGAGCCACGGAGATTGTGGAATAAAATCAAGTACACAGACGATAATAGTAGTGACAGAGTTAGAGCAACAGTCTACTCAAGATTCAGATTGCCGAACGGGAACAATAAGAAAGCACCTGAAGTTTCTGTTTCATAGCTATCGGCAGAGGTCATTAGGTAAGGGAGTCTTCTCATGCAGGGAGAGCGTCATTATGCTCAGGGGTGATCTATCTCCCTTCAGTGGCTTGCCACAGCATCTAGAATCCTGGTTAGCTGTGTTCAGTAAAATAAAATTCATTTGCATTCATGCTTATGTAGAGAGAGCAGAGGTCTACAGACGTGATGAGTAAGCCTTTTTGCTGGGTGGGGCTCTGGGTCACAGTTCAAGAGATACTAAGAGGAGCGTAAGAAGTCTGATATGCTCAGTGAATTTTCAGGAGTTAATGGAGAAAATGGGGGAAAAGCAGTATATGAAAAATCAACAATGGAGAATTTTTCAAAACCGATAAAGCTGAATAGAAAGAAATTAGAATGTATAATGTGTAATCTCCAAACTAATAGAAAAAAATAAAATGAAGAGGGAGAATATTCTCAAACAATACAAAAAAAAGGCCAGGAAAAAAATAGCAATCTAGAAATTTGAGGCAAACAGAATGTACAAAACTTGCTCTAGATTTTATCCAATTGGCAATAAGAAACCCTCACTTTTGCCAAAGAGACTAGAATGGGCAATTCGGAGAAAGACTACTGTTTTTGATCATGTCTATTTAGGGCTTGTATTTGCATCACACTCTACTGAAACTGCTTAGCTTAACACTGCATCAGGTCACAGTGTCTTGAGTTGGATTCTGTTTTATCAGTTCCTGCACATATTCACCATGTGACCTTTGATAAGTTACTTGATTCCACTAAACCCCATTCATACATAAATAAAGATAAAATGAAGTTTTATTTGTAAAAAGCTTAGATTTGTGCTATCTAATATACTAGCTATTAGCCACGTGTGGCTATTAAGCACTTGAAAGAAGATGGTAACAACCCTCAGGTTCGGCTTAGAGTGGGTCCTTCCTGTGCAGGGGCGCAAGGCCACATGTTTGAGAACTTTGAATTTATTCAGCTAGAGTTACTTCTGACCCGAGGAAAGGCTGAGATTCTTGCTGGAAGGTAGATGTAGACTTGACAATTTGAGCACACATATAAATCCAGCCTCATTAATGCTCATGTGAGATGAAGGTGAGGCAAACCCGTCACATTCTGATAAAGGAGGAGCCGTTTCAAATCACATAAAGTTTCGTGCCTTAAATATACCATACAGTATGCTATAGCTCTCCCAAAGCATTATGAACTGATGTTTAGATAATGTCAGTGAAAAAATTTCTCATGTTAACTTTTCCTTTACTCCCTTTGCTTTCCATTTATGTTAAGTTTAAAGCATAAACAGAAAGCTGCCGATTTAAAAAAAAAAAAGTCTACTTTGAGATGCGCTGTGAATATAAAAAATGCTCTAGATTTCAATGACGTAGTATGTTGAAGTGATAATATTTTAGATATATTGGCTTAAATAGAATATATTATTAAAATTAATTTCACTTGTTTCTTTTTACTTATTTAATGTGTTTATTAGAAAATTGAAGTTAGATGTGTGGCTTACATTATATTTCAGCAATAAACAGCAATGGTTTAGAAAATGCTTGGTTCTTAAACATTCAGTAAACATTAACTCTGATTATGTTTTAAGAACCTTCATGAAGGCAAAGAATGTGTATTGTTTAGTGTTGTACCTTGAGTAGCTACAAAGTCTGGCATGTAGCAGGTGTTCAATAAATTGACTGACTGGTCAAATGCAGAACTGATATATAGCCAGTCCTCACACAACAGTTGCATTACTTGTTTCCAGCCAGAGTGTGTTCTGTCCTGTTGGCTAGAGCCTATGATGTACAAATTCTTAAGTACTCTCAATCTCACTCTTAGCTGGTTGGATCTTTGTGGTCCAACTAACATGTCATTTCTTCCAGGATCCTATTCGCAGGTCCTCCTCACTATTTTCTTTCTAAGCAGAAACCATCTCTCCCTCTTATAGATTTATACATTTTTGAAAAATAATTTGAAAAATTATTTCTTACAGGAGTTCTTACTTATTTCTCACAGAATTTAGCCCTGCTTACAAGTCTTATCTCCTCTGATATATTAATGTAAGTTATTTATGAGTTTGTTTACTCTGATGTACCTCTGCCCTTAGCATGTTGCTCTGTGCAGGGTAGGGGATCAGTAATGGATTTGATGAATTGAGTTATTGTTTTCCTTTCATCATTTTTATATCCTTCTTTACTAGCATCGGGCTGGCCATTTAAGAATCCAATGAATGAATAAACCAATGGGAAGGATCTGCAAAGGGAAGGAATGGAGAAATCTCTCTCATTGTCAAGGGTATTTTAATGGTGGCCTTGGAGATCTTCCTTCTTTGTGATCAGAGCCACTGGTGCTTCTAGTCAAGGCCGGGAAGAATAAGAGGCCTTTTCTTTGCATTCTAGTGGGAAACGCAGGGCTGTTTCAGTTGTAATCTCATCCCCTGGGAACTGCCAACTTGCAGATCCCGTGTTTGGGTGCAAGCCATGAACCCTGCTGACTCCCCCAGTGATAACTCTCATGTAGGAAAAGCTGTTGGCAGGTGGGCTTCTCCATGGCCTTTTTAGTACAGGGGCCGCATGTTCTCATCTAGCACCGAGGCCTAGGGAAGGCAATGGCTCGCCACTAAGTCAAGGTCAAAACAAACATCCAACCCCATATAACAACCCCCCTACCCCCAAATGAAAACCCCTGGCCTCTATTTCTACAGGTTTCCATTAAGTTCTTTTACAAAGAGAAGATGCTCTGAGCCTGAAGAGCAGCTGTGTAAATGCCTGAGAAGAGAATAAGAAAGGCCCGTAGCCCTCAGGGAGCATAGTGGAGGTCCAGTAGTTGGAACAGTAGTTTTGGGGTTAGAAGGGCTTGGGCTGGGATCTGAGCTCTGCTATCTTTTGTCTGAGCAGTCCTTGGCAATCTCTCTAAACCTCAGTGTTCCCTACTGTAGTGGTAATATTAGATAACTCATTCTGAGAGCTGACTGTTACCAGGCGCTATGCTTGAAGGTAAGTGTTATTATCACCCTTATTTTACAGGTGAGGAACTGAGGCACAGGGAAGGTAAATAACTGTCTAAGTCACACTGCCTCATTGATAGTATGCCTCCAGTCTATTATTAGAGAGTTGTAATGTCCACCACATAAGGCTGCAGTGAAATGGATACTAAAGTGCCTGGCTCCCAGTAGGTACTCGACAGAGGAAGGCTGTGACCCACTACCTAAAGCTGTCCCCACTCCCTACCAGTGGCCAGTCCCTTCATTTGACTAATGGTGGTGTTTGAGGGAAATGAGGAGCTATGAATCTGTTAGCAGTGATAATCAGAAGAGCTTCCTCTTGATTATCTGTAATGAATCAAATGTGTCACTGATTTATTGCATGCAGTTTAGATTCCATTTACACGGCTGAAAACTAAGCACTGTGAAGCTATTCAGTAACATTCTCTCTTATATGGATAAAAAGTTATTAATTTCTTAATCCTACCTAGTACTTCAAACACTGGATGTAGCTACTTTAGCCATATAGAAAGCAACTTTGAAAGATAGGTATTTCCTTCTTCTGATATAAGATGACACTCTATTTTGTCTTTAAAAAGGATTTTCCTGGTGAGTAGCTCTTAAGAGTGTAATGTGAAATGAAGCCAGGTAGCAGCAAGACTGGCAGCCCAGATATCTGTGGAGAATTAACTTGTCAAAATACAATCCAATTATTAGACACACTCCTTTGTTTCCCTTTTGTCTTTACACCATTCCAAATTTAGACCATATCGGGAAACATGAAAGGGAGATGAGGGGTGACATGAAGAAGTCAGTAAATGAAAGAGTCTATTGTATCCAATTGCTGAACATTCTGAAACTCCTTTCTTTAACTAAATCACTGAAACAAAAGTCACTTTTATTTTGGGTATATGTTTTGTCCCATGGGTGGGGGAACAAAGCAAAATAATACAGATTTACAGAAAGCTTATGACACTCAACTATAGTTTGTTATTTGGGTTGTTTTGACAATATATAAAGGGATATTTTCTGAATTTTAAAAATTATAACAGACTATGTTGATATATCTTCAAATAAACAGTTGGATGATTTCAGTTTGATTTCTGTGAGCTTAAGAACTGCGAGCTTAAGATGCTTCCAGGTATTTATTCTTATAAGTCAAACATCATTTACTCTTTATATATTCCTAACAAATTCTATTAATTTTTTTTATTGAGGTATATTTAACATGATGAAACTCTTTAACTGTTGCTGCAAGTTGTACATTGATCATACCTGAGCCCCTACCGCCAGCTACCTGACAGAGTCTCAGTGCTCAGCCAGGCAAAGCTTCCATTCTCCACTGCGAGTGTTTGTTTCCAAGCTCTGGGTGGGAGTCCAAGACTGACTCCTCCTTTGAAGTGCACTGGGCCAGAGAGTGAACTGTGCTTGATGATATCACCATAGAATGTGAATGAATGTGATTTCTCAAATTATAAATGATGCATTTTACTAAATTGCCTAGAGAAAATCACATTTATTTAACCGCATGCCTTTCATCTAGCAAAATATGTATCACCAGTTTCATCTAATTACTTAAACATTTACTGTTTGTTGAATTTGAAAAATTTTAAACCAATCGTAAAAAGTGATACCATTCTCCAACACATTTATTATTAGTATTATATATAGAAAGAGAAAAATATTTGAATATGCTACAATAATAGAGAGCATAACAACCACATAGTTTTAGAAAATGTGTTTGGGTGTTTTGTTTTGTTTTTGATTTTGTTTCTGTATTCAAACCCTTTGTCCAAAATGCAAATCCCTGCTCTACTTCCTGGAGGCGTGGACCTGTACTTCCTCAGCGCTGCTTCCTCAGGAGTACAGAAACTAGCCAGCATCCAAAAAATATATACAATAATAAGGATTTCAGATAAAATTAAGGCCCAGCCTGGTTATGTGGTAAAGACGACAACCTTGAAGGTGATAATGGAGAGCCGCTCTTCCTTTGCAAAGTTGCCTTCAGAGGCCATGAGTCCCAGCCTTTGTTTCTCAGTTCCAAAAAATTAAGTAACGAAAATTAGTCTGCTTTGCAGGCTGACAAACAAGTGAGCTCCAGAAAAGAAGGCTTCCTCCTGCAATCCAGTTTTTGCTTAGTCTTCCTCCCAAGCTATAGAATAAGAAACAAATTATTTCAGCACACCACCTCCCCAGGAAGAGATTTCTCCCTCCCTGCCCCTGCTCCGGCCCCAGCACAGTCCCCTGGGGAGCACCTGGTTTTTACCAGAACATGTTTGGATAAATTGTGTTCTGTTTCCACGTTTGAGAGCCTTTCTACACACCTGCAGATGAGCATCAGAGATTTCTCTAAACACGCAGATTCTTTCAAAGGAGACAGAGAAACAAGCCTTGTACAGATTTAGGAGAGCCTCCTCCCTTTTGTCCACTTGGGAGACTGATGACCTGTTTACAACTGAAATTTCGTGCAGAGCATTTTTCATTATAAAACGAGTAGCTGACATTATGCTGCTGGTGTTTGCAGAGTGAAATAAGAAGGTAGTAAAGAAAGAGACTGTCACATCAGACAGAAGACACGATCCTGCTCTCACTTCTTCCTCTTGGCATGAATGTACACATTTTAAAAACAGGGGGAAAATCCTGCTAAAAGCCCTCTCCATGCTGTTTTAGAAACTCAGAATAATGGTATGTCTGGGACTTTTTGTGCCATTTTCTGTAGTTGAATCCAGTCTGTATTATTTTTCAATCCATTCTAAATACAAGTCAAAACTGACTGTAAAGATCTGACTTTCACTCCTGCAAAACGTTCCAAAACTTGTATTTATTTCTCTCATTTCTAAAACACAGTTTAAATGTCTTTGTAGGAGCTTTAGTGTTTGGGGTCTGGCTGAAGCAAAATGAAACGGCATCATGCTGGCTAGAGTTCAGCATTTAACATTTTAGGAAAAGTCTTTAGAGAGCACAGTGGAAATAGGCAGGGATCTACATTCATATGGCCATCAGAGGAACAGGGAGAGCAGGCTGGGAAGGCCCCTGGTTGCTGTGGCAGGCCTCAGAAGAAATACCTGTGATCCACAGGAATACTGGCGGGGGCCAGGAGAAAGAAAGGCTTTCTTGGCGCTACCGTTCCAGAAGTTTTCACTGGTATATAAAGAGACAGGAGAAGCTGATCACTGACAAGGACACTGCTACATCAAACCCAGCTCCAAAGTACTGCTTAAAATGGTCTCTGCTGTTCCTTGGTGGCCTGATTTACATGCAGTGAGATGGGAGGGGAACATGGAAATGGATCCAGCCCAGCACCTGGCCTGCATGACTGGAATAGAACAAGCAATATATATCTAGGGCCTTAGAAAGGAAAACTGCCTGTGTCGTTTATGCCAGTGAAATGCCAGCATGTCCTGGCATGGGTAAGGCAGCAATGAAGGTTACTCTATCAAGGCACCATGGCTGCTGCAGACTGTAAGGCCTGTTCACCTGTTGCCTGTTCATGAAAGGGCAGGTGTTTGAGGTTGGCAGCTCTGAGAAGGCTAATGAGGAGTCAACCTTCCTGCAGGCTGTGCTATGATGTCTCTCTCAGGCCTGGGGCAGTCACTCTGAGAAAGGATACAAAGGCTGCAGACTGATTACACAGGGAACTTTTAGCTTCCACACAGGTCTGAAGGGAATCAGGTGAGGCAAGAACAAATACAGCCCTCAAACAAAAGAATGAAACACAGGGGTTGCTGGTGAAGGGAAGGTGCCTCCATTTCTCCAGTGGGGATTACACAAAACGGGTGCCTCCTCTCAATAGATGAGGACATTTTTTACTGATGTGCTGAATAAGAGATTTGACAATTCTTGGCAAGTAAACATTAAAGCAATAGTGGATTTAAATATCAATGATTTTAAAAGATAAAATTAGCTGACCTCTTAGAAAAGAATTGAGATGAAATAGGAAGATGCCTACCTATTTAGAGAATTTGCTGGAAAGGATTTCAGAGAGTTATTGTTGAGTTTTGTTTTCAGTAATAACAGCTCTATCAGAAGCAATGTAGAACATGAATAGAAATAATCATATGTAGTGATCCAGTCACAAGGAGAAGGCTGAAAGCTCATGGTATCATTTCTTTTTTGGTCCAATTTTAGATTTTCCTATAAAAGAGAAATAACAAGGATTGTGGTAAAAACTCTTTTCCTCACCTCTTTTTAAAAACATTTACTCCATAATTAGAAATTTTTATTTCATACTAATATGGGTACAGGGATATTTGAAATTCACAGCTAACTTATAAATATTATCTTGCCAAGAATTTCAGTCCTTCTCAGTAGACCTTTCTCTATAGAGCACTGGAAGTAAGCAAACATGGTTTGGCTTTTTTGTGCCTAATGTTGGATGAACTGATGCAGAGGTGAATTCAGCAGGGTCATAGCTGGAGGCAGGCTCAGTTAGGGACTATTCTTCACGTCTGGAGACTTTGGTGGACATTACTAAATGCTAGCTGCTAGGAAGTCAAGGAATGTGGAGCTGTAATCATGTGTGGAGAGGTTGGCAAAAATCTAATTCGATTCTAGTAAAAACCTATTTCCAAAGGATGTTGTAATCAAAAGGGGAAATGGGTAGTAGCCCTAAGAGTTCTGAGATGAGACTCAGTGTGAACAGGTGTATTGACTATGTTTTTGTATTTTCTGTATTCTTGATATTCTGGTATTTGGGGCCTTGATCCTGGAGAGGCTGCCTTTTCCTAGGCTGGCTAATTCCTAGAGATAGCAAACAACTTCCCTCCAAGCAAACCTTTGATTTATAAGCCAACCATTGGAGAGCCCACATCCCCAACAATCTCCTTCATCAAACTCTCAGCAGTACAGTACACCAAGCCAGTGTTCCCCCTCTGCTAAATCACTCCAGGACCAGCTACCATACAATTGGGGACCACCCCTTAAGCCCAGAGCCCACCAAAATTGTTCCTACTATTTAATCCTAAATTTAATCAGTATACCTGTTGCAGAAATTTTGCAAAACTCAGACCCGTGAGAAACCAAGCAGCACTTGGAGAGTTGAAGAACTCAGGTTTATTATGCCGGTGGTCGCAAAGGAGCTAGCACTCTGAAGATCTAGGCCCTGAGCTCAGGGGCACCTTTGCTTTTATAGAGCTTAGTTGGCATGGGCCGACTGATTAATTTATCCTCAGACAATTTCAAAGCTCAGGAGTTGCTATGGGTTGCAGGTAGTTATAAAGAGTTACAAAGCGGGAGAGTTGCTATGAGTTGCAGGCAGTTACATTGTTACAAAGCGCGGGAGTTGCTATGGGTTACAGGCAATTACATTTGTTGTTTAGAATGAACAAACAAAAGGGAGGATGAGTCTTTAGTTAATTTCGAGGTCATCCTGCCCCACAGCCTATGCAGCGATCATATCTACAGAAGCAGAACAAAGAGCTGATTATAAGGTTAGCATTTTGAGTGAAAATTCCTCTTCATATCTACCTTGCTTTGCCCTTTCCTTCAGAGAAAACCACAATTGGCATGCTCTCCCCAGTCCTTCTCTTTCTCCTGGAATACCCCTAGTGATTCCCAATGTGATTCTGTGTGGCTCAGTGTGCATCCCAATTCCAGGAGTCTGGGAGTATAAACTTCCGTCATGACAGTTACTTCCATGCCTGCTGTCTCACTATACCTGATTAAAACAAAATCCAGTATATTTTTAATACAATAGGGTTACTAACCATATGAGACAAAGTGGTGGCTCACGACTTCCTATTCCTAGACAATGTCTGTGGAGAGGGTTAGGTATGCAGACCCTTGAGCAACCAGGAATCTGCATGTAATTCTGCCTCAGGAGGCCCGAATAGGAGAACTGGCAAATACTGGACTAGGGAAATCTAGCCATGAGAAGCTAAACTGGTAGAACCAGATCAAGAAGGGAGCCCTCACTCCAATTCTGGAAATATATCATCAGGAAATAACAAGATATTCACAAATATCCTCGGAAATCTTTTTATATTGTACATCATTTGTAATAAAAAAGGAATCACCCTGAACAGGCAATGTTCGAAGAGTTATTAAGTATGTAATGATAGAGCCATATAATGCATTACCTAGCAGCCATCTGGCATAGTGTTTCATGTCATGTGAAAATAATAAGATATTGTTAATTTAAAAAATCAGTTAATAAAACAGCATTATGATATAATCCCTTTTCATAAAATACAGACATGTACTCAGAGATTAACAACTGGGGTTATCTCTGGGTCATGCCATTACACTTGTTTTGTGTGTGTGTGTGTTTATTTTTCCACAATTTTTGAAATTGTGTACAGAGAACATGTATTAATAATTTAACTTAATTATTCTCTGGCATATAGGCTGGGCTGCCCCTTGAGCAGGACAGAGAAAGCCTGACTTCCTAAGAGATTCCTGTGGAAAGAATATGGACAATGAGTTACCCCTCCCTCAACGATTGAAGAAGTTCTACATCTAATGAGAGTTCAATAAGCCCCAGGCAGTTTAGCCTTAGGACAAAGCATGATAGAAGTTTACTTCTAAGCCCCACCTGCTAGCGGTTAAGAGGTCCTACTATTGAGCTCCCTGGCTCTGAGTGAGGCCTAGTAGCTCCAGGTGACAGAAGGCCCCCTGGCCACAGGGGTGTTATTAGACCTGGGCAGGGATGGGTGATGCTGTGGTGATGCTCCAGTTGGTGTAGAGATCTCATAATTAGCAACAGCAGGGTGACGAAGCAGGGAGCCTAAAAGAGAAAGAAGGGAGGAGACATAACCTACCAGCAAAAGGCAACAATAATTCGCTCATTGGATAACATCAGTCCCTAAATAACCAAGAAATGATAGTATTTACATTAAATGCTTTAAAAAGAATAAATGCAATGACTATGATAATTTAATAATGGGTGAAAAGGGTAAACATAAGAGCATACAGTAGTTAATCCATCTACAAGGACAGAAAATTAATATTGATCAATTCATTTCAAGTTAAGATCCCCGTTTTTATTAAGAAACCATTATTTCTTAAGTTTAAGGATATTGGTAACAGCATCTCTCACTTTTCAATCCCTCAGGGATTCTCAGAGGAACAATAAAACCTGGGAGACACAAATGCATTTGAAACGAATGTTCAGAAAATACTTGTTGCATATAATTGAAGCCATATAGTAATTTTATAATTACAAAGAATTATTAATAAAATGTGCGTACCCCAAAATTTAAGCCTGCTATATTCATGAGGCAGCTGCTTTCTGACAAATAACCTGTGACAATTTCATAATAAAGGGTTCAGAAACCTCATTAGACCACATGCGTGGTGCAGCTGAAGCACTCAACCGTTTCCAAGGGTTTGTGAAAATGTAATTAGGCAAACCACAGGTATCTGCAAATGTGGTGCTTTTGCTCCAGAAGGGTAGAATCTCAGGGTGCCCCAGAGCTTTCACGAGGATGATTTATTCTCAATGTCAATGACTCAAACATACACCTAAGATGGTCTTTTTGCTCTTGCAGAATAAGTATTGCCAAATTCTTGGATTAAATGATGTATAGCTTCTGGGTTCGGTTATATCCCTATGTGTACCAACAAATGACTGGGATACTTTTTGAGCCACAAAATGGGTTCCTAGTCCTATTTACTGATGTGTGGGCTCTTGCAAAATACATCTGTAGGACTGGCTTTGGGTATCAAGCAGAAAATATCATCTGATCCCCATAGAGCTAATTCTCACTGCTCCATTGCAAGTATGCAGTCAAGGATCCTTTCCGGGAAGTGGCGAGTTGGCCACTCTGATAGCATCAGTAGTGAGCCTTTCAGTGGTTATTAGATCTACAAGCTGGTAAAGCAAATAGTAATGGGAAAAGGCAGATGAGATTCCAACACATTGTCTGAACAGTATTTCTGGAAGAAAAATGTTCCAGTCAAGGGAACCATTGGAATGTGCTATGGTGGGAAAAACACAGGCCTGGGAATCTGACAGACCTGAGCCTGGGCTCTGGGTATACCACCTACACCTTTGTCTTTGACGTGCTATTTAGTATCGCTGAGCCTGTTTTGTCTTCTAAAAAATATTTTCTTTATGGGATTTTATTGAAGATTATTTTTAGAAGTATTAATTAATGTGTACTTCTAAATTCACAGACACACACACACCCTTTCACCTTGTCCATTCTTTATGTGATCTGCTACCATTGGGGCCTCTTAGCTCTAAATGAAAGTTGAACCAGAAGAAAAAATATGTCCAAGTCTTGGCTTTTAATGAAAACAAAACAAGACAAACAACCCCTGTGGAAAGGGTAAGACAGGAAAATATGCAAAGAATTCTTGTTCTGTAGATCTGCCTCTGATGGGTCCTGACACTGAACTTTTCCTGAACACTATATTGAAGAATTGGGCAGACTTTGGGGCACGTAGAAACCAAAGATGGTCTACTGGTTCACTAGGAACCTAGGCTCAGGAGACAAAATTTCCCCAGCCCTGAAGCTGATATAAACATTGGTGTATGTATATTTCTTCAAGACCTGCTTTTGATTCTTTTGTATATGTACCCATAAGTGATATTGTTGGATCATATGGTAATTCTATGCTGAACTTTTGAGGCACCGCCATATTGTTTTCCACAGCCCTGCATCATTTCGCAGTCTCACCAACAATGCACAAATGTTCCAATTTCTCCATATTGTTGCAAACATTTATTTTCTTATTATCTTTTTTAGAAAATGGTAGCCACATATTCGGTGTGCATAATTTTTGAAAGCTGTCTAATTGATTTTACTATTCAGTCAAGGCTCATAGCATCTGGTCCAGGTTCTGCCGGGCCTACCGGAATGTTAGTTGAATGGAGACTCTGCCTCCTTCTCTGGCTAAACTGCCTGGTGTGGAGGAGACTAGAGCCTGCACGAGAACCCACCACTAGTACAGGGAGGTGCAATATCAGTAGATGTTCAGATCACCGGCCAGGCTGGAAGACAGGTGAGAGAAACATAACATCTTTTGTAGGATGATAAAGATCCACTAGGATTTTTTTGAAGTGTTAATCAATGTGTTTTCCTAATATGTGCTGTTAAACATTGACTCTCCTTCACTTCATTCATTCAGGCCCCAGAATATGAGGTCTCCAGTATCCTAGGAGGGATTGGAACCAGAGGACAACAAAGTTCTTGGATTTTAAGTTAAAAACAAACAAACGAATATGAGATGAAGACAGGAACTTTTTAGTAAATATTATAATATCTCCTCTCATCACAAGGTAAAACTCTTCTGAAGTGAAGGATGGGGAGGGCGAGTTTTAGGAAAGAAACGAGATTCGGTGTTAGGGATGCATCAGTGAAACTGCTGACATAACAACGGTGGTAGTGGCAATGACAAGGCCTAAGGTTGGGGATCTATGGGCAGAGAGACCTTGGGCTCCCAGTGTGGACAGGGCTAGAGAAGGCAAACAAGGCCCCAGTCCCCTTCACATCTTTCCTGTCTGAGTATGCATGTGGGGCAGCTGTGGAGGTCAGATTGTGGCAGGGCAGTTCTGGAAGCAGAGGATGCAGGATA
The DNA here is from genome assembly GCF_000151845.1 of Pteropus vampyrus. Classification (NCBI taxonomy): domain Eukaryota; kingdom Metazoa; phylum Chordata; class Mammalia; order Chiroptera; family Pteropodidae; genus Pteropus; species Pteropus vampyrus. The sequence continues at coordinate 3,285,595 of NW_011888903.1, forward strand.
GCCTCCTGAGTCTTCTATGTCCTGAGAAAGATGGATAGTTTGAAAGCTAATCCTGTCTCAGAGAGAAGATAGGCCGAGGGAAGGCAGTGGGCCAAATAAATGCTGTGCAGAAAGTGATATGGGCTCAGAGGGATGTATCAGAGAATATTTCAGTATGGAGAGATGCCTGTGGCCACATGTCACCCCAGAGGGAAAGGCAGACTGGGAAGAAATTTTATGCCTGGAATGATGGAGAGAAGCTATAATTGCCCAAGACTACTTTTTCTACCATTAGACAATGGAGCTTGAAATGGAGGTTGAGTTCTAGAAAAATGAAATATGCTATGATATTTTGCATACTCGAGTAAACACCAAGAAAATGCAAACTTTCCACATCTTTAAAGTGGATAGCACTTAGTAGATTCTCAATAAATTATGGCTTCTATTATTATGCAAACCAAATTACTATGGCACCAGCGCTATCAGCTTGATTACTAGAAATTCACTGCTTAAAGTATTCCATAGGGATTTGAACGTATTCCCTGGGACATGGCTCAGGCACCGCCGACAGCACGTTGCCTCTGAGGTTTTGGACACACGGTCATAGGAGCCCTGCTTGAGACCTGTTTCAACTCAATCCTTTCTCTTTGCGTCTCTCTATTAACCATGGGACAGGGTCCTCCCCTTTCATTCCTTCAGCACAGCACAACACACACAAGAGAACATAAATTATGTAGTCACAAATTCAAGTGTGTAAAAATGCAACTTTCTCTATAATGGAACTTAGTTCTTGAGGCCCTGTTTCTGCTGATGGAGAGAACTTGTTACTGCCAATCGAATACAAACTATTTTGCTGAGTATTTCTTGCTCTATTGTGAGTAAATAGTTCAGGATGTTTTCCTTTCTCTTCTCATTACCTCTCCCCATGGATAATCTAAGGATCAACTAGGCATTAGAGGAAGGGAACATCTATTTCTTCTTTCTCTGGTTCAGCTCAATATTGCATCCACTGCAGATATAATATCCATTTGCACATGTATTTCACTGAATTCTACTGTGCTTCATCTTCTGCTCAATGTCCTGTGTTCCTACTGTGCTTTGGCCTTCAGGTCTACTGAGGTCAGTCTGTGTCCTCTTAGCCCTGTCCATAATCACAAGTCCTCTCCAAAGCCTCTGATTTTCAGTTCTTCTCCGTCCTTGTTGGGGTGGGGGGGAGTGGGGGAGGACGTAGCGGGGGAGGGAGGCTTGGAAAGCTTTTGGATGGGCACCCTTTAATAGCTTTGGACAAACAACAGCTCCCTTAAAATCTTAATGGCTTACAGTAGTAAAGGTTTGTCTTACGTTACTCATCAGCTGCGGCTTTGCTCAGTATCCTCTTATCATTGAGACTCAGGCAGAAGAAACAGCTTCTATGGGAACAAATGTTTTGAGCAAATAATACAATCAACTGTATTCACTTACCACTCAGGAGTAGGAGAGATTTGGAGCAAGGAAGAGGTAGATAGATGTTCACTTCCTCTCTGCTGAAAACACTTTGCTCTCATTTCTGCAAGCCACGCTTTGTCCACAGGCAGGCAGGTGGGTGGTCCTTTAATTCCAGAATAGTTGCTTTCTCAGGCTCCACCTCATTGTGCCCCCAAGTCAGGGGTTGGCTATTGTCTCTTTACCTGGAGTTTAGCCCAGAGGTGTCAGAGAGTAGGGGCTTTCACCACCATATGTGCTCTGGTCATGCCCCTTCTAGAAATTTTCTTCCCGTTACCTGATTGAACTTTTTCTTCTTCTGGGTAAGAAGAACACTGCCAAGATGTCATTTTGTCCCATATGTCCCAGGCTTTGTGCCTACAAACTCTTCTCTACCTCAAAACACCTAACTTTGCAAGAGAAATCTTCAGCTTTTGGCCTCTCAGTTATCAGTTTTAAAGAACTATATTCAAGCATTCAATTGACACCTTTGTTCTTTATGTGTTAACTCTCCCTGAAGTAATAAGTATCACTGATGTAATGGGTAGAAGGTAAATACAATAGAAGATGATGTGGGGGAAAACAGTTCCTATTTTCTCAGAATGTTATCCTGCCATACTTTTGATCAGACTTTATTGAAATTTAAAAACCAGCAGAAGAGAATAAGATGGAGAGAATAATTTACATCAAACCCCAACTCCCTCAGCCCTCACTGGTCAGCCTCACTCCTCCTGACTCATCTCTGCCACCTGAAGTGTCTCATGCATCTGCTCACCTCACCACAACATCAGATCACCCCTGGCTCTAGAGACGAAGATTTTTAAATCTTTCCATTCTAGCCTTATATGCACTTCTCCACCCCACATCTTCTGCCCTGAGACGGGATAAGCCTTCTTTTGAAGTGAACGACAGCCAGACCATCAGTTCTGTTATGTGGAAACCCCTCACTGCCCCCTGTACTACCCTCACTCCCCCAGGGTTTGTTCTGATCTTGTGGGTCTAACAACACAGTCATACCGTTCTGATGGAAAGACAGGCGTCAAAGTCTGGGTTGTTAAGTCTTAAATAATCCTGTGTAAGAGACATCCACGGCCCAGTTGACTCTGGCTACCCAATATTCAGAACTAGTTCCTTTTTACTCTATTAGTGTTTCAATAATCCTCAGAATCTAGCTTCATCTAAAGTTGTTTTGTTATTATTTTAATCAGCTTCATAGACTTGCCTCTGGACTAAGTCCACTTACTGTCACCCCAGTCATTTATTATCCCTCATCTGTTGTACTCATCCAAAAGTTTTCATCATTTTAAAAACCATATTATAGGTGTGGTGCTGTATTGACCACTTTCGGTGTACTGTGTGTGATGACCTCTTTTTAAGTGCCCTCGTCCTATGAACCCTGCACTTTTGTGAAGGCCTCTAACCATTCTTTATAAAACCCTGGTAGAGAACATTTTTTTTCTCTCTTCTGAGAAAAAAAAAAAAAGCAACTAAGAAATAATTAGTGAAAAATTAGCCAAGCAAGTGACCTCTGGGGCCGAGCATAATTTTTCTGTCCTCATGGGCTCCCAACAGCAATCGAATAAGAATTATTCTAATTATCATTCTGGAGAGGCCACAGCCTTAGGATGAGAAACCAGAAGATGACATCTGATGCCTGGAATGCTGCTGATGCTCTGCGTGCCACTTAACCCTGGAAGCTAACAATAGATGTGATTGCTTCTGACTCCCGCCCAACAGTTTCATAAGAATAACCAATTACCTCTATAATGGGGTAACTGTCATTGGCATTCTTAATCATAAGTGGCAAGGTGATACCAGCCGAGACTCATGACTACCAGATTCTCTTTTTTATACCCATTTTACAGAGTAATATGGGCCTTTTGTTTCTAAGCATGAATAAGGTGTAACTTATCTATAATTCTTTATAGATTCATGTCAGAGTATTTTTATTCTACTCAAATAGCACAATTGTTTTACTAAAAATCCAATGAAGGCTTTGGAAAGGCACAAAAAATAGTCAGTTATTGTTATTTTATTTCTTCTTAGAATGACTTCTTTTTGGAATACAGAATGACTGGTTTTGAAATACACCTGCTGTACTAACCGTATAAAGGAAATTAATGTCAAGTACAACAGCCAATCCCTGGGCCATTTCAGTTTTTAATAATTTTTTTAAAAATGTAATCATTTTTCAAGATTCTATTCATAAAGAAGATTTTAGAGTGCTGATGTCCATGTAATTCTTATAAACTAATGGATATTTTTCAATTTAATAACACCTTACATTTACACTAGTCTTTAAAGTGCTGTCACTCAGCAGTTTCTCATCTGTTCCTATAACATTCCCTTGAAACAGGCAGAGGTATTCTTCCTATCACACAGCTGAGCCACACAGGGCTGACTCGAAGACTATTTAAGACCTGATGAAGGCTCAGAACCCCAACCAGAACTCAGGTCTTCTAATTATAGTCCAATTACTTTATCACACATACTGGAAAGAACATCAGAGTTAGTGTCAGAAGACTTGGCTTTAAACCTAGATTTATACATGTGGCTGCTTATTTCACTGGGTGATTGTGCTACTGAGTAAGTGCACGAATGTAATTATGTCACATATATGTGAACGCCTTTTCTGTTTGTGAATCTAAGTCTGGTCACATTGAGGGCATAAATTATATTCCACATGGAATATGATTTCATAAAGTTCCATTGTGGTGTCTCTATTTTAGCAGTTCTTAACAGGGAGGGGAAATGTCTGGAAATACTTCTAGTTGTCACAAATGGAGGAGTGGATGTGCCACTGGCATCTAATGTTTAGAGGCTGAGATGCTATTAAACATCCTGCAGTGCACAGGATAGTTCCTCAACAAAGAATTTTTCCAGCCCCAAAAATCAATAGTGCCAATTTTGAGAAGTCTTTGCTCTAGAGTAGGGCTTCTTAACCTGAGGTCCATGGACTCACAAATGAGCTGTGAGGATTCAGGAACCCACCCTAAAAACATTATTTGGTCTCTTTGAGGCAAGTGGGTGTATTTCTGGGAAGGATTTATGACTATCAGTCAAGAGATTCTCATAGAGGTCAATTGTTTCAGAGCGGGTACAATCTTTGTTCTAGCTATGCCTTAACACCCAGTGAAACTGCTGCTTATACAGAGTTTTGAGTCTTCAAACCCTTTTTGGGAGCAGAAATGACATATCGCATAAATAAATAAAATAAAATGTTGTATTGACTGCAACTAGTAATGAGTGAGACAAAAAAAGATGCACTAGATCTAGCAGATAATGTAGCCACCACGGCTGGGGCCAAGCAGAGTGTTGGTAGTGCTGGGAGAACATCATCCCCACTCTTGGCTTCTTTGTACTTTGTCCAGTACAGTCAGAATGAGACTGGGAGGTATCTGTGAGAATAACCAGCACATCAAATGAGGAGAGGAAAAAAACTCTTTTTTAGGGAAACTTTTGAAAAGGAGGCTACTCTTTTTAGGGGAAAAAAACTCTTTTTTAGGGAAACTTTTGAAAAGGAGGCTACTTTTCAAAACATTTTCTTCTGTGTGCTTCACAATACCCTGAGAAATTTACTTACGTTGCTTCATTTGAGATTATTTTGCATTTACAGTATAGCTAATTCACCCCAGATCTAGCTCTGACTCTCTTTTTATAAGAAGTTGGAAGCCCTGCTGAAATCTACACATTCAAATATCCTGGCTAAGTGGTCACCAGGCAGGTATTGTCATAGTGTGAAAAATTTAACACTTTGCTAGAGCGATGATTTATAACTGAATAAATTATAACCATTGGTGAGAGTCTGATGAAGTTATGAAATTTCTCAGAAAACCACTCATGTGCCTCAAACACACCTAATATTGACTATTTAAAAGGACAAGCATAGATATTCTCTCTACTACCCAAACAATTACATCTTGGTTAGAGCACACATATACTTCTTTGTCCCTGTATCCTGTAATATTTATTTCATAAGGTCTTGGATCAACTTTAGCCCTCCTCTAGCTTAACTTTCTAAATTACTCTCTTAGATTTTTTTTTTTTTTTTGGCAGTTGGGGGAAATAAGATAGAGGAGAATAGTTCAGGCTGACTTTTAGACAGAATACTTTATTTTAATGGCTATGGACTGTTAAATTGTAATACATTTTTCTTCTCTAATCTCTATGCATTGAACATGTCCAAAATATAAATAGTTATTGCTGGTGTTATTGCCCAGTTCACATTGCTTCCAGTGGGACATGAATTCTGTGGGTGAAAATACCTGTTCTTCTTTTTTGATGTCTTGATTATTACCTAAAAGAGCCCTGGGGGCAGATTATAATCCTTACCTTTCATTTTATTCTGGATTATTTTGCTCCAAATCTAAGTTTCATTCCTGGAACATAAATGAAGTCTGCTTCAAGTCAGACAGTTATAAAACTTTTTTAAAAGACAACTTAATGTGAAGGTAATCCTTTAAGAAAAAATAAAAAAGCTAACCATATCCTCATAAGGAAAATGGATAAAATTGAGAAGCACTAATGGATTATGGAATTTATTACCTACAGCTCACATGGTCCAATCCTATCATAGATTAAAGTAGTTATGTTGTTTTATCGCCACTCTGCTTCCTATATAGTCTCAGCCCAGCTCCTAATTCAAGTGTCCACCTTTAAAAAGCTATTGTCAGCCACCATTGGCTCAGGGGGGAGCAGTCACAGAAGCTGAGCTATTCTCCCTTTCTCTGAGTGAGCATTTCAGGGCAGGGTTCTGGCTCATTAGCTGTGGAAGAGTTTAGCTCTGGCCACACAGTCCCCTTGTAAGCATAAACTGAAGAAACTTGTTTCTCCAGAGGTTTCAATACAACATCTATCTTTGGAGCCAAACTCATTCAAAGACTCGGAAAGAAAAACAACCCATCTTCCATTAGTATGAGCCAGTAATCCAGGTGAAAGTAAGGGCTCCCACAGCATGAAAAATATGGCCATATCCTGAAGTCTGTTGTTAGTTCTCTTTTACAAGCTAACATCTTCAACTTGATCAATTCGAACTTCACTGGAGAATAAGACACAGACAGGTAAAGGAGCAGAGGGAAAAGAACTGCAAATATGAAAGGCAATATTTTCAAAGTATCAGAACATTTACAGTAAACATTCTAGAAACAGGAAAATCATTCTGTCCATGAACTGTGTGGAACAGAATAAGGTTGGTTATGTTTTAGCATAAAATAAGTATAAAGTATTGACTCTCTGAGATAATGAGAGTCAGTGTGCATGTGATTAAGAGTACATACTCTGTAAACAAACCACCAGGGTTTGAATTTTGAGTCTTTCACCTCTGGATGTGTGACTTAGGGCAAATTACTTAACTTGTCTGTGACTAGTTACTTCATCTGTAAACTGGGATTTGCACAGTGTCTGTTATTTGAGTTGCTGAAGTTTAAGTGAGATAATATCTGTAAAGTCTTAGAACCTATAGACAGTGCTTGAAACAATCACTCATTCAACAAATAGCTACTGAGTGCCAACTATGGGCCAAGCATTGTTCTTGGCACTTAGGAAGTGGCAATAGACCAAAGAGACAAAAATCACATGCACACACACACACCCCTCAAAAACTCATGGAGGTCACATTTTATAGTGAGTACTCAATAAATGTTCACATTTTATAGCAAACAATAATTAGTGCTATAAAAAAATCTAATTAATTTTTATCACGAATGGAACATGCATTCCAAGAAGCCAGAATCCTGTTTATCCAGGCATGTTGCTCAGAGGAAGTGACCAACTTAGGAGACCTTTCCTGGTTTTCTAATAAAGTCCTTCTCTTTCTTGACATTTTAATATTGCTTAAAATATGGCATCCCCCATGGCTCAGGAACTGAGATTATGCCTAGAACATCATAGCTGTCACTCTCAGCACCGAGCTTATCTCTGTAGGGCAGGGAGGTCCTGCAAGCACAGTGATCTGCCCTGATCACTATAGTTGTAGCAGGTACGAGTTTTTTGGCTTCAGTGTGACGCTTGAACCTGTCTGTCTCAATAGCCACAGCCCCTGTTGACCTTTAGTGTGCCTTTGCTCCTACTTAGTGTGTGGAGGCCATGAATAAAGGCATTGCTGGTGCTTCTGCTTGTCTGACTTGGAGCATGCTGGCTGGTGCAGGCTCAGCCCACTGTCTGTCTCCAAAAAATCACAGAGGTAAGAGGTGTTAGTTAAAGAGACCCAACACTTGAGACATTGCCATCCCTTGTTCTCTGGGTAATGGACCAACCAAAGTTGCTGACCTCTCTTTCAGTATGTTCCAATTCACTACCATTAATCTTTTTCACATTTAAGATTGCATGCACAACTATGCAAATTAGTAGAGGCTTAGAAGCTCAGGATTTGAAAGAAATTGAGATGATCTAAGATGAATTGATGGACAAATAAGAACTTAGCTAAAAATTTAGAACATGCTCCACAGCCCATCAGGAATATATCAGGTAAAAATGGTTAAAAAAAATAAAAAGATAAATAGATGATAAATAGATAGGTATCTAGTATGAGAGATAATTTTTAAGCTACCTATAAGGCATAGCAATATTACATTATAGTATACATTAAATTATTACATTATATCTATCTATACATACATATATATTATACATACATCTATATACATACACATATATTCACATCTGTGTAAATTACTAAAATGACATACAATTTAGCTGCATGAGCACAATCTGTACTAATATGACTCTTTTAAGATGAAATCTACATGGTTAGCTTTTCAGAATGATCTATCCATGATAACTTCTAAATGAGATAATGAATAAAATTATAGATTTGTAGAGCTGAGAAATAAATCAAATAATTATCAGTTTAGTGCAGGTTCAAAAATTATTTTCATATTCCAAAGTTGTTTTGTTAGAAATATTCCACTTTTTCAAAAATTATTTTCACATTCCAAAGTTGTTTTGTTAGAAATATATTTTCTCATTGTCTTTAGTTTGCTGAATGGGTAAAAAAAAAAAAATGTCATTTAGATTTGCTTTAGACTAAAGCTCTGAAAAATTCACGCGACTTCTTTGCTTCCACTTAAAAAATGCTAAAAATTCACAAATTTTATTGTAATAAAAAAGATTCAAGCTTTCTCCCACTAAATATTTTACAATAATAAGTGATAAAATGGACTTAGATCTGAGTCTCCATTTGAAGTATCAGAAGGCAATCATATATAATCCACAGACTGGATTAACAGCCCCCAAATAGCTGAGTTGAATGCAAGGTTTATATCTCCAAAGTTAAAAACTATAAGAATTAGAATAAAATGTAGAATTAGCTCTGAAAAAAAAAACCAGAAAAGTGCTTTTGAAGTTTGATTTGCCCCTCCTCTGAATATTTTCTTTATTAAAAAGAAGTAGATGTTATAATGTTAGTTAAAACTTTAATTATAACTCGACTCGAAATGGTACTACAATTGCCTGTGTGGGTAATCTGTTTGGAATAAGATATTCAGAAAGGGCTCATTTTTTTTTCCTGTCTTTTTTCTAGTTGCTAAAATAAATGTTAAAAACTATCATTTTGTATTAATTGGTTTCAAGAGCCTCTTTAAATAAAAATGACCCAGCAGCTAATTTAAAATATTGCAATCTTAAAGAAAAAGCAAATGTAATACTTCCTCTAGGAGAATAGTAATTTTGAGCTAAGTACAGAGACATTGATGTTGTTTACTTTTTATGTATTTCCCTCTTAATTCTCAAAGTAAGATCACATGATAGAATCATTAGAATAAAGGTTAAAAAGAGCCAAGAAAGACAAGGGAACTAATGCATGTGCTAGACAACTGAGATTAAATGATTATTTCTGCAAGAGATATGGAAAGTTATAAATAATTCTTTTAGATATTTCCAGCTCTCTGTTTCATTCCAATTGCCTAACTCCACTTATAACAAACCACAGTCACTTGTTTATGGTTGAACATGAATTTTCAGACCTGGAAGAATCATTAGAGATCATACAATCCTGCCTTCTCACTTTACTGGATAAATTAAAGAGAATGGGAAAGCAGTATCACCTATCTGAAACCACACAGGTAGAAACCACCTGACTTAGCCCAATGATCCCCACTACCATCCAGTACACTCACTTATGCCAACACTTCTAGCTAGCAAATTTGCATTGTCCAATGTACCAGAAAGAAGAGCTAGGATGTCTCTGGTCTCCTCATTGCATCTCTTTTCTCAAATGCTCAGAGCTATTCACTTAACTTCAGCCCTATCGGTTCCTACCTGGCATTAGGAAAATGAAAAAGACAAAGTACAAGGAACTCTATTCTAATCTTTTGTGAATTAGTACTTGTTAATGACATAGGTACTAGAAGGTCTTTCAAAATAGCCCCAAAACTCTTTATGCCCCTGCGTCCGTCTATCTTTTACTCTTCACCAAAGATAGAAACAAATTTTTGGCTTAAAAAAAGTGTGGGGAAAACAGATGTGTAGTCACCTGTGGCTATGGGTAGAGGGAAGAAGAGACTGTAGAAGGAGGAATCTTTTGAGGGTAATGGAGATGTTCTGTACCTTAGTTTTGGTGGTTTCTCAGGTGTACATAGCTGTTGAAACTCACAGACTTGCATATTTGAAATTGATTTAGTTTTTGTACATAAATAATTTTTCCATAAAGTTAAATTTAAGAAAACTGTGTTGGAAATCCTATGATAAAAGCTTCTAAATTTTTATTTCTCTTGCTATTTAATAAATAAAATAGGCTCTATTGTTGTTTTATGTAGTTTTATAAGATTATCACAAGGTAATTTTAAGAAAGCAAAACCACTAATCTATGTAATATGGGAATTCAAAGATTTCTAAGTATTAGCACATCTTTTAAAATGGAACTCTGTAAAAAAAAGTGAATTTAGTTCAAGATTCTTCCCTTTCCTACCCAGGAAAGAACTGGAAACTGATCTTCCTAGATGTGAGAAGGAAGAAGCCCTATCTTTTTACCTGTTTGCTGACCAGAGTATCCACCACCTCAGTTTAGAAAAAAAAAAAAACAACCTTTTAAAAGCTTACTATTTTCCTTTACTTACTTTCCATTTGACCTGATATCTAAAAATAGACAGCTATGCAATAGGCTCCCTTTCTCCATCACAGCAGATAATTAATCTACAATTCTGGTCAACTATCTTAAGTCTGCCAATTAACTTCTATCTTTAAGCATGCCATTTCGCATTGCCTCTCCCAGAGTCTCCAGAGAGAATGTCTAAATGCAGTGCCCTATTTTCATGCAACCTAATGCTCTTAAACCTGATACTATCTCTTGGATCTTGAATTAGGCTTGGTGTAGACGGCACAGAGTCAAAGCAGCTGAAAAGGCCAAAATACTTCTCTGGTAATGCCATGGGAAGTGTACGGTGCTTTGTCTGCTCATGTCATACAAAATGAAAGAATTACTGGTTTAAAGCATTAACTGGGTGAAATTTTGCATAGCAAATAGTAAGTAAGACCAATTAGGCCCTTTGCCAATGCTGTTGGGTCTTTAAATAACAGGGTAAAATGCCCTCTGGGAAAGATACTGTCTATGAGCAGAAATAGCCCTGGAATGGGCAAGGAAGAGAGTCTCTCTCACCTGGCACATACTGACTAGAGTGCTCACCCCTTATGCCCTGGCTTCCTCAGCTCTTCTGTTAGCCAGAGAGGCCTTTCTCTCTTTCCTTTCTCTCACCTCTTTTCTTTTCCTGTAGAAGCTCACCTACTTATTAGTGTGATTCATGAAAATTCAGAAAGATAAGTAATTTAATGACTAGAAATTAGGAGAACAAGCTAGGTATTTCTCTCTCTGAAACACTTCTAAGGTTATTGAATATTTAATGGTTTTATTTTTCTCTTTAACCTGGTATGTTTTCAGAAAAGAATGCAATGTTTTATTCAATTTTTCCTCTACAGATATATCTTTCATTACGTACATAAAGAATGAAAATAAGTAGGAATGTGCCTGAGGGCAGAATGGATTTGAGAAAGGGACAAACATAAAAATTGTGGTAAATGTGACAGCCCATCATTCTTTTTGTGTGTGCTGGTGTTTAAGAGATCCAGAATGGGGCTGAGGAAAGTGCATGGACTCTGAGGTCGGGCTCACGTGGATATGCATAAAACTCTGCTACTTACCAGGCAGGTGACCTTAGACACACTGTTTACCTTTACTCAAACTGTTTCCTTGCAAAGTTATTAAAATAATGTAGTACACTTAGAGCTCATAGTCAATAAACAATGAAGTAAAAGCATTATTAATAGGAGACTCACTGGGTTGACCTTTCGGTCCTTGACTTCTGGAGAGACACTGTCCACTTTTAAATTCCATGATCCTGCTAGCTTGAATAAAAGTTTATTCTTTTATTATGGAAATCAACATAACACACTGTGAACATGCAGAATACCCTTTGTGGGAATTGCAAAGCATTGTTCAAGGAATGCAATGGAGCCTGAAGGAAACAGCATGGCTTTGGAGTCAAAAGACCTGGCTAATGGTCTGACCATAGAGAAGAGATTTTTCTTTTTTTTTTTTAATAATAAGATTATGTGTTCTTAACCCTCTTTGTACAAATACAGAATTTTGATGTACAGGTTTTTTTTTTAAGAAACCACTAACGCCGAACTAAACAATAACGACTCTTTATAATTTAGTGACATCTCATTTGACAACAAATTAGAAACAGAAGCTTACATTCGAAAGTGAAAAGAGGAATGAAAATGCCATAGAAGGAACATTAGAGATTAAATCTGGAGGAAAAGAAAAAAACTGAGAAAATACACACGATTGAAAAAAAAAAGCAGCTATGCGACTATGTGCGAAACGTTTGTAATAAAAGTTTGGGTTTAAATAAACAAGGATTCTGCAGAAAGAATATAAAGATGTAGGGTTGACACAGGACAACAGTGAAGGCTGAGAGCTGGGCCCAATGACACAACTGGTAAAATTCACAGATAGGAAACTTTTTCTGATTCATGAGAAATAAAATAGCAAATTGGCTGAATGTTTGGAATTTAAAACTTTTGCTTCATAAATGAAAGCCCAAATCCAATGATATTTAATGGTCGTGAATAGGTCTCAGTGGACATGAAACAAATGCACAATGGAGAGGTGTGGTGGAAAGATTCAGAAAACAGCCACTCAGGCTTATGAATGTGGTTTCCCTCAGGGAACTTGTGTGCTTGGGGTTGTAATTTTATATTAACTACTTCTAATATAGTCACATTTTCTGCTAAGAGGACTATAGTAATTAACATTTATCGATCGCTTGCTATGTGCCCCACACTGGGCTAAGTGCTTTTTATGCAAATCTCATTTAATCCTCACGAGCACCAAAAGATATAGATATAGGTGTGATTCCATTTCAGAAAGGAAGACCTTGAACGGCACAGAGGTCAGGTAATGTACCAAGTCACTAAACCAGTAGCCATTTGGCGTTTGAGCCCATGCCTCTCAATTTAATGGGCTCGTCATTTCTATCTACCCAGCTCCTCACATCCAGACTAGCAATGCTAATGCCAATCTTCTCTCACTCACAGCGGCATTTCGAGAGAAGCATGTGAGAGAAGATATGTGAAAACGCAATGTAAAATATAGGCTACCTGATCAATGTGTACCACAAGCCGACTAGTGTTAACTATATACGTGGGTCCCAGGTCTGGCTGTGATCCACACTTGCGGCTTAGGATAGAACTCTGGATTTAAAATGTTACATTAATGTAGTACGGCGCCTGCGCCTAACTTATGTAAGTATGACTTGGCTTATTGTATCATGCATGTGTGGCAGAATGCCACTATTGTTCTCTGACATATATAAAGCCCATGCGGTCCCCTAGCACAGAAGCGCGCACTCCCAGCAATAAAGTTGGTGCCAGCCATTTCATTTTCATGTTGGCTCCTCGTGCATTCTTTCAACTGGGCGTCTCACCACTGAAACCTTCCGTTCTTGATCAGCTCAGTGCAGACACGTGGTGTAGTTGGCAGAACAGGGTGAGTACAGCCCACAGAACTCCAGAAGGTTTCTGGGTGGAGGATAGCTAGGTGGAGGACATGTAGCCCCCTGCTTCCCAGTGGCATCCCGTGGCTGCGTATCTGGCTACATAGACGTCCCCGGAGGACTGGGATGGATTGAAGCTATATCCAGAGGATGTCTGGAAAGCCCTGGAGTTGCTAGAGTGAATATTTCTCTCACCTGGAGGCAGTTGGTCAGGTGGCCTGGGTTCCTGGCTGTGCTGCAGCAGGCCAGCCTGGATGTTCAGGACCAGGTTCAGTGGGTGCAACTGCAACGTCAGGAAGAAGCACTGAAAAGGCGGCTGGCGGCAGCGGAACACATGCTGCGGGGCCCTGATGAGTCACTGCCATCGTCCCGGTCTGGGAGCCCACAGGCAATACCGCGGTACCGCCGGTGATATGGCAGCAGGTTGAAGTACAGTAGCCACTGGCCTGGGGCAGGGGGTCGGGGGCAAGCTGGCAGCACCCCAGGCTAAAAAGCACACCACATTGATCCAGTACACCCCCACTGAACTCCAGGACATGATGAAACAGGTACAACAGAGAGCCAGGGAGATGGTTCTGGAGTGGTTGCTGTGGCTGTGGAATGACGGAGCTGAAGGGACTAAATTATCTCCTGAAGAGATGGCTCAGCTGGCCTCTGTTACAATATCGACCCTCCGGCAGTGCCTCCAGAATGTGGCATATATGGTGCAGGGTGCAGGCAACCACTCCCTCATTAACTGGCTTATGTCTGCTGCACGGACAGTATGGGCCAACCCGGGCAGCTGCCAGAGACAGTGAGCAGATGGACCACATACTTAGATCTGGTCCAGATAATTCGGGAAATGGGCATGCGACAGATGATGTTTCACGCCCAGTATACTAGCCCCGATGAGGAAGTATTTACAACCAGTATGAAGGACTTGATCTTGACCTCTGGCCTGGCCGGTACTTTTGGCACCATGGCAGCACTGCTGGCCCTTTACATGGATAGGCGGATCCACGAAGTGATGTCCTCCCTGGCAAGGTTGGAGGATGTAGAAATGAAGCGCAAGGAACGTTCCACCCAAGTGCAAGCCGCACCGCCCTATGCACTCCTAGACCAGCCAGTGCATGGACAGAGTTGCGGCCGAAAAGGAGGGGTGGAGCAGCACCCATCCCATTCAGTCATGAGAATGAGCCACAGGCAGATGTGGTTTGATCTCCTCATGGTGGGAGTCGCTGCAGAAAAGATTGAGCAGTAACCTAATGAAGTGCTGCTGGTGCTGTGGAATCAGCTGCACCCCAACCAGCAAGTCACTCTTATTCCTAGAAAGCCACAACCCATGAGGTGTGGCTAGCTGATTATCTCCCTGATTAGGGATTTGGCCAGGATACCTGGTTGACAGGGGAACCGGTTGACCAGAGGCTGTGTGTGGAACTGACTATACGTTGGTCCCCCACAATGTGCAGCGGGTATTAGCCTTCATGGACTCAGGTGCTGATAGCACCATGCTCTATATGAATCTGGACAAGTTTTCCAAACCTACTGCAATCATAGAAGGCTATGGGGGTTGAATCATTTGCATGTGGCAGGTCCCTATGACATTGGGTATTGGCAGATTGCCTCCTCAGACATACCAAGTGTGTATATCCCCCCATACAGGAGTACATTTTGAGGACTGATGAGTTGCAAGGCTGGACTGTAAATACCACTGCTGGTGAATTTCGCCTTCATATCCCAGTGGTGAAAAGTATTACCTGGAGACATCCACACCATGCCCCATTGGTATTGCCCCAGGCTACCTGGGTAGTGAATACAAAGCAGTACCACCTGCCAAGCAGCCGTGAGGAAATAGGACGCACCAATCTGAAGCTGGAAGAAGTGGTGTTATCCATCCTACTCATAGTCTATACAACTCTGCCGTGTGGCCAGTGAAGAAGCCTGACGGCTCCTGGTGCATGAAAGTTACTATTGGGAGCTGAATAAGGTTAAGCCGCCCATGCACGCAGCTGCACCAAATGTCACAGACATCATGGACCAGTTCCACATGAACTTGGATGATACCATTATGTGGTGGACTTGGCAAATGCCTTTTCCTCTATTGCCATAGCCCCAGAAAGTCAAGAACAGTTTACCTTCACCTGAGAAGGGCGACAGTGGACATTCCTCGTTCCTCCCCAGGGCTATGTGCACAGCCTTACCCTGTGCTCTGGTCTCGTGGCTCAAGATTTAGCCACAAAGAAACGACCACCCACCGTGCACTTGTATCATTACATTGAGGATATAATGCTAACCTCTGATTCTCTTATAGAACTAGAAGCAATGGCAACCAGCCTGCAAGAAGCTCTCACTGACTGAAGTTGGGCAGTCAACGAGGGCAAGGTCCAGGGAACTGGGTTCTCTGTCAACTTCTTGAGAGTTGTCTGATCAGATAAGACAAAAGTAATGCTGGAGGTGGTGATTGATAAGATACAGGCATATTCCTGACTCGAAACCCTGAAGCAGCTCCAAACCTATTTGGGACTGCTGGGGTTTTGGAGAGTGTTCATTCCTCATTTAGCTTCCTTGATGCGACCCCTGCACTGTCTAGTACAATGGGAAGCCCAATGGGATTGGACCCCTAAGATAGAAGAGGCCTTTAAGGCTACAAAGCAAGCTGTAGCACGAGCTTAAACTCTACATGAAATAGATCGAGCCCTCTCATTCCTGCTTATGGTACAAGAGAATGATGCAATGGTTTGGATGGGGCTTGTGGCAGAAGCATGGTTCCTGGGAGGTACTGATAGGCTTCTGGTCCCAGTTATGGAAAGGCGCAGAAGCACGATATTCTGATAGAAAAGCAACTGGCTGCCATATATGCAGTCCTTCTGGCCAGTGAGGCCATCACTGGCCCTAATCCCATAACCATATAGTCCACGTACACTGTGGAGGAGTGGCTGCAGTCTTAGGTGAAGACTCCCCGTTCAGGAATTGCACAAACCCCTACACTGAGCAGGTTGGTGGTGTACCTGGAGCAAGTTCTCTGTAATCCCCCTGTCAGGTCAACTGCACTTCCTATTGGGACTGGTGTAGTTTCAAGCAGAGCTCCTGGCAGGACCTGCTGAGACGTATGAGTCCCTACGTAGAGGGTTGGGCTCCCATCCATGAGGACATCTGGTACACAGATGGCTCTTGCCATGGGCAGCCCCCGACGTGATCTGCCATGGCGTTACAGCCATCTACAGAAACCTTTTGGTATGAGACTGTGCTAGGCAGTCCAGCCAAAGGGCAGAGCTTTGCGCTGCATAGTTGGTCCTCATGCATGAAACTGGCCCAGTGAACATCTGCACTGTGTATCGAGGTCTAACTCTATGACTGCCCCAATGGGCTGCCCAGAAGTGGATGATAGGCCACCATCCCCTATGGGGCTAGGGCTTGTAGTAAGACCTCTGGAAGTGGAGTCTTCAACAGGGGGCCACTCTATACCATGTCCCCAGCCATCAGCTCTTATAGGCCCCAGGCAATTAGGCAGCCAATGCACAGGCACAAGTCAATTCCTCCTGTCTACCATTGGTTCCAGCAGACATTGGTCTGTGACTCCACTGAAAACTGGGGCATGTAGGGGCTGTCCTGTGGAACAGGTAGAGAAGCTATGGGGGCTATTGTTAACCCGGGCACAAGCAAAAGTTGCAGTGTCACAATGCTCCTAGTGTGCTGAGCAGCAACCAGAGAGACAGTGGGTAAAGAGTACTCCAGGGGTGGTGCCCTGTGGGGATAAGCTGCTCCAGGAATGACAAGTGGACTACACAGGGCCTTTGCCCACAGACTGGAGACACTGCTATGTGTTCACAGATGTAGACACGGCTACTGGTTTAGAGTTTGCATGGCTGATGGCAGCTGCTAATCAACACCATACTGAGACTACTTTGGAGCACCTTGGGGTGGCCTATGGCCGGCTCTCGGGCCTTATTAATCTCCATTTTACTGGCCAGGAGGTGCAGACCCGGGCCCTCACCAATGATGTGCAGTGGCAGTTACATGTCCCCTATTGCCCGCAGGCAGCTGGAATGGTAGAGCGGTTCAACGGCTTGCTGAAGGACAAACTGCATGCCTTGGGCCTGGGCTGGCGCCGTTGGTACACTAACCTCCCCACAGGCTATACACCTTCTGATTGAGAAGCCCTGGCAAACGGGGTTGTCTACCCTTGACAGGGTTGTAGCAGGCTTGTCATGGGCTATCAAAGTGTGCCCAGGCACTGCTGCTAAACATTTCTTGACCCGAGCCTACCAGGGAGCTTTGCTCTTGCCAGTCCCAGAACCTTTGGCAGCAGGTAAACAGGCCCACCTGGTCATGGCCCTGGACTATTCAGGTAATACAAGATCCGTGGGTGGCTCTGGTGGAGCCCTGGGGACAGGGCTTACACAATGGGTTGCGGGTAGAACCCTGAATTTGCATTTGGTCCACGCCCTTGTGAGTGTCACTCTCGATGATTGCAGAAGGTTCACTATTAACAGGGAGTTTTGTCCTTAGCCTCTCGCTCATTCCTCTCTATATTGTAACACTGGTGGAGACCTCCTGGCCTGCTATCCTTGGAGAAACTGTCTGGTACCACAGGCCAGGGGTAGCTCCTTTCCCAGCCACTCTTCTATCTCAAGTTGGGCAGGTGGCTTGTGTCCTCCGGGGATGGATGGGACTTGCCCCTAATGGTCCTTTTGTCTGGTCTATTCTATCGCCCAGGCTGACAACAGGAAACAGTGTCATGTCCTGGGCTCATCTGTTTGCTGCTGTCCACAACGTTTCCCGCTGCTGAGTGTGTACTGAACTGCCAATGGAAGCGGCTGAAGGACTGCCATGGTGCATTATTCCAACCACAGCTGAGAACTGGACATGGCTGCGTACCTGGAATACCACACCTGTAGTCTGAAAAAGAGGGAAACTAAAGTAAATATGCAAAATTTAACATTCTTATAGCTGGATGAAAGGTATATAAGTATTATATCACTCTGTACTTTTCTTCATGTTTAAATATTTTACAGTTTTAAAAAGAATAAAAGGGGTGCAAATGGGAAACTTTCTTAATGCTACATATTGACTGGCTCGTGGTCATTAACTAAAATAGAATTGGCAAAAAGCCCACAAACTAAGTTTTTACATTTTTAAAGAATTATAAAAAGCAAGGAAAAGAATATATGACAGAGATCGTGTATGGCCCACAAAGCCTAAAATACTTACCACCCGGCCTTCTTTGGAAAAATAGAGGTGGTCTATCCTTCTGCTAGAACAAAAGAAAATATGATTTACTGTCTTAAAAGCATAAGTTAAAACTCACTATATGCCAGGCACTGTGCTCACATCTGAATTCTTTTTAATAAATAAAAAAAAATCCTTATGACAGTGCTATCAAGCAGGTAAACTCAGAGAGGATAAATAACTTGCACAAAGGCCACACAACTATTAAATGAAATTTAATGGAATTCAAACCCTGGCAGTCTGATTCCAGAGCCCATGTTCTTCACTCCTAAACTATTCTTTTTTTCTAATTTATGTTTTGATCTCTCATATTTAGATTTTCTGAAGAAAAGTTTTTTCTAAATTATAATAATGAACCAATGAAATTACAGTTTACATTCAAAGTCATATATTTACATCCAAATTTTATTTGACATATACATATACATACGCACAAAAATATATCAAGCTACATTTTCAGCAAATGAGACTTATAGAGGCACTACTGTTATCTCGATTCAGGATAGTTAAGAGAGCATTACGAAATTCTTGCTATTGAAAGGGGTATCAGGTCTGCTGGTTTGGGAACCACTGCTGTGGAGTAGAAAAAGAGAAGGACTGAGCTTGCCACTCTAGGTTACATGAAGGATTAAGGGATAAGAAGTAGGAGGAGAATGTAGTAACAAGGAAATCAAGGGAGCAGAGATTTTTCAAGGCACGAGGTATTTTAGTTGGTTCCCTAGAAACGGCCTGAGATGGAGAGTCTTGGTCAGGTGACTTACTGAGAAAGTGCTCTTAAGAAAAAAAACTATAAGGAAGTGAGGGGCAAAGGATAGAACAGGAGAAGAAGCTAAGTGAAGATGTGGCATCTGGCGTCAGCCTGACCCCTCAGAACACCCAGAAGCATAACCAGTCTGACAGAATCGAGGCACCTTCATCAGCCAGGTGTCACATATGGGCTCCCATCAGCTGAAAGTCATTCTCTTGAGAGGGAAGCTGCTCCTAGCCCTTCACAGCCAATTTTTGAAGCTTTTAGAGGACAAGAGTACGCATAATGAAGAAGGTCTGGGAGGGGCATGAACAGCATCACTGTGCCTTCTGCTACAGCCCCAACAGCTGCAAAGTGTTCACTGGAGTAACACTCAAACATAGGCCATGGTGAAATGAGTTAAGCTAGAGCAGCTCCTCTGGAGGTGTTGGGAGGGAGGTCTGACCTGGTCGAAGATGGATGTGGGGACAGCAAATTTAAAACGGTCTTTTAAAAAATTCAAATTGAAAATAGACTGAAAAATAAGAGTATCGGCTAGAGGCAGATGTACAGATAAATCTATTAAGTTTTAATGCCTCCTAAGCCACAATCTCTTTTGAGAAGATCTTTGCCAGCAGGTCACCACATGTTGTCCCAGTGCTGGCTACATGTGATTAGATCTGAAAAAGGTTGGTGTCTAATCTACATAAGCTGTCAATGGCCTGGCAAAAGAGTCTTGCTAGTGGCAAGGTGGTGAACAGCCAAACCAATCTGATCTTTCCTTTTAGGGTGCTTGAATGTGCTGCTGACTTTGTAGAAGCAGAGCTGGGGCAGCTGAGTCATGAGCTGGCACCGGAGTTGCTGCTGGGCCATCAGCGCTGAATCATTAGAGCTCCTGCTGGTCACCAATGAGCCACAACCTTCCACTTCTCCTGGCCTCGGCACTGCTAGGACCATTTCTTCTCTCTCTCTCTCTCTGTGGTATCTAATACTAAATCTTCATTAACTAAGATATCCAAAGTGTGTCTTTTTTTTTTCTGACAATTTAAAGGCCTAACCCCAAGGCAGGTGATACAATGGGGGTGGGGGAAGGGACAAAGGAGGCCTTTGCTTTGTATTGTGTGTGATCTAAGATACCATCATTTGTAAGGCACACCATTTTTTTTATGTCCCAAGAAAAAATAAGAAAACTTTTAGTAGAACTGTAAAGGGCCTTCATTGTAAAAAACATCTTGATTTCAGAGATGGTAAGTGTGAAAAATGTAAGCCTTAGAATTGATGAAATACAGCATATTCAGAAAGTGAGAGTTGAAGATGTTTATAAATTGAGTGGAGGGAACTATTTGGCTGACAGAAGATGAAGATACATCAGGAGGGAGAGTGAGATAATAATGGAGCAAGGTACCAGCAGAAGCAGGAGAGATCGGCTCAAGGACAGAGAGGAAAGCTTTATCCTCATGAAATGTATGTTGGACTATGCTCATGTAGATAAAAACATATGTTATTGAGAGAAGAGATGTTTAGAAAGCTCAAGACTTGGGCCTCACTTTTCTCAGTTATTAGGTGGCAATTTGTAGTTCATTTTAGAATTACTTTAGGACTGTTTTATAAGTTCTTTTATAAGCTCAGACTTGTGTTTCTGGGTGTTAACTGCATTTTACCAATAATTTTAAGTGATGGCTGAGAGCATAAGGATGTAGAATTTAGTGTTTAATAAAAGACAAACAAGCTCCAATATAAGAGTGCTGCTTCCATGATCACGCTGTACTTCAGCGGAATTACAGACAATAAATTTCTTATGATATTACCAAATGATATGATCTCAGATTATGATGCTTAATGAAAATATTGCAAGCTTGAAAGTACAGTGCTAGAAGAGCCTGAGTATTGTGAGATGATTATTACACCAACAAAGGCCCAAATGTTCAGGTGAATCCATCACTCGATTTACAGAAGAGAAAATGAGGCCAGCAGGTGACATACCTTGTCTAGAGTCACACAGAGTATGTGGAATCAGGACTTCAGAGCTTCTCTTCCTAGACAAAGGGGGTTTTCCTCCGTACCTTGCCATCACTCATTTGGCAGTTTTAGAAAATCTCTCTTCAAATTAAATATTTCCATTCATTTTGCAGCAAAGTTGTGTATGTTCACAGTTTGCTTTCTACAAAGACAGCCATTTTACTCATAAGCAACCCAAAGTGAAGAGATTCCCGAGTCTAAGACTTTGGCATTCAGTGCATCAATGCCGTGCCGCGACGTGATTTTGATTTATCCTCAGTGGACATAGGCCCATCAGAAGGCAGAGATTGTTCTGTGCAGCTCTTAACTGTGTTTTGTGCAGGATCTTGACCCAGGGCCCCATCTATGCTTAGACCTCACCTTAGTGCTACTTTCCACTTGGCTGAGCATTCAGGTGTCCCACTGTCTCAGAGAAGCCAGCCTTCCCAGACCAGCTTTGGAGGACCTCACATTCGGATTGGGACAGAGCTTCCAGCCACATTCTCCATGGCCACACCTATGGTACAGGTTATTCTGATTGCATGCCGTTACATCAACCTCTCTGTCTTTGTTGGTGCTAATCCCTCAGGCTGGAAGTATTTCTACCTGCTAAACTCTTCAAATGCATTTCCAGCCAAGGAAGTGTCCAATACTTAGCCAGTGCCTGCAATTTGCAGGTGCTGGGGCAAGCATGGGTCCTCAGAAGTGCCCCCAAACGACATGGTCTATGCTATCATAGGTTTCACAGTCCGGTAGAAGAGAAATACACCAAACAAACACAGAGAGATGCATACATTGTCACAAATAGTAAAAATTGATGATATGATGTGTAATAGGAGGGGAATTGACTTTAGATTTGTGGTCTAGAAAGTCTCCTCTGTGGAAGTAACGTTCAAGATGAAACCTGAAAACCCTTTAAGCTCCAGCAACACTGACATGTTCATCATCCCCAGAAAATACCATTGTGTTTTCTGTCGGGTTCTTCTGCTCGCAGTGTTTTCTTCATCTAGAACCTCTTTATTCACCCACACTGTACCCTTCTAGTGTTTCCTTCTTCACCTGACCTTTTCGTACTGTATGCCAACGTTCAGCTTAGATGTCACCTCCTCAGAAAGACTCTGTCAGCCTCCCTCTCTCATCAGTTGAGTTTGGTGCCTCTTTCTGTGATCACAGGGCACCTTATGCAAACTGCAATCCTAGCACCTGTTAAATTGTGTGACATCACCTATTCAGCTACCATCTCCCCAACTATGTTCTTCAAGGGCAGCAACTAAATCACACTTGTAGGCCCCGACTCTGGAAAATTATGTGATACATATTAGGTGCTTATCAAGTGTTCTTGAAGACCCATAGTTTATTATTCAAAGCATCTGAAGCACACTGGAAGTTATGGTTCTCATTTATTGAAAAACAATTATAAGAGAACAACATTGAATGGAAAGTTAGCTGTAATATCACATTTGTTTTAAACAATGTTTGCTTGTCAATGTTAAATATTTTAAGATCCAGGAAATATTTCTGAATTTGGAAAATCAGAATGTGAACCAGGAGGCAAATGGTACAGGAAGTAAGCCACTGTTGTGCAGTCACATGGTCTCAACTCAGTGTCCAGCTCCTTCCCTTTCCAGCTGGGGGCCTTGGGCAAGCAACTCCACTCCTCAGTGTCTTACACTTGGCATCTGAGACACGGGAAATATATTATCACCTACCTGATCTGGCTGCTTAAGGATTAGCAGAGAAACATATGCAGTAGTTGTTTATTATTGTGAAATTTACTAGATTTGGAAGTAATATTACAAAGGCTGTGAAAACAAGTTTTGTCAAAAGCAATGAGCCCTCAATCTTTTCATTGTACTGCCACCAAAATGCAAACACTAAAAAGTGTTGGATTTTTATCATCCGGCTTGAATTTTGGTAGCTATTAGGTGAATAACCAGGTGCATCAATTGAGCCTAAGTTATATGTTTTATGCGAAAGCAGTAGCGGTGAAAGGATTATACCATTCTTTTAGATATTGTTCCTTTTTAAATTTTAACATATTTAAGAACTGTGTTTAATAACCAGAAAGTACTGTTTAAATTTTTCACAATGCAAGGATAGCCAGAAAAAACATTAGCGATCTAAGGAGTGGATTTCAAACTGGGTTCCTTGGAGACCTGGTTCTGTGGCCATGATTCAGCAGTTGTAGGGTCTCTGGGACTTCAGTTTCATGGCTGTGGTCTCATCTAAGTTCTTCCATCCTTCTGCGTGCTGCAAGCATCTCAGGTCCCATAATAGACTATGTTGGGAATGACCTCTTCCTTGTCTCAGGATTCATGTATGCTTATGCATTTCCTCAATATTCCAATTAATTTGAGGTCTGGCTCAAATATGCACTGCAAAATGTTGATTGCTTACTTAACTTATTCTCAACTGCATCTTTCAGTCTCTGACTGGCCCTCTACAGAAGCGGCCCTCTGTGCCCTTATTGCATGCATAGAAGTCTCTGCTAGATCAAACTTCTAGAGTTTTGGAGGACCTCTGAAACTCCATTTTGTGAAAGTGACTTACCTGGACCAGAGTCTAAGCTGAAAATGACCAGGCAATGGGTATAGGTGCATCAACTGCAACAACTCAGTATGGGGTTGGGTCCTGTTGAACCAGGTCACGCCCAGCATCCAGTAAGCAACAGGGAGATACATGACCATTATTCAGTCTACTCGGTAGGTATTCGGCTACATTTATTTTTGTAAAATTAATGCAGTTAGGTTGAGAGTTTTAGTAAATGTTAAGTATGTGTAATTAATGGCGAATATTTTGCTCAGAGACTCTCAACAGATCATTTGTGATTAATCAGTTTATTCTGAAAGTTAATCAAAGTTAACTCTTGAGTTAGCCATTTTCTTTGACTATCTCCTCAACACACACACACACACACACACACACACACACACACACACACACACACACACACACACAAACACTCATTTGCATACTCTGGCATTTCACATACTAAGACCTAAAGAGGGTAATTTCTTCCCTTTTGCACTTCATACGTTTCTTGAAATCATAGTCCATTTCCACTTTCTCCATTCAACATTACCAAATTCCCTATTCTCTCTTCTTATCAAACATCAAATATAAATAGATTTGAAAATGCAGCATTATGTTAGAAGTAGCTTTTGCTTATAACTTGTACATTCCCATCAATATGCATTGAATTTCGATGCAAAGATGTCTTTGGCCGTGACACACAGTGCTCTTGTCTAGGTTGAAAGCAGGCTGTGTGGTGATCAAGAGGGTGAAAAGCACCAATTGAACTCAAGGATTTGGATGATTAAAATAACAGGATCCATTTTAAGCCAAATGTTTTTGCTGACCCATGGACATGACCATAAACTCACAACCCTGAAATTATTTTACAAATGCATTAGACTCAGAAAGAAAAATGACTAAATTGGTCTTTTAACTTTAATTTTCCATGCCAAGGAAAGTTTGTAAAAGTCCTCTTTAAGAAGTAGCCTCATAATTTTAGCAAGTGTTTTATTCTCCCCTGTTGTAGGACACACGTAAAATAAAACAAAGTGGCTGCAAAACTTGAACCTGTATGGGATCCTTAGGGAGAGCCTCAGAACTCCGGCTTTGGGGGCTAGCAGATCTAGCAAGGGCTGTCTCATGGCAGCAGAATAAAAAACTCTGCTCCCTCCCTCTCTACTTCCATCCTCACGGTGGTCCCTGAAGCAGCCACTCCAAAGTCACATACAGCTTATAAGTTGAGTGCTCTCAGACTTTTAATTGTCTTTAAAGTTTCTGTAAAACTCCTTAGAGTTTGTGGCTGATTTTAAAGAGTGGACTTTTAAAATAAGCAGAAAAATAATTTTCTTTGGAGCTTTTAAATAGCTTTGAAATCAAATATAAATTCTTGGCTTTGAACTAAATATCTATGACAAAAATGACAACTACAAAGCTCTCCATCCTTATCCAATTGTTCTGGAAAATTTTTGAAGCATTGTCAACCATTTTTACCTTAATAATACCCTATCAGTATAATTTGACCTCTTTTAATATTGGAGCCAAAATTAAAATGATAATAGAAATAAAAATAAGTACCTTCACAGTAAAAAGTAATATTTTTTAAATTTTATTAAATTTATTAGGATGACA
This sequence comes from Pteropus vampyrus, assembly GCF_000151845.1. Lineage (NCBI taxonomy): Eukaryota > Metazoa > Chordata > Mammalia > Chiroptera > Pteropodidae > Pteropus > Pteropus vampyrus. The sequence goes on from NW_011888903.1 coordinate 3,311,101, forward strand.
TTGGTTTAAAAAGTAGTATTTTTAATCTAGCAAATAGTTGCCTACCTAACTTACAGATTCTTCATGAATATCCAATAGGATAATGGAGAGACAAATACTAGTAAATTATGAAATTGTATACAAATGTAAGGGACTAATTTATTATTATAATCGTTATTATTATTTTTATTATTATTGTAGCTAGGAGTCTGAGTGGGCCTGCATTCAGTCAGAGAATCTTTCAGAAGAAATAATAGACAATCATCTAAAACTAAATATGAAAACATTAACAATGTTCTTAGTGCCTTTCCCAGTTTCCACAGAGCTTGACTGTCAGATAGTGCTGTGCTGCCTTGAGTTCCATTTCATTATGGTGCTTTACTCAAATCTTAATGGGCAGGAAGGCTTATGGCAAATATTGTTCAGAAATTTATGCAACGAACATTTCTGGGTGGCTGCCTATATGCTAGGCTTAGATCTATGTGGACAAAGCAGACAAAAATCCCTATTGTTGTGAAACCTACAATAGTGAGGACAGACTATAATCAACACAGATTAGAACTAAGTGAACTAAATAGTTAGAAAATAAAAAATAGATGTAAGAAAACACACAGAACAAGTTGAGGAGGACCAGGAGAAGGGGTGGTATGTTGTCATTTTAAATGGGATGACCAGGATAGGCCTAACTGAGCTGGAGATACTTGAGCAAAGACTACAAGGAGTTGAGAGGGAACCATATAGATTCCAGGCAGAGTCATAGCTAGTACAAAGGGCCTGAGGTGAGCAGCTGCACAGCCTGCTTGAGGAGTAGCAATAAGGCCAATTTGGCTGGAGCAAAACAAGTGAGCGGGTGAGCTGGACGAGCTGGGGGTGCTTA
>NW_011888903.1:3312006-3358091 GCF_000151845.1 Pteropus vampyrus
ATTAAAATGATAATAGAAATAAAAATAAGTACCTTCACAGTAAAAAGTAATATTTTTTAAATTTTATTAAATTTATTAGGATGACATTGGTTTAAAAAGTAGTATTTTTAATCTAGCAAATAGTTGCCTATCTAACTTACAGATTCTTCATGAATATCCAATAGGATAATGGAGAGACAAATACTAGTAAATTATGAAATTGTATACAAATGTAAGGGACTAATTTATTATTATAATCGTTATTATTATTTTTATTATTATTGTAGCTAGGAGTCTGAGTGGGCCTGCATTCAGTCAGAGAATCTTTCAGAAGAAATAATAGACAATCATCTAAAACTAAATATGAAAACATCAACAATGTTCTTAGTGCCTTTCCCAGTTTCCACAGAGCTTGACTGTCAGATAGTGCTGTGCTGCCTTGAGTTCCATTTCATTATGGTGCTTTACTCAAATCTTAATGGGCAGGAAGGCTTATGGCAAATATTGTTCAGAAATTTATGCAACGAACATTTCTGGGTGGCTGCCTATATGCTAGGCTTAGATCTATGTGGACAAAGCAGACAAAAATCCCTATTGTTGTGAAACCTACAATAGTGAGGACAGACTATAATCAACACAGATTAGAACTAAGTGAACTAAATAGTTAGAAAATAAAAAGTAGATGTAAGAAAACACACAGAACAAGTTGAGGAGGACCAGGAGAAGGGGTGGTATGTTGTCATTTTAAATGGGATGACCAGGATAGGCCTAACTGAGCTGGAGATACTTGAGCAAAGACTACAAGGAGTTGAGAGGGAACCATATAGATTCCAGGCAGAGTCATAGCTAGTACAAAGGGCCTGAGGTGAGCAGCTGCACAGCCTGCTTGAGGAGTAGCAATAAGGCCAATTTGGCTGGAGCAAAACAAGTGAGCGGGTGAGCTGGACGAGCTGGGGGTGCTTATCAGTTTGGGATGGCCTTTTAGGTCACCATAAATACTTGATTTTTTTATTCTCTTAGTAAGTTGTGATGCTTCAAAGGATGGAAAGCAGGAATTTGTCTATGCTCTGATTTGTTCTTTAAAAAGATCCTCCTGGTTATAGTGCTGAAAATAAATATGGTTGTATGTGTATAATTTTGGAAACACAGTGACCAGCTAGAAGGAAGGAGATTGCAATAATCCAAGTGAGAAATAATGGTATCTAGACCAGTGTGGTAGAAGTGGAGGTGTCGAGAAGTGGTAAGATGCTGGATAGAATTGGAGGTTAGAACTAACATGACTTCCTTTCCGACTGAATGTTGCATGTTCAGTAGGAGGAGTCAGGGGCCACTCCAAGCTGATAAAACAGTGTATTTTTCTTATGTGCAACTTTTTATAAGGTTTTACAGTTATTGAACTCTTTAGGTTATTTTGTTAAAGTGCCCTTTAGAAAATTATATCAATTTACATTCCTGTCAACTATTTTAATTTGTATTTTTTGAATTAGTACTGAGTTTTAATTTTTTTCATGTATTTATTAGACGTTGTTTTTCTTTGTTGTATAATCAAATTTTCTCCCACCGATACAAATATCAACTTGATAATATACTGAATTCATATATCCTGGGTTAACCATTACCTCTTATTTTCAGACAATTTGTGGTTATTTCACATGTTTATTCTCTCAGATAAAATATGGAATTGTTTTGTTCAGTAACGTCATCCTGTTGGAAAACATCCAGTAACCATATTGAATTGAGAGATTAAATTAGGGAGAATTGATATCTTTTCTTTCAATTTCTTATTTTTCAATATTTATTTGGTAAGCGTTCACCTTATAAGTATAAACTTTTTACTGTTCCTGATTTTTGTTCGTTAATCTTAGATTTTTGATGCATAAAAGTGCCATCAGAAAGTAACAATTATTTTGCTTCTTTCTTTCCATTGTTAATACCTCTTATTTCATTTTCGTTGCCTAATTACATTTGTCAGCATGTCCAAATTAATGTTAAATTTGTATTAAGCGAAACCTAAACTGATTCTACTGTATGAAATTCAAAAGATTGTAGGTTTGGTATTTTTTTTACCATTATGTTTATTGTTTCTAATTTATATACATGTACATATAACAATGCTTTTTCAGAAAAGATAAAGAATTTAGAAGATTTTTTTGTCATCTATTTAAAATTAGCATTTTTCTCTTGACTAACAGGGTAAGTCGTTCTAACAGTTTTTACTATATTGAACATCTTTGCATTTCAGGACGTTAGGAATGCATTCCACTTGGTTAATTATCAGTTTTAAAATATGATTAATATATTTCGATTAACACTATGAATAATAGTCATTCACCAAACCAGTGCACATGACATGATTTGTCTAGCTTCTATTTTGTTAAATTAGTTATGAAAATTAATGGCAGATAAAATGTAAGGAAGGAAGTTCATAATATCATGGCCTAAGTTTAATTACACATTTTGGGTAATTCTGAAGACATAAGACACGATTGGCAGCAAAGTCTTAATATTTCAGTTTTACAACATAAACTGAGAAACAGGATGAAATCCACTTTGGGTTTTAGATAGTAGCAAATAATTATGAAATACTTGGTAAGATGATGAAAGCAAAGGCATATTTCACCCTAATTCCATATTGGAGAAGGAGACACTTGACATGCCTTCCCTTTCCAAGTATATATTTAATCGAAAAAAAAAAATCAACATATAAAATAGTGAGTTGTTTGGCATTATATTGCTTTATCTTTCAACTTCTAAGAAAAAACAAAATTCTTGTAGACATATTTCTGTAGGGAGCAACCAAATAAAACTTACTTTCTCTCATTGTGTGATTAATTGTATCAACTTTCGGACTCCAGTTTTGATTAAAAAAAAAAAAAATTGGCAGGATGAGGGGTGAATAGGCAGGGTACAGAGAATTTTTAGGACAGTGTAAACACTGTATGATATCATAATGATGGATACATGTCAATATACATGTGTCCAAACCTATAGAATATACACCACCAAGAGGGAACTCCAATCTAAACTATGGACTCATGGCTGGTAACAAATGTGTCATTCTGATGGGTGAGAATGTTGATAATGGGGAAGGCTGCGCATGTGGGGGCAGGGGCTATATGAAAAATCATCTGCTTAATTTTGCTGTGAACCTAAAACTTCTCTATAAAAAGTCTTACTACAACAAGACAAAACAAACAAGGCTGGTGAAGAGCTTTTCTAACTCCATCCTGTTCCATTCTGGCTTCTTCAGCCTCACTCTTAGTCCCTTTTAGCCCCAATTTCTCCCCCAACTGTCTCAAAGTGGCATACTTAGGTTTCCATCGGGTCCTTGTAAGATTCTCTAAGCTTTAAACCCATCTCCCTTTTCCTAGAAGCTCTTCTTTTGTGTGAACTTGTATACCTCCTTTGGGACTTCCTTTCTGGTCTTCACAGAAAAAGCCAGGGATAATACTTAGTGTAAAAACATACAGGCCAATAGGAGAGGGGTAAGGAGGAAGGAGCTCTTACGTTCTATTAAAAACTGCATTTCAATATTTATAAGGCCAGAAAATGAATACAATTTTTCAACCCTGAGTCCCCAAAACTGATCAAGACAAAGTGGGAATATTGCATTCACCCTCTCAAGGCCTCCTGCCTCATGCATATATGCAGGACCACAGTTTATAGCAGATCTTCCCAGAAAGTGAGCTACCTATTCTATTATCAAAGTATGATAGAAAATTTATTTTATCAGATACTATAAAATTATTTTCCTTCACAATATGTATTTTTAATCTTCCAATTCTAAATAATCTCTGTGAAGGCTCCTGTCTGAGGATTTCTTTGGCATTTTTTCATGTGCGGTAAATCACTTCACCTCTATGCTGCCTGACATTTTCTAATAAGAACTTCCCTCAGGCCTCAAGATGACTCTCCTGGTAAAAAGTCATGACGCGTCTATTCATCTTCTGTCTTTCTAGAGTCTCAGGGACACTGGGCTTGCTGTAAAGGGGTACAAGTCTTGTATTTTCTGTCTCAACCAAAAATGATATGATATAAAGGGTTTGGAAATGCCACAAGCATAATTCTAGTAGTTGAATCTCTGAGAGCTTAATGCCATAAAGGAGACAAACCTCTCTAAGCCTGAGGCCTCAGATGTGGAGTGTTTCCACAGAGGGCATGATGTGTGGCAGTCTAAAAAAAGGTGCTTTGTATAGTGTTTGGGTGATGTTGTGATTCTCTAGGCACCATTTCTAGGGATAGATGCTTCATTCTTTTTCATTCTGCCCTCTTTCCCTTTCTCTCCTTCCCTCTTTCATGCCCATCACCCCCACTCTCCTTTCTTCCTTTTCTTTCTTTCTCTTTCTCTTCATCAGATACTTCCCAAGTACCTCTCATATTCCAGCACCATACTCGACTCTTTGTATGAAATGTTGAGCAAAATCACTATGGCTCTGCTCTCATGGGTTTACAGTCTAGAGACAGAATAGAAATTAACTAAATGATTACACAAATAAATATATAACTGCAAACATGGTAACTACTAATCAAAGTAAAACTTCTGTGCAGTGAAAAACCTTTTTAAGAGGATAAGAAGATAAGCTACAGACCAGGGGAAACCATTTGGAAACCACTATCTGGCAAAAGATTCACATATAGAATATACAAAGAATGCTCAAAACTTTGCAGTAAAAAAGCAAGCAGTCCAGTTAGAAAATGGGCAAAAGATATGAACAGATACTTCACCGAAGAGAATATTCAGATGGCAAATAAGCATATGAAAATATATTCAATATCATTAGCCATTAGGGAAATGCAAATAAAAGCCATGATGAGATCTCCTTATACACCTACTAGAAAAGCTAAAATAAAAATAATGACGATCCCAAATGCTGGTGAGGACTCAGAGCAGCGGGATCTCTCATGCACTGGTGGTAGAAATGTAAAATGGTACTGCTACTCTGAAAAATAGTTTGGCAATTTCTTTAAAAACTAAATATACCTACCATATGACCCAAAAGCCACACTTCTGAGAATTAATCCAAGAGAAATTAAAATGTATGTACACACACAAAAAATGTGTACATGAATGTTCACAAAATCACTTGTAATAGAGACTACAGATTGGAATAACCCAAATATTTTTCATTGTGTAGAAGGCTAAACAAACTATGGTACAGACATACCATGGAGTACTACTCAGCAATAAGAAGGAACAATTTATAAACACAGCTTGGATGGAACTCAAGAGAATTATGCTGAGTGAGAAGAGACAATCTCAAAAGGCTCCATGTTATGATTCCAAATAGATAACATTCTTGAAATGATTACAGAGATGGTAATAGAGAACTGATTTAGTGTTTACCAGGGGTTAGGGACGGGATTGGGGATGGTGACTATCAAAGTATAATATGGGGGATCTTAGTGGTGATGAAATTGTTTTGTATCTTGATTTTTGTGGTGGTTGAACAATTATATGCATGTGACAAAATCACATAGAACTTTGCTCATGTATACACACCTCCTCAAATACGTACACGTAAAATTGGAGAAATCTGAATAAGGTTTGTGAGTTGTACCAATGGTAATTTCCTGGCTCTAATTGTGTACTGTAATTATGTTGTAATCGATGTTGCCATTGGAGAAATGGTGTAAAGTTTATGCAGAACCTCTGTACTATTTTTGCAACTTCCTGTGAATCTAGAATTATTTCAAAACAGAAAGTTAAAGAATACTAAGACGCAAACATAATAAAACGAAATTTATCTTACTCCTCAATACTCTGCTCTCAATATGATTTAGTTTTTTATTTTATTCATCTTTTTTCTTTTTGTGTGTAAATATCAGTATATTTGCAAATAGGGCTTATAATGTTTACTCTTCTTTGTTACCATTTTTAAAAATTTTAAACTACATCATAAATACATTTCCACGTTTTTAACTTTTTCTATAACTTCCTTTAATGTGTTATTGGTATTAAATAGATGAAAATAACCCAGTTGTTTGCAAACTCCTTTAAATAGCAGAATGCTTCTTTCTTAAACCCTGGGATTATAGGAAAATAAATGTGGAGCTGCTCCTTTTAGAGTGGGGAAGCAGGAGGCCCAGTGACGATTTGTGTGGCCTCCCCAATCATTTACTATACTGTAATCCCCGACACATCTTTAGCAGATCTTAAGGTTCTGCAGGTGGAAAAACATAGCTATTTAAAAAAAAAAAAGTGACAAAAATGCTGTATTGGATATATTCACTGTTAAATTTTTAATTGTACTCAACTCCATCCCTAGCCTTTACCAGATATGGTAATAACCTTGGCCTCATATTTTGACTTTATAAGAAAATGAGAAACATAAATGTTTGAGAGTTTCACTATGGTGATAAACAGAGTCAGGGGAATGGGCTAGTTGAACTTTTCCATGTCTTCCAGAACTTTTAATTTAAAATTTCTACTTTCCTAAGCAGTGCCACTAAAGACTCGAACTATCCATCTTTACAGCTGAGTTTTAAACAGTAATATATTTTCATCTGTAGAAATTAGTTTTTGGCATAACATTCCTAGCAATGCCGAGTTCTTCTTACTGATATCAAAAATATGTCAAGACCTCTAAAATCTCTCTGGCAGTAATTAACCTAAGTATGCCTTATGTATATGGTTTTTGCTAGTATAGATAATTTGTAAATATGGTACAATTCATTTAAAAAATTTAAACATTTAAAAAAATAGTCAATTCTGATATATAGATTCAGTTACATAAATTGCCTCTTACAAAGGAATGTACTAAAAATTATATTTATACTGCAGCTTCCTAAGAAAACAATTAATGCTTTATATCAAGTAACACATATGTCTACTAAAATTGAATGAAAAGGCAATGTTCTCTCAGTGAGGCACGCCTTTGGCAATTCATCCCATATGCAGAAGTCTCAGGTGCCAAATTTGCTGCTAATCAGGTTTTCTATCTCAGCTGACAGTCCTGGTGGAGTGCCATGCTTTTATATTCTTGTGCTATTTAATATCATGATTGATAACTTTAGAGAAAGTGGGATTGTCCCTGTCCTGGTGTACAATGTAAAAAAACAACCAGGTTTTTGATGCCCCTTGTTTTCTGGGGAAAATGATTATTGATAGAAACCTTAAAAATCTCTCCCAGAGAACTCTAACAATTGGGCAAATTTTAGGGTAATCACTTCAAATATCACCCTTCCTACATGAGCTTATTAGAGCCCACAGTGCCCAGCTCATGCCAGTCATTGTGCAAAGCTCAATTACCTTGCTGCATGCACTAAAATGCAGTTCCAGGGGGTCTCAGAGTTTCAAGATGGATGCAAAGGCATTTCAACCTCATTAATGTTTCTTGTGAATTTCCATTAATCGTGTTCCATTTCAAGGACTATCACAAATGCTTTCTGAAAAGCAGCCCAATGAAGCGATTAACACAACTGAAGCTTTAACTCAACATATTTCTGCAGGATCTTGATTAGTGAAAGCAAGTGAACTAGGAAAAGAGATGGGGCAAAGAAAATAATGTCCGTGTGACTGGGCTTTGCTGAACTTCCATTTGACCTTGCTGCTTTTCACGTGAAAATGACACATTTTTCTGTGAAAATACTGGAAAAAGTTACTGTACCCTTCTGTACAGTGTTTAAACTTTTAATACATGGGGACCTTTGTTTACCCAGAAGGTAGGCAGATAATGGAGCAATTTTTCATATATGAGATCAAAGTTCCTATTGTATAGTTTAATTCATAAGCAAGACTCGTGACAAAGTGAAAGAGGGTCTGTATGTTCTTAGTGAAATCAAGAAATGGATGTAGATGATGGGTAATCTGGATTATACTTGGATGCCCTGGCCAACAGGCTGGGATTTGCTTATTGGGGCCAGGCCATATCATTTAAATTTGATTTACATCATTGTCTCCTTCTTCTGAGTTCTCTATGATCTACAGTACATGGTTATCAATTTACAACCAGCACATCAGGTATTCTGAGCAGTGCACACTGGCTGCAACACAAAGCACATACTTATTAGTGGCATAAATCAAGAGTTTCTGTGCCTGAATAAAGATTAATCTGTAATCCATACAAGAAAAAGGAGAATCAGGAAGCGGTGCTGGCTATTCTACGGCAAACACTAATAACCTCCTTCCCTTAATACTGGTCATAGAGTGTGGATTCCGTTTCCATGGCAAGAAAGGGCAAATAGTAAAGTCTGCCTATAGTTTTAATCAGGACCTCAGAGGGCTCTAGATGTGGGAGCTTTCCTTTTCTTAACTGTAATATATTTTCATAATGGAAAGGGAGCCCTGGAAAAAAGGGTCGTGAAGAGCATAAAAGATAACACAGGGACCTTCTGTACAAATAAAACCCTTCTGTCTGCCAGATCTCTTCTGGTGTTGGACTAACTGTGATTTGTCTCTGTAAGAGACAGGCATGACCCAGGTGAGAAAGTTTGGCTTGAAAATGGCTGCTTCCTAGGTAGCCAATGGGTTAATTAAAAATTAAAATGGCTTTTAAGCCTCGAGTGAGTCAACTAGAATTTGGCTCCCAAATTTTCACTCAAAGGAGGTGATAAATGGTTACAGGTCATCTAAAAAGCTTGTAGGTTCTTGAAAGTGGTGAGGGGATTCATTAAATGACGAAAGTCATTGCCCATGTTGCTGCCTATAGACCCTACGTTGGGTGAGTTTTGGGTGAGTTGCATCCCAGTGCTGATGAGGCCCAGCCCCTCGAAATGTCTCCAGGAGAATCAGCTGGGGGCACTGTGGTCCATGGTGCCCAGGGCCTGAGAACCTAATGGGCAACTCCCAGAGATGATCTTTACCTACAGTGAGAGCACGTTATGATTTCTCATCAGGCTCAGAATCCCATCATCTCTGGGAGGTCTACCCCACCCACTTTGCAGATTAAGTTATGCACATGAAAAAAAAAATAGGTGTCGTTGGGCACCGCTTGACAGCTGATGAGTAAATTGCCTTTATAAGAGGAGAACAGGGAACATGTTGCTGGCACATAACAACTGCAAAGTCAAAAGAATAAGCTACCTGAATAAAGGCGTCCCAGCCCCAAGAATGTAATTCCCTAAATGGTGATCTGTTAGGGATTAGAGAGGTTTAGCATGTTAAGTGTAAAGGGTGTCTATGTGTGTGCACGTCTTCCTCCTAAACCGCTTGCTTAAGGAATTCCCTTGGAGGTTATTAAGCCCTTCCTGACGTAGTCAAATGCTGAACCCATGATTTTCCTCCCTTTTACCTTTAGAATACTCTGGGAAGTAACTAATGTTTTGTTTATCAGAAGAAGCATTAAAATATTTACTGTTATCACATTTAGATCTTTCTCTTCCCACAAAAATTTGTTCACAAGAAGGAATAAGCCATTTCATCCAGATCATGATCTCCTAGTTTATGTTACTATATAGATTTACATTTCTTTCTTTCAACTTCCTTTTTTATAATGCCACTCCAAAATTAAAAAGGAAGTTAGTCTCTTTCCCTTCATATGAATCAGATTGTCATCTCCTATCCAGTTTAGGGCATCAAATCATCATCAAATAAAAGAACAAGCTGCAAGCTGATCACTATTGCACTGAGAAAATAGAAGCCAGGGGAAACACTTCCACCTGTTCTCATCACATCTTCGCAAGGGCTGGCATCTGCCCCCATACACTCCTCATTCCTTCGCTACTAGGCTGAACTGCCCATGCTTCTATGTAAGGCTGGATCTCATCTTGGGCCCCTCTTGTCTATTCATAGGCATCTCTCCAGGTCTTCCTTCTCCTGTTCCTTTGATCACACACAGTCTTTCCTCCAATCTTAAAAAAAAAAAAGAATCTCTATTAACCTCCATTGCAGGTTCTACTTCATCCCCATGCTTCCCTTAAAACAAACAAACAAACAAAAAACAAACAAAAAAACCCCACCAACAACAACCAAAAAACTTCGAAAGAATGACTGCTACTTTGTCTCACATCCTCCCTTCTATTCTCTCTTAAATTTTATTCATTTGAGCTTTGGTCCCCACTACTACACCAAAAATTGCTCTTGCAAATGTCCCAATGACCCAAATGTTGTTTACTTGGCCTATCAGTAGCATCTGGCACAGTTCTTTATTCTCTCCTCCTAGAAACTATTCACTTGACATTTGAGATAACACATTCTGCTGGTTTCCCTTCAAATTCTCTGCCGGTTTTCCCCACCCCTTTTATCAGTTTTATTTGCTTTATTCTTTCCATCTTGCTGACCTCTTGCTTGGAGTCCCCAGGGCTCCAACCCTTTGTGATCTCATCTATGCTCATAACTTTAAATGCTGTTACAATAAACATGTCTTTTATCTTCTGTATGCTGATGTTTTGACATTTGGGGTCTTGCTGACCCTGGAGGGACTGCCCCTGTCAGGGCTAGCCAATTCCTAGAAATAGTAAAATATTCACCTCCCTGCCAGCATGCCTTTCAAATGCAAACCAACAACTCTAGAGTCACTACCTACCTGCCCTCAACATCCCTAATCTGCCAAGTACCAGACATATAGTTACAACCATACCAGACATATAGATACAACCCTTAGGCCCTAGAGCCTGCTGAAATTATTCCAACCAGCCAGTCCTTCAACTAGCTGGTTTACCTTCCTGCCCCTTACTTCCCACAGAAACCACAATAAAAGCTCTTGCCCACAATTTCCCTCTTTTTCTGTCTGTCTGCACATCTCCCATTGGCACTTTTCTGTGTGACCCTGTATGTGATACCTCCTGTTTCTAGGGAATTGTGAGTATAATAAACTTTTTCCTTCATGAGTCATTTGCATGTCTATATGTCTTACCATACCTGATTAAAACAAACCCCAGATACCCTTTTAAAAATTATAATCTCTCTCTCTCTCCAAATGTGTATCTCTATACCAGACTTTCCCTGTAAACTCCTGACTCATGTATTCATCTACCCTCTGAACATCTCCACTAGATCTCAAATAGTATCTCACACTTAACACATCCAGACCATGATCACTATTCCCCCAAAACCTGCCCCTCCCATAGTCTTCCCCATATCAGTTCATGACAACTCAATCCTACCTGTTGCTCAGGCCAAAAACTATGATGTCATTGTTTACTCCCCCTTTTCTCTTGTATTTCACATTTAATTCATTAACAAATTCTTTGGCTCTATCTTTAGGTAATATCTAGAAAGTATCTTCCTTTTACAATGCCATGCCAAAATAAAATCCATTGCTATTACATTAGTCTTCAGTTCATAAAAATGTACCTGGAACACAGAATCTGTTCAATAAATATATGTTAAGTGACTATCACAGTAAATGTATTCTACTCATTTTATGATCTGATTAATTGATAAATTAATGTATACCCTACATTATTGCAAATGGAATAATATAACACTTTATTTCAATCATCTTAGACTTCAGAAAAGATTAAAATGTATTGCTCCAATATAAGTTGAGCCCTTGAGATCAATATGAGATTGCTTCAAGTCCAATTCCATTCTCTGTAGAAGTTCAAACCCTTTCCAATGGTTTCCATGGTTGCCCAAGGTACCTGATTCTCATGATCACCTCTGACTTCAGCTTCCATGGATATGGGTATCTCTATGGACTGTCTTGCAACCCTTATAACTTTGACTCTTTCTACAACATGGACATTGACACCTAACTCATTTTCCACTCTCACAAATCATTTTGAGCATAGCACAATTTACTGAATAATTGTGTTTCACAAAGGAGGAAATTATATTTCAGAAACACAACAATTTCAAATTGTCATCATTCGCTCAACACTGGGGACCTTTTAATGGCCAAGTGACTCCAGACAGTCCTCAGCGTCACGATTTTTCTCTCCCTGCCTCACCCATCTTGTTCCTCCTCGATTGCCACTCTTTCTAACCCTTCACTCTTTAAAATATTTTTTCAGTCTTTCCAGGAGCAGAAAAAATGGGCCTTCCATGTCTCAAGATCTTCCTCCTAAGATGATAGTCAGTCATGGTTTGTTTGTTTGTGTGTTTTATTCTTACTTTTTATTATGAAAAATTTTATACACATAAAAAAATATAAAGAAGAGAACAAGGAACATTTATATATCACACTGTCCAGATCTAATAATTGTTAATGTTTCATCATAGTTGCTTCATCTATATTTTTTGCTGAATCATTATAATTTACAGATATTATGGCACTTTGTACCTTTAGCATAATCTGCAAAAAACAAGGACATTCTCGTATATAACCACAATGCGATATCCACCTCTAACATATTAACAATATTCCTAATAGCATCAAATGCCTAGTTCATTTTCAAATTTCTCTACTTGCTCCCAAATAGTTGTGTTTTGAAATAGCAATTGAATTAATCTATTTATTCGCTCAGTTAAACCTGTATTTAAAACAGCATTCTATTGTTATGAAAGATTTTTAATATGATTGCATGCTTTTCCTAACATTTCTCTTTGTACAAAGTGGAGACAAATACCAGTAGCCAAATGCTCTTTGTTAAATTACCTGTTGGAGTGAAGCAATACCATTAAAGTGGGGTCTCTGTTTTACACAGCTGGTTAATGGAATAAGATGTATGAACTCATTTGTTAAATTGGGATCTGTAAACAAAAACAAATGGGAGGAAGAGCAACGGAGACAATGAGTAATGGAAACACTTTCCAGACTGCAGAAGCTGGGGCTTTAGTAGAAAATATGTGCAGCCTGAGGAAAGGCTTTTCGGGGTCCCTGTGTCTGTTACCTAGCAACAAGTCCATTACACAGGGGCACACTAGAGTCCAGTTAACAAGGCTCAGGGAGAGCACGTGGGTAACAGGACCAAATTTCTTCTTTTATACTATGTTAATAACTCAGGTCTATGGCAGTGTCTGACAGGGGTGTCTGAAGACATCATCCTAGTATAATGCTTTCCCCACATTAAATCCCTAAAGGAATAAAATGGCTTTAGCTTAATTTACTCTGCACATGTCATTACTTATTTGTCCATAGATCCATCTGATAAGAGTTAAATATACCATATAAAAAAGAAAATCATCCAAACTCAAATCAATTTTGATTCATGGTGTAAGGCTCCAAGACCCATCCAAATTCATCCCTAATAGCAAATGAAGTCTGTGTCACAGATTTACTATTATTATTTTTATTATTTTTTGCTTTTAAGTAAATTACTGCATTTTTCAGGGTTGTCCTTTTTCTTCTATTAGAGTGTTAGTATAAGCTGACAGGATAGCTTCTCTGCCATCTCTTTTTGCCTAAAATTTGTCAGGAAAAATGTTTGTTTCAATAGTACAGTGTTTTAATAATGTAATTATGGCAATGGTTATTAACAATACCATCCTAATAACCATCTGTGACAGATAATCACTAGAATTAGTGAGGTAATCATATTGTAAGGAATAAAAATGTTGAATCACTATATTATACACTTGAAACTAATGTAACCAATATAAGATTATACACCAACTATACCTAAATAAAAAATAAATTCAAAAATTAATAATACCATTCTTTTAAAAATGCTCAAAGTGCTTTTATCTCTTATCTTTTAGCTAAGTCAAGATACGATATACACCAACCAAAGTTAGGATAGAAACCCAATCTCCTGATCCTTGCTTTAGCTTTCCATCAATTAAACTGTGGGGTTCTATTATTATTATTATTGTGTGTGTGTGTGTCTTTGTTTTTTAATTGTGGTAAAATACACATAACATAAAATTTACCATCTTAAGTGTACGGTTCAATAGTGCTAAGTACATTTACACTGTTGTAAAACCGTCTAAAACTTTTTCGTCTTCCCAAACTAAAACTCTACCTGTTAAACAATAACTCCCCATTCCCTTCTCCCCCAGCCCCTGAAACCCATTACTGCACTTTCCGTGTCTATGAATATGACTATTCTAGGTACCTCATATAAATGGAATCATACAGTATTCATCTTTTTGTGACTAGCTTATTCATTTAGCATAATGTCTTTAAGGTTCATCCATGCTGCATCATGTATTAGAATTTCCTTCCTTTATAAGACTGAATAATATTTCATTGTATGTATATACCGCATTTTATTTATACATTCACTAATCACTAGACACTTGTATTGCTTCCACCTTTTCAGTATTTTGAATAATGCTATGAACATAGGTGTATAAATATCTTTTCAAAACTTTTTAATTATTTTGAGTATATACTTAGAAGTGAAATTGCTGGGTCATATATTAATTCTATGTTTAATTTTTTGAGAAACTGCCATACTGTTTTCCATAGTGGCTGTACCATTTTACATTCCCACCAGCAGTGAACAGGGTTTTTATTTCTCCACATCCTTGCCAACACTTGTTATATATAGATTTTATAGTAGTCACCCTAATGTGTGTGAGGTGGCATCTCATGGTGGCTTTGATTTGCATTTTCCTAATGATTAGTGATGTTGAACATCTTTTCATGTACTTATTGGCAATATGTATATCTCCTTTGAAGAAATATCTATTCAAGTTCTTTGTCCATTTTTAAATCAGGTTGTTTATTTTTGTTGTTATTGAGTTGTAAGAGTTCTTTATATATTCTGGATATTAATCCCTTATCAGATATTAATCCCTTATTTTATTTTTTTATAACTAAAGAACATTTATTTATTTTTCACTGGACTGTATCTTGAGGACATAACTAACCTGTGCTATCAACTTCCCCCCAACTTGAAGAAGGGTTAGTACAGTGAATGTTATATAGCAGATATGAAGAGTTTTTGAAGAATTAGAATCAACATTATCTGACAAAGAATACTCGTGATTTGCAAATATTTCATCCCATCCTGTGGGTTGCCTTTTCACTCTGTTTATTGTTTCCTTTGATGCGCAGAAATTTTAAATTTTGATATAGTCCAATTTATCTTGTTTTTTTTTTTTTTTTTAATACTTTGATTGACTGGGCTTCTAGTGTCATATCCGTGAAATCCAATGTCATGAAGCTTTTCTCCTACATTTTCTTCTAAGAATTTTACAGTTTTAGCGCTTGGATTTATTTTGAGTTAGTTTTTGTATGCATTATAAAATAAGGGTTCAACTTTATTCTTTTACATGTAGGTACCCAGCTTTCCCAGCATTATTTGTTGAAAAGACTGTCATTTCACCATTGAATGACACTTCCTTAAAAATCATTTGACCATATATGTGAGGGTTTATTTCTGGGCTCTCTATTCCATGAGTTTCTATGACTGTCTTTATGCTGGTAACACCCTATTTTGATTGTTGTAGCCTTATAATAAATTTTAAAATTGGGAAATGTGAGACTTCCAGCTCTGCTTTTTTTTCAAGGTTATTTTAGCTATTCAGAGTCCTTTGAAATTTTATATCAATTTTAGAATATTTTTTTATTTCTACAAAAAAAATGGAATGTTGGTAAGGATTACATTTTTCAAAATTTTTGAGGTTGCAGAAACTCATTTGCCTAGCATAATGCTTTGAAATCTCAAAATTCTGCAGACACTGAAATGAGAATTAGAACTTTCTTAATAGGCAATGGCCACATTGGCCATATTTTTATTTTTTGGAAAAATAATTCTTCTTGATGCTCAGGAGTCTCGGATTCCATAATAATAGTAAACTTTTATATATTTTACTATTAGTTAGGCACTGCTATAAATGCTTTAAATGCACTAAGTTTCTCATTTTATCCTCATAACAGCCCTATGGAATAGATACTGTTTCATAGATACTGTTGTTAACCTCATTTTATATGTGAGGAAACGAAAGCGCAAAATAACTTGTTCGAAGTCACAAAGCTAGTAAAGGACAGAGCTGGTATTTGAACCCAAGCAACATAACCACCAAATCTATGCTTTTAACAATTATACAGTTATGTTGGTTGTTCATTCGTTCATCCAATAAATCTTGTGGCAAGGCCCTGAAAATTCGTTGGTGAGCAAGGTAAACATTGTCCCTCCCCTCACAGGCTTCTCCTCATGACCAATAAGTATAATAGCCAAATGTTTATGATTGTTGCTGTCCAGTGTCACTCTGGTTATACTAAATTATCACAAACCTCCAGATAAGTCACTGCCAAGTTGTCAAAGATCAGGCTTTTTGTTAGAGAGCTATGACTCATTATTCATTCATTGATTAACTTATCAGACATTTATTGAGTACACTTAGTATGTGCCAAATGCTGGATCAAATTATATTGAGGAAACAGGCATGCACAAGAATGTACAATATGCTAAAGAATGGCATTTATAAAAAGAGTGCTCAGAGTGTTGAAAGCATAGAGAATACACCAGCTGGTAAGTTAAGGAAAGGCCCCTCGTCTTCCTCTGCTTATTTGCCTGTATGAACATTCATATATCACACCATATATATGCAATCAGTATATGACTTTCTCTTTTTCTGTAGGATCAATAGGAATAGTGTATAGGAATACTTTTACTTAAAGCCCCTCTCAGGTGAGGATCTCCCCTCCTTGAACCAGTCAGCTACTAAATCTTCTGAATTTTTAGTAGTTCTCATCTGCATAACTCAGAGCTACCATTTATAATCACTGCTAACCAAAGAGCCTCATGACTATAAATGTCATTTGATATGTTATCGTAATACAGAAATCAGAAGCCACGAGGGGTCATCCATTACAGGCTGTGGCAGGGCTGTTAGCACTCTGCTCGTGCCCACTGCCCTTGCCAGTGCACCATGTTTTTAGCTGCCAGCACCTACCTTTCTTTTCCTGAAGGCATTCACTGGCCTCCAGAGTGAACTTTGTCTACTCACGCCAGAAGCCAAAGTGCTTTGGGATCCATGTGTCCTGCGAGCAGCCCTCGGCCAATAACACCTACTGGGACATCTGAAAGTGCATCTTCTATGCTAGTCCACAATTTCCACAGCAGAATTGAGTTCCAAGCACCTGCCATGGGAATTACCTTGCGCTTTCTTGGCTACTGTTTTTGTTTGTTTGTTTGTTTGTTTCTTTGTTTGTTTGTTTTCTGGGTGCCATCCCAAGGTAACTGTTTGCACTTGAATCTTTGCCCTGGAGATTGTTTCTGGGGTGCCCAAACTAACACAGGGCACAGACTGAGAACTCCTCTCCTAGAGGCTTGTCAGAGTTTTGGTGCTATTTCCATTAGGCTCTTACTCAACAACTTGTACATCACAAGCATAACTGTTCCAGGAAAAGTCTTCATGCAGAAAGCATCCTGTCTTCCTTCCAGCAGAGACAAAGAATCTCAAAGAGGTTTAGATTTGCTGTTTAGAAGCTTTCCTTCCCAATTACTCTCACCAGTACTTGTCCTTCTGTTTATTTTTGACTCTTTCCATTCTGGATATATTGTCTTCAGAGGGCCGTGTGTGCTGGTCCGGAAGGTGCCCAGCAGATTTGCTTTCGGTGCCTCTACTCTTCAGGCTTAACAACTTCGGAGGCAAAGCTGTTCACTGTGCCACCGATGTGTGATTTTAACACAGAAGAACTCTGTGCTGGAAGTTACCTTCCTGGAGGTGCCAGTGATCTGGGGATGTATTTCTCCCTACTTGTCTCTGTATCTTCTGCTGGATTTATGGAACAATATCATAATATTCCAGCACACACTGAACTTTTTTTTAGTCAGAACGGCATCAGTCTAGAGAAGAACTGAGATATGCCGTGGCAGCAAATCAAGGAAGAAGGCAAGCATCTGAATTTGGAAATGACTGAAAGGTGATAGGAAAGGCAAAGTTTATAGAGAGTAAGAGGGAAACTGACAAAAGGGCGGAAGGAGAGAGACAGGTAGGAGATAGGACCCCAAATATATCTAAACATGTTTTCTGTTCTAATTGCTGCTGCACATTTGCCCTCTCTACTTGGAAAACAAAAGAGGAAGAGGAAAAAACAGATGATCAAACAGCCTCAATGCCGCAGTGGACAGCAGTCCAGGACTCTTCACGGGGCCTTCTGAATCATTCCTACAGCACTTCAAGTCCTCCCCAAATTACCGCTTAATAGCTACACTGTGATTTTTGTTTCTCATTACATTACACACGAATTGACAGTATCGAAATTAGTCTGTTTTAGACTCCGGGCTTATTAAGTAGCTGCTTGAAGCTTTCTTAGGAAATGGGAGGTAGTCAAGACAAGTATTTGGGCTATCTTACAATTGCATTATTTTCCATATTTTGCTACCCCTTTCTTTATTCTTGTTTTGTTTTGTTCTGTTTTGTTTTTCGTCCCCTCAGGACTGAAAAATGACAAGCGTTTTATCTCCCTACCTCTCTGAATACTATTTAACCCAAAAGTAAATTGCAGCAAAGTAAAATGCTTTCCTGTTTTCAAATTTGCAGGCATCCTACTATTGAGGGAAGTCAGTTTTATCAACCTGATGGGAAAACACGGCATCCTTTTTAAATGGAATCATCCCCTCTGAAACCAAAGTTCCACAGAAGCAAATTGCCAACTGTGCTGGCGCTGGCACAGGATTAAAGATAAGGATCCCTTCTCACGTTTCTGCTGCCCCTCATCATTTCTAAGCCACCAACACACAGAAACTGCTTGATCTGCTTCTCATCTGAGTCTCTTCACGGGTAGGAGAGTAACAGCCAGGAACACAAATAATACACAGTGAGTCTGAGAGAGGAGCATCCAGCCCAGGGCCCGGGAAAAACTGCTCTGTGGAAATCTCCCTGAGATAATACATTGCCACAAAGAGCAGATGGAAGACCCTCTCAGAGGTTTGTCCCAAAGACCTCTCCACACACAGGGGCTGGGGATTAGTCCTGACACCCACTGAAAGAGAAAAGGCTGTCGATATTGTTTCTGTTCCAGTCTGAGGTTTGGGCTCTGACTCTGACTCAGAAGGAGGGAAGCAGCCTGGGTAGAAAAAAGGGTTCTATTCATAGCTCTACTGCTGGGGTGGGCTGCCCTTGTCACTCTCCGGACCTCTCTCCCTATCTGTGAAATGGGGAGAAGATGCTGACCTCTTATGAATGTTCGAGATTTAATTTATGTGAGTCGAGCTTTGAAATTAAGAACAAAAAGTGTAATCTGAACATAAGGCATTGTTATTATTTCTCACCCACTCTGCCAGTGCTCTATTGTTCCTCACCATAGACTATTCTCCAGGGTTTTGTTCAGAAACTGTAGCTTTTCATAGGACAACACCCACACCACCAAGCCTCTGGCTTGTGTCATTCAGAGGCTGGCTGCCCTTACAGCATGGGGACAGCCTTGTTAGCAGCTCTGACATTTTTGCTCATAAATTAAATGAAAACTTTAAAACACACACAAAGATGGTGATTTTCCATAAACACTGGGAAACTTTCTGCTTTAGAATGAAAGCAAAAGACCTCTTTCACCTTCTGTCTCAATGCAATGTATATACATTGGTCGTTTCACCTCTCTTTAAGGAACCCAAGGCGTGGAGGAGCGGGAGGCAGTGCTGCTGGGGACAGAACACAGCCATGCTTGGGGTTTACGAGGATGGGAGGCTGCCAGTTATTCAGGACCATGGAGCTCAGGGATTGACGAGAGTAAGGGAGTCTCTACTATCACCTCTCATACATTGCCTTCATAAATATCTTCTTTTTATTATTATTTCTACATTTTAGATTTAATTTATGAATGTGGTTAATGCTGTATCTGAATGTTAAGGGAATCGCTGTCCTTGTTAGAATTCTGACTACTTGGGAGATTTTCTTTGGCTTCTTTCCCCTCTGTAATAAACACATGTGGTGGATGGCAAGGGGCTTATTTTTCTTCTGAATGCCCTGGTGTGTGGTGGGAGTGAGTTTTAAGCACCAAAGAGAACATTCTCTCCAACACGTAACGAGCTTTAGTGTTTGCTAAGGAGGTGATCATCCCTGCCTGTAACCGTGGGGGAGTCTGAGAGCCCTGCTGCAGCAGCCAGACTGTCTGCATGTCCATCCCCTAGGAATGATGAAGGAGCAACAAAGACAAAACCAGCAGGAGGACAGCACGTGGGCTGCTGAGCACTAGCTGTGTTCCTGTTCTGGCTGAGAGGGGAAGGTCTCTGCTTGGGTGGGTGACTAGGCGTGAGGTGAGAGATTACTATGGGGCTGTGAGTGTGTGGTGTAAGCGTGGGGATCAAAAACTAGATTCCTGAAAGAGATTGATCTTATCCTTTGGATGTTAGTCACTTTGAAGAGGTGGTTTTGGAAGGAAGAGGAACTCATCCAGAATCAAAATCCCAATTGACTGTTCCCAATTCCCTGGATAACATTTCATAGAATCATGCAAACAGAGCCAAGATGTGTGTGTGTGTGTGTGTGTGTGTGTGTGTGTGTGTGCGTGCACGTGTGTGTGCGTGTGTGTGCGTGCAATATCTCAGCCAGAACTCTTCCTTGCACTTTTGAAGCATATATCTAATGGCTTATGACTCATCTCTCCTTGGATATCCACAAACACCTTTAGCACAACATCCTCAAAATTCATTCTATATTGTTTCCTTCCAAATCTATTCTTTCTTTTTCCTCATTTAAGAAAACCATCTGCTCATCTGCCCAAACCAAAAACATTGATGTTCTCCTTACCTCCTTTGTTTTCCTTTGCACCAAGTCCAGATTCATTAATTCATTAAGTCATTTTGATTCTGACTTATAAATAATCTTTCAAATCCTCCTGCCATTCTTTATTCCAATTGCCATCACCCTGTCTTGGCTACCATTCTCTGCTAATCTGGATTACTCCAACAAGCCTCCGCTTCGGCCCCTCTAATCCATTCTCCTAGTGCATTAAAGGGTGACATTTAAATGTCATGCACCTTCACTGGCTCCCTATCACCTTCAAATAAGGGTCAGGTTGTATAACATGACTCAGAAGACCCTTGGTGAGCTAATTCCTCTCACTACCTACTACAGCTCCAATTCTCTGCCGTATTAAATTACCTGTAGTTCTCCAAACCGCATTTGTCTCTTATTGGGCCCATTACATATGTTTTTCTTGCTATCCAGAGCAATCATCCCCTCCCACATCTAATTCTAATTTAGCCTTCAATTATTGGCTTGGATGTTTCTTCTTTCAAAAAGGTCTTTCTGCTAAAAGATTGGGCAAAATACCATTTCAACGCACCACTCATACAATGCTCACACAGTGCTCCTGAATCAGAGATAAAACCCATCAGAAAGGTGATGAAGAGAGGGAGAGAACTCCTACAAGTAAGGACTTTTCTAAAAACCTTCTTGCCACAGTTGATCCTTGGTCTTTAAAGGAGTCAAGAAGTCTTTTTTTGCAAGCTAGAACCTCCTACTTTACCCTACACACCGGCATCGTCATATTGTGCTGTGCTGTAATGGCCTCATCACCAGTGAGTCCCCCAGATGAGGTGATGCACTCCTTGAGGGGAGCAGACACTACATTTTGCTCACTACTTTCTTCCCAAGATAGAGTGCAGTTTCAAGCACCTCCTCAGAATTTACATATTTGTTCTACAAAAACAAGCATAAGTCTTTTTACCACCAGTTCAATGGTTTTCAACTATATGATGGTTTCCTTTCCTCTATTTTTTTGTTTTATTTTAGACTTTACATTTTGCTGTCCAAGTCAATGCATCTACATAGACCCATGGTTTCGTACCCTGTGCAAAACTATGGTTCATCTTGCCCAACTAGAAAATAGATTGTCAAGGCAGTTGAAGCAGTAACAGCAACAACAGTGACAGGCAACACTTACTGAGCACTTGATATATGCCGGGCGCTGTCCTAAGCTTACATTTGTTATTTTACTTAATTATCACCAGAACCATATAGAGGAGGTACTATTAATGTCCTCATTCCAAAGATAACTTAACCACGATATACAGGAGTGGAGTTTAGTCAAGGATTAGAAAGATGTAGAGTTTGAATGCAAACCTGGCAGGCAGACTTTAAAATTCAGCCTTTGAATCAATAAGCTATGCTTTGTACAGTTGGTATTGGGTTAAAATATGATGCCGTGAACATGTTCTCCTGGAAATTTTTTCTAGTGAAAATCAAATAGTCCCACTGGATTTGTTTTATTAATAATACATAGGAGTGGCTGAACTTCAGGAATTCCTTCCTTTTAGGAAAATTTTTGCTTTCCTCTGAGGATCTGGAACTAGAGAGGCAGTTGTGTCTTATGAACAAAGACTTCTCAGATCCCTTCAGGATTGGAGGGTTAGCCATGGAGGAAAGGGCATAAGAAAAGTCCTCACTTGTAGGAGATCCTTCACTTTCTAGCCATAACCCTTTGATTCTCAATTTTGAGTGCTGTGCAAGCATTATAAGTATAGACTCTTGAGTGTGAAGACTAGAAGTGAGAATTTTACCTCTGTTTATTATCAAACATGTAGGCAGAGAAAGACGTTAACCATAAATGTTAAGCATAAGTTGGGGCCTAAAACAGTGCCCAGAGAAAAACTGCCTGGAACACTCAGGGACCAGGAGTACAGAGAAGACGGGTGGAATGACCCTATGGGATGATGGAGAAAGCATATTATTAGTACGGTCTTCTGGATGCCATTGTCCACATCACAACTATATCTGTTTGAGTCTAGAGGCTTTGAGAAAGCCACTCCAAAATGGAGCTGCTCCAGGCACGGCTTCCACCTAGGAGTTGATGAGGAGTCTGGTGGCTTGCCCATCTTCTCATGAGCTGAAAGCCTTGCTCAGAGATGTCTTGCCTCCTACGACAATACCCTCCTTCACCAATTCCAAGTCACCTAGTAGTAAACAACCTGCTTCTCTCTCTTCTCACCTCTTCCTACCTTTCCTTAGTTTCAGAAACAAAAGATGTGAGAAAAGGGAGGAATAATATGGCTTTCTAAAGAAGCTACAATTTTCTGCCTGCACTCAACGTTCAGAACTATCTACTCCTAAAGCAACAAAGCCAAATGCCATAGAGGAAAGATTAAAAAGCCTTGATTAGAGCTTCAAGATTTTAACCAGTCAGACTCAAATAGGAATTACTAGACTGACTTCTGGTGCTTTAAATAACCAAGTGTTGGGCCAACATTTCTACCAAGGAAGATGGCTTCCAGATGAGGCATCTTGCCTTTAAGCTTACATGAGCATATGTGTTTACTGTGTTCAAATAAGTCAGCATATTTATTGGTCATCTACCTTGTGCCCAGAACTGGACTGAATCAACTCTGAGTGTTTGGCAACAGCAATACATATGTTTGACTTTAGCCCAGTGACAGCAGAACAACAAAAGAGAAGAGAAGGCAGCTGTGTTGTGAGGTATGAGTTCTGAAGATTTCTTCCAGTATGTACACTTGTCCCACTCATTGGTCAAGTTGCTTCCTTTAGTGAATTTTTATTGCAAGACTTACTTCTTCCTCTTTCATAGATTAGTCAGCTGATGCTAATAGAACAATGCAAATAGGTAATATGAAGCCTGGGAGGAAAGGAGTTCAAAAGCAGCCAGTGACTGGACATGTGGCTGGCAGAAAATTACTTGTTTTTTAATTGTCAACACATATAGTGCTTATTATATTTTCAATCCCTGTTAAACATTAATTATATACTCATTTAGCCCATAACAGCCCCATGAAGTAGTATTATTATTACCCCATTTCAAGATTGAGGAAATGGAGGCACAAAGAGGTTAAATAACTGCCCAGGTTTACACAGATAGGGATTTTATTCACCAAACATCATGGGCCAAGTTCACTTACCAACTTTTACACACTGGAAGATTTTGCACATATCCAGATTTGTGGTATTTCTTTAAAAACTGGAAGATCTGATGACACTGGGCCTTATGGCAAGCAGAAATAAACTATAAAATGTAAACATTTTTAGCATGTGTGCATCAAATGTCATATCTGTTCTGTAAATTCTGCAAAGTCCTCACTCTTTTCTCTATAGGCACTCTGAAAAACAATGCTTATGAAAGAGTCACTCTGAGACAAAAATGAGACAGTGTTCTAATAGCAGATTCAACTCTCCTTCTGGTGAGATTAAGCAATATTATCATTCAGTAAATTATGAGACAAAGGACCAAACAGAGCTTCAACCAAAGGTACTACTCCCAAAATGTTAGACTACTGGGCTTGCAAGATTCTCAAACCTCATTCATGCAAGCATGGAAGTGCATGAATAAAATTTACTCATTACATCTGTAAGAAATTATTTCAAAGAATACTTGTGATCAAGATAGCCGTATAATCTACTGTCTAAATCAGAACACTTGTAAATATAAAGATGATTGTTCCATTTCTCAGTGGAACAATCTCCAAGTTCATCCTTCATAGCCTGCTCTGCTGTAATACAGATGAACCTCCTCACGGATATTTCTCCTTAGCCAGCTGGAATATGGTGATGTTTCCTCACTGCAGAACACAGGAGGAATATAGGAGGAGGTGGAGTTTCTCTTCCTGATTCTGGTGTGCTCCTCTCCAGGATTTTACATATGTGGTTTCTCTAGCACCTGGTTCTGGCAGCATATGGTGGTCAGCAATGCCAAGTTGCCAGCAGCTTCCTCCAGAACCCTCTTGAACAGTTTGCAGCTGAGTGGCCCCAGGGAGGCACTTCTCTGTTCACGGCTTCCCTGGAATCCCTTTGTGGCTTTGTACCAAAGTTCTGAGGCACAGAACCTCTTCATGGACAGCTTCCCACAGGACAAATTCTGATAAGTTCCACCTACGTGGTACTACAATGGTAGATGTTCCCTGTGAACCACAACCATGTCCTCTCCATGGAGGCCTGGAACTCAAGCCTGGCAGGTAAGGAGGTATGTCGCTTCCATGGGTGCTATATCCTAGTCTTAGGGACAGGGCTGCACCTTCTAACTGCAATTCTATAATTCTTCAGAATTCTCCTTAACTCTTACCAGTCAGTTTCTCATTATTCCAATTTCCCATGACAAATCCTTTATATTAACTTTCCTTATACAAATTATTATGTATTTCTTGTCTTCTGATTGGACCTCGACTGATACAGAATTGGTACATAAAGTGGTCCCAGGAGATAGACTTGCAAAAGATGAATTTGAGGATTGATTTTGTGCTGCCTTTGATTTGAGCATAATGCTGAGTTCATTAACAATGGGAGATGGCATAGTAGTAAGCCCTAGCACAAGTCACATCACAAATAATCGAGTTATTACCTGTGGTGAATTGTGATGAAGCACCAACTTAAGCACATGCTTTGGGAGCCCAAGTGGCTTGCTGTACTTGGCCATTATAATTACTACACAGTCTATAATATGAGATGTATCCATTTGAGTACACTTGAGCATACATGGAAAGAAAATGACAAGCTCAGGTCCTTTAACTCTTAGCTCAGGTCATTGTCTGAGACTCAAGAGCTTCCACGACAGCCCTAAAAGAATTTCTTATTTCTTGTTGCCATTCAGCTCACATTGCTGAAAATTGAACACAAAATTTCATTGTATTGCTTGATTATGACAGCTGGATTCACAAACTCAACAAGTTTCCTAGGGCATGTAAAACCCAGGGTGTATAAAACCCAAGGCATTGAATGGGGAAGAATAAGCTCCTGAAACTTAGAATGGGAACATCTGGTTGGATGAATTGCTTTATGAAACTGACTTCAGAGTCTCACTTACAAGTAGAATTGGCTTGCCCTCCAAGTTCTGGGGAGACTAGACTTGTTTGCTTGAAAACCCTGTGATAAGCTCACTCCAGTGGGGCAAATGCTTTAAAAGGGTATGTTCATTCTCCTCAAGACCATCCATAACCATCCCATATCGTCACTAACCCATAACTAGACTCAAATCTTAGCATATTCAGGGATACAGGCACACACTGTGGCCCAGGGAGAAATAGGCTTTATGCCAAAAGGATTGCAAGATTATATATATATATATATATATATATATATATGGAGAACATGTATGGGGGTGGATTTTAAGGGTTATAGACTAGGGAGGGAGGAATCTAATAGTGGATAAGACCAAATTCATTGGTATCAATGCACTTACCAGTTTATGAATTTCATTTATCAGCTCCTGCCATTGGAAGTGGCTCTAATAATGAATTTGTTTAGTTAACAGAAATTGGGATGCAACTTGATGAAGTTGATCCTTGGCATATGTAGAGGAGGGAATCCAAGTACTTGAGGAGATAGGAATTTGAAACTGGATTTATCATGTATGACCTACACATCCACCCACCTGACAACTACCACAGGAAAGTTTGGAAGGCATTCACTAAGGCATTGAGAAATATGTTAATGAGAGGACCACGTGCATCCCTGAAAAGCTCTGGGGCTGGTCTCTTTTGTATGCCTTAGGGGATTTGGTCATTCGATGGGCTCCCTGATTTCAATGGGGCTGATGGAATCCTGGATCTGCAGAAGGCAAAGTGGACTCATGTGTTATGCGTGATTATGCTTGAACAGCAGGTTTAAACCAGAGATACTAAGAGGTATAGTCACCCTTCTTAGGGTTATTAATGAACATTTAGTGCAGATTCAGATAGCAATATTTGAAGTGTTTGTGTTTGGAATTTAGATCTTTGATTAGGGTCTTTCAAATGGTAACTAACCACCTCTGGAGTGTGGATTTCTAATTTGGAGGGTACTTCAAGCGTTAACTGCACCTAAGGCATAGATTAAAATTAGATTGTATATACCTATGCCTCACACTGAATATGCTGGAGTATTTTAAATTATAGGCAATATACTCAACGGTATTTCTCATGTGATAAAATCAGCTTTGGCTGAGGGCTAGCCACTCTATTAGATGATACATGTATGCTCCAGCTCATCAGAGGCCTTACTACTCTCTAGAATCTTCCTGTGATAATATGAGTTCTCATTTGTCATTATGTTTGTGCTGTCGCTTTTTTGTAGACATATTCTAAGGAAATTGGAATATTTATTGTACTATGTCTCTATCAAAAGAAGGAATATAAAAAATAGACCTGGGAGAGTTGTGTATTTCAATAAAAATAAGAGATATTATAGTTATTATTTGTAAAGAATATGTCCATGCAATTAATGTACAAAGCAAAGTGAATCCATTTGGAAAGAATACAATTTAAGATACGAAGGTGGATTGTGTCCAATCTGATATGCTCTTCTATAATGTGACTGGCCACTCCTCAATATCAGGTAGGATTTACAGATGAAGAAGTACAGGTGAAAATATCTTGTTCTGATGTTATCAGAAATAGATTCTTAGGCCTTACAGAGGCTCTTCACACAGGTATGCAATTTATACTTAGGAATAGTGGTTAATTTTTCTTCACTTTAACAACTAGGTTTACTCCACATCTCCAAAAGACTTTTAAAAAGAGTTTAAATAATGTTGTTTCATGATGAGGTATAATGACCTCATCATGGCCATATTGTGGTGGAGTAGAATGCAACTGCGACCTCAGTTGACCCACTATGAACCATCATGCTGCCAGCACCCTTCTGCCAGCCCTGCACCCTCTCTGACCTCTCTTGGCTTTGTTCCTTAGTCTCTAAATTCTTGAATTAAACATTGTCTTCATCTCCAATATGCCCTTCTTAATTTGACCATCAATTCCCTTTCTCTCTGTCTGTCTGTCTCTCTCACCTTCTTGTCTTTTTCTCACTCTCAACCAACAGGCATCATCTTGGGACACAGTCAACCTCCAGGAGTCCCTGTTTTTCCATGAGCACTGCACTGGGAGTGAGAACTGGGCCTGGAACCTGGGTGTGGCCGAATAAGCTGGGTGTCTTCCAAACAAGACTCTTCACTGTTTACACATTAGAAAAAATGAGAGAGTCTCCTTCTAGCTCCACGTTCTTACTCTGACATTCTTCTTTCTGCTAAACTTTTGGTCTTCCTCAACAGGAAATGTGTTTTTCTTATAAACACTCACAGGCTATTTGAACACTTCCTCACCTGAGTCTTTTCAGGGATATACAGGGATGGGTTTGACCACTAATATATTTTATACTTCTCTTCTTTAGATATTATTTTGCCCTTTGCCCTTAGCTGTTTCAGAAATCCCAGTGAATATCTGTAAAGATTAAATCCAAGCTTGTTGTAATTTTAGTATTTCAGAAAAGCAATTACATCATCCATCATTTAGCTCAGCTCCATACTAATCAGATCGAGATCACATACTAACCTTTTTTATAACTCTACAAAGCAGTTCAGTTCAAATAATGTCTTTACCAAAACCCTAATCTATTGTTCTAAACAATTAAATAGCATTCCTATCAGAGAAGGCCATCTTTTTCCTGCCCAGGCCGGTGGGCTCTACTTTGGGACACAGACAGGAAGCCACTCCTCTTCCTCTAACTCCACCTGGCCTCAATGCCAGGACCTGGCTCCGGAAAAGTCTGTGGTGGTCTCATCTGCTCTGACCCCTCCACTCAGCGGGAACTTAGGGCAGCTGGTGCTGCGGGTGTCGCTTGAGGTCTAGCCTCTGCACAGAATCCGGTCACTGAAGGGGGGCCCTCCCACTCAGGCGTTTATCTCATTCTATTTCCTGAGACCCAGCAGGGCCAACACAGCTCACAAATGCTATCAGCATTCTGTTTTTTGCCTTGCAGATATGCTTGGGAACAACTTCTGAATATAAAGACTTTAAACAATGAACAGCATTTGAGCTAGAATTAGATCTAAGTCCTGAGCAAGCAGCTGGATGAAATATGTCTTTATCTGAGACTGTCTCTAATTTAAACAACTCATAAGATGTTTGTTCAAAACACTGGACATATCTGGTCGTGCCTGCCTTTATGAATTCCACCCTATCACCCCCCTTCAACTGCAGGGAGAAAATGACATCTTGTCCTGAAAGTCTATTACTTTTCCCTTCTCTCAGGATGCACTCCCACCAGAGTCAGCACTGGGCTGGTTTTCTGAGGGGAGTTTCTGCACCCTGCTTTAGGTTGCCCTGGCAGCAGTTCCCTGGCAGGGCTGGCATTCACAGGCCAGCATTTTTTGGGTGGCACAGTGTGGGGAATTCTGCTTTCCCTCGAGTCAGGAGAATTTGACATTCAGCTGCCTCTCTGCCAAGGTCTTTCTCATCTTCAGTTCAGTCTTTATTGAATCCTTTGCAGAATATGCTAGGAAAAAAATTACATGGAGAAAATCATCAGTGTGAAATTTACATGTCATTAATAAGGCGAGTGAAAGATCCCAGTGGAAAGTTGTAGAAGGGGAAGCAGAGAAGAGGGCTGGGAGAGCAGCCCAGGGCAGGTGTGAACTTGACCCCCAGATTCCATGGCTGCAGTGGGTTCCACACATCCCTGAGAGGAATGATGGCTCATTGATGGTGTGAGTTCCAGTTGACCCCCTCCCCTTTTTGTCTCACCCCACCCTCAGTATCATGAGAGTCTCAGAACTCTCTGACCAACCTTAACCTTTCCTTGTGTCTCCCAGATAAAGGGAAAAGCTGTGCCTGTGTTTCTGTGACAGCATGCATGTAGTTGTCATCTTCATGGCCTCCCTTTAGATGCTTAGATCATTGCATCACTAGCAAGGTGTTCTCACAGCCATTATCCGCCTACCTGGCCCAATGACTGTCTGTAAACTCACCACAAGGACAAATAAGAATGTGCCAGTGAGCCCTGCAGAGCCAGGAATGACACAGACAGATGCGGGACAACACTCGATGGCCTCTCAGATGTTCTTTTTCACTAACTTTAGTAGTCTTGTTTCCATATCCCACCTTCTTTAGGGCTAGTGAGTGAAAGGTCCTGATGTGTATACTCCACTGGCCTCCTCACACTGGGATGTAAGAGGAGTGCGAACTTTTCTGGAGATTACTTTCTCAAGAGGTAAACTATTTCAAGGAAGTGGAGTTTGCCCACTGGCACAGAATAACAAGTGCATAAATATAAGGAACCTAAGATAGGGTGTTATAAATACACCTTTCATGCCATGACTTATGGGTCTTCCTGCCTACCTTTCATAGTAACTCCACTAAACTTGATGAGCAAGCTGTGCAGGGTACCTCTTTTACTTTCCTAATAGGAATACGTGTTTGGCTCTATACAAATGCCTATAATTATCAAGCATTGGATCACAGTATAGTAGTAGAAGATGAATATTCATGTTCCATTAAGAGAATACCCTAAAAATCATCACATTGCTAATTATAAATATAGCCCCCAAGACCCCTGCTTCCTTCTATTGTTCTTACATCCTGCAGATGGCCAAACTTAGGAACTAGTCATCAGATGTCCTCAGAATGGCAGGTGGCTTGATAAGGCAGTGTTTGAGGTTTGGGTTATGACAGAATCTATGAAAGACTGCATCTCTATCACAGCATGAGTTTGATCTCTAAGAGATCAGGACTCCACGAGAGCACAGCCTTGTGCCTTGGTGTAGAGCCTACACTGAGACGCTACAGATGGATAAGTATGCCACTCTCTTGATCCCTGGGCAACACTATCTCTGTTATAGTTTTTTCCCAATGGACCTGTTCTCCTTTAAGGGTGACTCTCTGAAGTTGGGAGGGTGGAATACTAAGTATATCATTTTATTAACTGGGAAGCAGGATTAGCTATAGCACATAGCCTTGATCTAAAACAGTCTCTTTTAAAAGTAGAGCTTGGAGTTACCTTTCAAGAAATATGATGATTGACAATCCAATGCATAAGATGACAACTTGGCCTCTCCCTTCCTTGCTGGGTACAAAGCATTGTCACTGTGTCCTTCCAGCCCTGAAGCTCATAGGTGGTTAATGGTTCTGGATTTCTTCTTCATATTATTTTTAATATGACTGGAAATCTGCCCGGCTGCATGTATACAGCAGACAATCAAATGAGAAAATGTGTGCTACTACTAGTCCAGGTTTCTGAGAGCACTAGAAAGATCAAGGGACTCAGAGTCCAAGTCATGGATAAAAAGTGCCTCTGCCCCTCTCTCCTGTGTGGCCATGGACGGGTCATTTAATCACTCTAGGCTCCAGTTCTTTCTTCCAATAAAATGAAGGTGGTACTAGGAGCTTTTCTAGTGACTGATATTAAATATTAAATCATTTAAGAGCTATCAGCCATCCACTTGTGCCAGGCAATGTGCTGATCTACCCTCAGGTATGAATTTGCTGCCCAGCCGCAGAGAACCATGAGTTCAAGGTCATGCCCTTCTTAGGCAGCTTAATCCAGTGATTCAGAGAGTTCAAGGTCATGTCCTTCTTAGGCAGCTTAATCCAGTGATTCAGAGAGGCCAGGGGTATAAAAGTCCAACACAGGGTGACTCAGGGCCATATTGGCTTCAGAGCTCGCAGGGTGGGCCCAGGCTTTATAGAGCCTGAGTTGCATTTGACCTCTCCTTGTCCCAGATCCTGTTTTGTCTTTCCTTTCACTGGCACCCATCCCTAATCCACATCTTGTCCTCCAAACTCTGTCTCAGCATCAGCTTCCTGAGAACTGGCTACACAACATCTAGAAGGGTCATGCAGGGTCGTCGAGCTGACCGAGTGGGTGGAGGAGCTCAGGGAGAGACTCAGAGCCTGTTCTTGTTATTTCTCCTCTTCTGTTAGTGCCGCAGAGGAGCTTCACTCCGAGTACCTCCTGTCTTAGTTGGTTTCCCCCAAAAGCAGAGCCTGAGACAAGGCCTTGGGTGCAGGGGCTTTTTTAGATAATGCCAGGAAGCACAAGCAGCGGGGAGAACAGGTGGGGGACGAGGAAAAGCCATGTAGCAGACACGGTGGAGCGGCCTAACCGCGCGGGTAACTGGGCTCTGTCCTTCTGGAGATCCGCTAAGGAACGTGTAGAACAAACTTCAGAATTTCCCTCTATTCTCTGACTTCCAATCTTGTAAGTTAGGAGCTGCTTGCCCTTTCCACATCCCCATTCTCCACCTTCTAGGCTGTCTTGTTCTTGAGCTGACCCAGCTCTGGGGACTTTGGAGAAAGACCCAAGGCTAAAAAAGATGAAAGATGCATGGGGAACTTGAAGCGGCCCCACTGGCAACATGACAAGGACCGTCTCTACAGCAGCAGCCAAAATGAGAGGTGGCTGGGGGGGGGGGGGGGGGGGGGGGGGGGGGGAGTGGTGGTCTGGGGCCCTGTGGTCACCACAGCCTATTAACTCTGTCTCCTGTGTTGAGTGGCTGACATTCCCTCCTCAGGTGCTATCCTAACCTTGCCATGAGGCCCACAGATGGAAGACTTAGGCCAAGGTGGGCCACATACAGGCTGTTTGGACACCGCATGGGGCAGGGCAACGATACCTTGACCTGGCCTGAGAACTCAATGCAGTACAAGACTCCCAGTGCCCGGGTCAATGCTTGGGCTCAGAAGCCAAATGTCACGGGTTTTGCCGCTTAAGAACTGTGAGAGCTTATGAAAGCTACATACCGTTTCCTTTTCTGTGTAATGGGGATCATCAAAGTTCTTGCCTGAGAGGGTGGTCATGAGGCTCATATGCATGAAGTCTGAGGTCAATACTTACTGGCTGTCCATGTTATCAGATTTTTAACTGAATGTCTTTCTTGCAATGAGAGTCTGAACACTGCTTTCCCAACTGGAGGATATTGCCCTATTGTCCATTATAATAGCCCCCACAATTGCGAGCACAGAAATGTAGATGCATTTCCCTAGTGGTTGTGAAAAGTAGCCCAGAAGTATTTCCTTCTCTTCCAGTGTGCGGAAAGGCAAAAGAGTCATTGTCAACATAAAGAATCGACTGTGTCTCTTCCCCACCTCAAGCTTCTTAGGCAAGGTTCATTGCTAACTCAAACTTCTCTGAAGTCATTTGTGTCTGGATAACTATCTTAATGCTTGCACCCAAATCACCCTTTATTCTCCATGAAACAAACTGCTTTAAAGTAATCTTTCAGCAGCTTTTCGTTGTGTGTGTGTGTTTACCAAATTACTTATTCTACAATAAACCTGATGAGAAGCATGCTTCATTATTCTTGAGTTCTATCCCAGCAGAAATATAATAATCATGGATTCAAGCACTTCTGGGTTGCTTATGTGTTTTGTTTATCCTTTAATTCCTTCCCTCCCTCTCAGCATCTTGTGGACGCTGGCACATCCCATCCTACTGTGACTGGGGTCAGTTTGTAGAAGGAGGAGGCCCTCCCTGGTCCCACTGGTTTTAACCCTCTGAAGGATAAAAAATCAGAATAATAGAAGAGCATATAGTAGCACAAGAGAGTTATATCCAAAGACTTGGAACTCAGGATAAGGTTCCAAGACTGACTATGCTACTTGAGAAAGAATTTCATTGAGGTTAATAATATCCATCTCACCGTGTAAAGCACTGGCACAATTCCTGGCACATAGAAAGCTAAAGATAAGCTTTGTTTCAATATGGCACGATGTACTGGAACTGATGAAGATTTTGAATTTGGACACATGTGGTTGAAATCCTGGATAGAGCGTATCTAGCATGTTTTAGGTTTGAATTTCAAAACACTAATTAAAGTTTTTAAACTTTCCTTCATAATGGGTATTTTCTCCCCAAGAGCATTTCAGGCTAAACCTAGAACATGATCAAAGGCCTTTTCAAATATTAATATTTATTATTATAATTGTTCATTACTATGCCCAGGCACAACAAGGGAGATAAAAAGAAAAATGTGTATATTGGATGGGAGACTTGGGGTGTGGCAAGGAGGAAGGGCCTGCAGCCTCTCTGCTGGCCCTGGCTCAGTGTGGATCATGGAAAGAGCCTCCTCCAGGAGGAAGGACACCCTGGACAGTCCTCTGGTTAGGAGATGAACGTAGGTATTCCTCACAAACAAACGAAACGGACAAGCAGAAAATGAATTCACAAGAAGTAAAGATTCTCCATCTTAGAGTGGTTTGATCTAAATTGGTATCCACTCAGCTGAATTTATTCATCATCAATTAAATAAAAGCCAGAAATCTGGAATATTGGTCCTGAGTGTCAGGCCTTCAGCCTTCATGGTGGCCATGCATTCCTCATTTAATCATGGAACTTCCCAGGCTACTTTCTCTGTACATGGGGTCCACTGCCTTGACACAGTTCTTACTTGGCATATTATTTATGCCAAATGGCCTCTGATACCCTGGACATTATTTCAGTCCATCTCTTCCACTAACAGTTAGCTAATACTCTTCTCGGCAATAAGCTTAGACAGTTTGCAAAAATGAATTTTTGTTCAAAGGAGTTAAATGATATGTTCAAGTTCACAGAGTTCATTGAAAAGGAAGAACAACCTAGTTTTTCAACACCTAATTGTATTAGTCATGATAAGCTAGGCAATGCTGCAGTAACAAAAAGCTCCAAATTTTGGTGGCTTGAGACACAAAATTTTTTTCTCACTCCAAATCCCACTGTGGCCTGGAAAAACCATTCAGCATACTACCCTCCTTGCAGTGGCTTTTCCTTTCAGGCCACTTTGATGTCTGGCTTCTCTTTCTCACTGTAAGAATTCCTTTGTGATCGTGGCTGCAAGGGAAGAAAGTGTGGGAAATTGCACGTTGACTCTTACACGATTCCACTCATAAGTGACCCACATTACTTCTGCTCCCATTTCATTGCTCAAAGGAAACTGCATGGTCACAACTCATTCAAGGGGGCAGGAAGTGTGATCTTCCTAGGATCTGGGATGGGAGGAGAACAGGAAACCTCCATGAACACTAATAATATCTTCTATTTCTGTAGATACTGAACAAAAGGGCTTGTGAAGGCTTTTTGGGCTTGATTCAGATGATTGCTTACACTGCTTATTTCTATCACTAATTTTTTTAAGAAAACAGAACTTTGGAAGTCTCTTGGACATAGATCATCTGATGCTTTTCAGCCCCATAGCACTCTTCTTTATGTTCTAGATCCCCCTTTATCTTGCCCCCTGTGTTTCTGGTGGGATTGTCTATCAGGAGATTTTGCATTTGTGTTAAAATACAAAGCCCATTTTCACTTTAAGGTAGGGCAGGTTTCTGTTTCTATAGGATTATGAACTGAAAGGAATGGGGCTTTAGTTGATAATGGCTACTTTCCCAAATCCTGTCTGTGGCTGGAAAGAATGAGGACAATAAACAAAGGGGAGCAAAGCTAAGTTGGACAGACAGAGACAGACAGACAGACACACACATGCACACACACCCTGGGTGTGGGGTGTGCTCTAATGACGTGGTTGGGACCCTAGATCCAACCACATCTGACCCAGCCTACCATTGGTCTTCAGAGTTACTGGCGCCAATAAAGACCCAGCTTATACTGTTTTCCCCTGGGCTCATTTAAGTTGCTTTTTTCACCTGTAAATGAAAAAATTCTTATTAGTTACATATATATAATCTCTCAAATAGTATTCTGGAGAAATGCAACTCTGGTACTTGGATGGAGGAGCAGCAGGTACACTGTTGTAAACATGAAAGAGAAGCTGGAACATTGATCACTGATCCAGACTACAGGAGACATTGAGAAAATGAATACGTGTCAGGATCATTGGCTAAGAGCTGGAATAAGATTAGGAGCAGGAAGATAGGATGCCATAGCTCTCAAGGGAGTGTGAGCTAGTTAGGGAGAGGTGGCTGAGGGGTGTATGCTGTCTGTTAGATCGGAGCAGGTATAGATGAGTTCAGGAGCTTGGCATTGCAATGATTATTTTCTATGTCATCTTTGGCCGAAAGTGTAATATAGAATATTTCTAATGAAACGTAGTCTCTGCAGAACACCAAACTTCATTTAGTTTTTATCATAATTTTTCTAGTCATTATTTAAGAAACCAAGGAGGTATTTTCTGAAGATAGGTGTTAGGATGCAATCATATTTGGCACCCAGACCTTCCGGATGTTGGGGTGAGGAGGTAGGCAAGACTTATCTGGGTTTGAACAGAACTCCAGGGAGAATAATCAGGGAAGAAATGAAATGAGAGAACTAATAGTTATTTAATATTTACTCTCTCTAGATCTGCTTTTTGCATATGTAATATGTTTAATCCTGTATGATCCTGAAAAGAAGTTTACTTTTTAAATAAGGGTGTGCAGGGTGAGAGAAGGTAAATAATCTGCCACTGTCAGAGCTAGCATGTAACAAAGCTAGGATAGGAATGAACTTTCTCTGATTCTAGCACCCATGTGCTTCTGGAGAACAGTATTGCCCTGTTGGAGACCATCCACTCTTCTGACCTCCACCCTCATTTGCAGATGCCTGAAGTTTTGTGACAGAAACTTAAACACTAAAGGGTTATATTTGTGATTAAAAACAAAGATTCATTACATTTTGAATGAGATAAAAAATCCTAAAATCAGGAAGGCTTGTGTTCCTGGTGACACATTTCTTCCATTGCATAACTTGTGGCTGGTGGCAGCAAATCATGAGGTCAAGGGTTGGGTACCAGTGTTGCTGGAGTAGGAGTAAACTACAAACCAGCCCGGGAACTCCGCAGCCTTGCTAATAGGCAAACAATGAACTGTACACAAATGAGAGAACAGTGATAAGAGTCAGGGCTTCCAGAAAAAACAGCTTGCATTTCATTTCTACTTCTATATATAAAGTGATAGAGAATAAGGAGGGGAGAATAGCAGATAAAGCAAAAAGATAATATAATCGTAACAAAACCAACATGCACTGAACAATATTTTGCAAAGTTAGCATTGGAGAGGATACTTCCTCTCTCGACATGCTCTAGAATTATGGGGGTGAAAACGAGTTGGGAATACTAAACATGTACTGACTTTACAAAGGAAAATGTGAGAGATGAATTTCAAGGAGAGCAAGTTGAGTGGGAAATCATACAATGGAATACTATACAGCAGCAAAAACCAAAAGAACTAGAGCTACAAGTAGTCGTGTGGATAAATCTCAAAAACATAATGTTGAATAAAGTTTGCTTGTTGTATTGTATTGTTTACATAAACTTAAAAAAATGCAAACCAGTTAGTTCTATATATTGTTTAAAGGTTCATAAGCATGTAATATAAGTGTAGTCATGCATGGGATTGGCATTACATCCAAGTCCAGGATTGACATTACATCCAAAGGGAACAGGACATTTGGGGTAAGAAACAGTCCAGGGAGGGTCTGTTGCTTTTGTGATGTTCATTGGTTAAGCTGAATAGCAACAATTAACATTTGCTAAATTAGTCTCTGTATGTTTTTGATGTCTGAAATATTTCCTAATAAATAAGAGCAAAATTGATGACAAAGATTAATTTAGTACAGGAAAGTAAAGGACAAGGGAGCCATACAGCTGGGGAAGGATTCTAAGTTCCCCTTAGAATGTTTTATACAAATGTAGGATCCTGCTGTATTGCATATTTGGCTAACAGTAAAAGACAGTTTAAATGTGACATTTGGAAATTGTTTTTGCTGATGAATCAAACACTTCATACGTCCTAACTTCTCGCTTTATGCAAATATAATGCCAGTCACACAATATAAAAATCTCTTGTGGGTGATTCATTATAGGAAATTGATATTTCCTTTTCTAGTCTTTTTATCTTGGCTAAATTATAAATATTTTAAATGTCAAAAAGGAGGAAGAGCGATGTCATTTGCTGTCCTTAGGGAGGAGATAGCTAATTCAACAATAGAAGGTAGCATTCAAGATGAATAGAGGAATTGCATTCAGTTGTAGCCAATTTCTATTCTTGCAAATTTATAAGATCAGAAACTTGTATTATCATAAAATAAGAAAAGGAAATCCCTTTTATTTATATCTTTGGAATTTTTATTGATTAAAATATCATAATAATCTTACCAAAGAGCTTTTATAAATCCAAAGGAAGACAAATACCCTTTAAAAACTGGACAAGGAATATGAAAAGATAATTTACAGGAAGAAATATAGATAGTCAAAAACATAATAAAAATTTCAACTCCACTAACAGTCAAAGATATGTAAGGTAAAATATTAAGGTTTCAGTTCCATTTTTAACCTATCGAATTGAAAAAGATTAGAAAAATTGAAAGACCCCCTTCTTATCATGAGGTTCAGTGGCATGCTGTAATATTGTTTTCCTTGAGATAAAAACCAGTTCCATATGAAGAAGGAAATATGTCTGCCTTCTAAATTGCCATTGTAACATAACTGAAAAATCTATACCAAGTCTCTCCAAATTAGCCTAATATAGGGAATTTAACTTCTTCTCCTGCTTAATCTTTAGATAAGATGTTCAAGGAGTTTATTCAAACATACCATATTATCTGGATGTGGCAAGCCTTAGTCATGATCAACTAGTAAATCCATTGCTAAGATTAGTGTATCAGATTAGCTGCTAATGAACTCTTTTTCTTCTAATTTTTTTTACAGTTTTAAGCAGAAAATAACAGAACTCATGATACATATACAATAAACTATGACAAACGTGAATGTGTATATATATATGTTTATATTATACACATATAATGCAACATTGTAGAAATTTATTAACTTTAGATCTCTCTCCATAATAAATGCTCATTTATTTTCTTTTATAATGAAATGAAATTTATAACAAAATTAACTTGGCATATTCAAATTACTGGAGTAATTACATATTCAAATTACTATGCAGTAGTTGGGCATAAGTGCTAAAAAGCCCATAAAAAAAAACACTAATATTTTAGTTTTCTCCTTTCTTATTTTATAAGTTTCAAATATCTATAATCGGCATCAAGTTAATATTTTTTCTAATGCAATTAGTCATAGAATATTTGCCCTTCTTGTTACGAAAAAAGGGTCTCCAACAAGGCTTTTCAACCCTGCCAGTTCCCTGACTTTTGATAAAGGCCTGGAAGTAGGTACTCAACATGACCAGGTGTCATGGGTGTAGTGGAACTTGATCCAAAAGTAATCTTGGCTTACAAAGTTATGAACTGTAGTCTCAGCATGGTAGGAAAGATCTAACTAATTAAGGATTAACGGCATGGAGGAAGAGAAGGACTACAGGGAGAAGAGAAGCTGAATCCTCCAAAATAATGAATCTTGACAGTGTGAAAGATGGGAAGGGACAGACTAAGAAAGGGGAGAAGATGGACTGACAAAAGCAACTTCTTCAGAATGCTGACTCAGCACAATAAGGCATTGTAGAAAGCCTATAACAGGTTTATACTCAAGCCTAGGCTTAGATAACTCTGATATCAGGGCAAGCCAAAACTGGGTCCTGCTGATTCCATATTGCTCCTTATCTGTTCTTCATGGGTCAGATTTCCTGTAGCTTTAGGCAAAACCAATTATAGTGGATTAAATATGCAAATAAATGGAAGAATATACACTTTATGAAAATGATATGGAGTTGAACTACAAATTCATGCATTGCAAATGTCTTGTTGGAGGATAGGGAGAAGTGTCTAAACTAGTGGAGGTGGTAGTCAAGAAGGCAGAGCAAGTTCCTGCAGAAATATCTACATTCCACTTTAAATACAAAGCTCTAATAAATAAAATAATTTTTAAATATACATTTGCTGACTTTTTTCAATGGCTCAGTAAAAAAATAAACAAAAACAAAAACTTCAGTACTAAAGAAACAGCATAATCATCTACATGGACCAGAAATAAGATGGAACACAAAATGTTGAGCAGAGACCAAGTCTCAGGCCTTCTGGAAACCAGGAGCAGAGATAGGCAGGGGTGGCCAGGAGTTCTATTCCAAAAAGAGAAGTGGGGTGGGATGCTCCCCATGCATAGCCAGGCGTGATGCTCTGGGCTCCTTGAAAAAAAAAAAAATGCTGAAATGAGTTACAACTACTAACTAGAGCTGTGGTATAAAGTTTGCTTCTTGCATGGGTGGAAGAAAAAAGGAGAAATATTTCTAGAATAGAAAATTGGGGCTAATTCTGCATTGGCAGAGGACTGTGTTTGCATGTAAGGACTCAAGCTGTTAGCATAAATCTTGATTATAACTAGGGACTGTGCAGTGCCGGGAGGCAGCAACCTCAAAAAGACCTGACACAAAAAGTTGGATATGAGGAGAGGAGGTGGAAGACAAAGAACTCATACTCAAAATTTCAAAATATATGAGGAAAATTAGTCATAAAAGATAGCCAAAACATTCAATGACTGGAGAATTTATTCCTAAAGAAGTAAAATTAATAGAATAATCTAAAAAGATTTAAAATAAGTATGCTATATCTTCAAAGCGGTAAAAGAAGGAAAAACTTTATTTAAAATATACAAAAACTGGCAGATATTAATCACTAATGGGTAGAGATGAAAAAGCATGTTAGGAATGAAACCAAAAACATAGTTATTAAATTTAAAAAAATCCTCAACAGACATTATTAAATGTGTGTAAGATATAGCTAAAGAGAAGATGTAGTAAAATGAATGAAGTATTGAGTAATTCACCCAGAATGCAACACTAAGAAGTCAAAAAAAAAAAAGAACAAAAGAAAAGTTAACAACATTGAGACACATTAGCGAGAGAGGCCCCATCATATATCTATTAGTAATCCAGAAGGAGAGAAGAGAGGAAATGGTGGTGAGGCAATATTTAAAGAGATGATGGCTGAGAGATTTCGGAATAAAGAAATACACAAGTCTTTGGATTGAAAGGGCACAGAGTAATGAATATACAGATATTTAAAGTGTAACTACATGTCATCAAGAAAAAGAGAAATTATTAGAAGATATCAGAGAGGAGAAAAAAAACTAAATGCAGATTAGCCACAAAGAAATAACAATTGGATTGAGAGCACACCTTTCAGCAAGAACACTAGGGACCGGAAGACAGTGGAGTAATATTGTCCATGTTCTGAAGAAAAACACTGTCAATCTAGAATTCCACAGAGAGCTAAATTCTCATTCAAGAATAAGGGCACAATAATTTCAAAGCTTCAAAGATAAAGGATGTACATCATCAAAAATATAAGTAACTCCAAAAGGAAGTAGTGAGATGCACTAAGCAATGGTCATTATAAATAATACAACAAAGACCAGACTCTATGACAATGCCAATATCCCAGAAAAATGCTCACCATGTGACACTGCCCACTGGAATAACATTAGGCATTAGAAACATTGTAACTGGAAGTAAAACCAACTTCTAATTAAGCGACCTTCATTTCTCTGTAAGAAATGAAAGGACAAAGGAAGTGAGGAAGGAAGGCAGGAAGTTTGTCTGCCTGTCCCTAGATTCCTCTGGAAGCAGAGAAATGAGATGCTTCTCAAGAGATATATCTGGAAATGTGAGCAGAAGGGAGTTGAGGTCTACTGAGTTCACTTCCATCCTGGAGTATGTGGGGGTTAGGGACTGGAGGACACAGAAGTGTAAACACAAGTGTTTCTGGCTAAGGGGCAGTCATGCACTCCCTTTGACAAAAACTCTATCCAGAAAAAATGGTAGCACAGTAGGGCTCAATGGAAAAGGCAGCCTGGAACATGGGGAGGGACCACCTCTATGGGACCCAGATAGGGAGTGGGACAGAGATTTCTCAGAACAGGAGGAAGGTACAGGAGTCATAGGTTCCGATTCCGTATCAAGCCATCTTTCATATAGGGCACCCCTTGGGCTTGTTAAGAAGTTCAAATGCAGATCTTTGCCCTCACCCCATCGCTGTTAGGAACTTGTAAAGGCAACTGAGGCAGCTGCTGTGCTATGAGTGGAGCTCTGAGGAGATAACCGGTAAGAGGATTTTTAACAACTTTACTCAAATTTATGAATAAAATCTTTCTCAGTCCTTTCTGAAAATGCATTAAGATTTAAGAATCTCTTAATTGCTTCTTTTGATAACTGACTGGTGTTCCTTTTGCATGTGATGCTGTACTGAGAACTTGAAAGTTCATTTTTATTTGAGTTACACACATGAAATGTAACTCCTATCCCTCTGGTGGAGGAAACATAAATCAGCAATTCTTCTTGCCTCTTGGTTCTGACCTGCCTGTGCACAGGCTGAAAGACACCATCCTAGGACCACTGGGCTTGGAAGGCTAGGTGCTGGGCCAGCCTGAGAGTTTTTACAGTTACTCACAATTTCTCATTTTCTAGACTTTCTCCCTGGCAGACCCAGCTCAGCCCTCCCTGCACACGGGTGTTTCTTCTGTAGGACCATATCCCTCAGAGAGCAAGAGTACAGTATGCTGACAAATTAGATCAGAGGCCTGTCCTTATATGTTGTATGACACTAAAATTCATATTTAATGCCTAGAATTGTGCCTAAATATTTGTCGAATGAAACCACATGGATGGGGGATATCCCTTGGTTTGATCAGCGTTCTCATAGGCTCTTTTATAAATACCTTGAGAACGTCATAATAGCGATCAAACAAAAGTCAGTGTTGACAAACTTGAATATCACATAGGATACAAACAGGCCAGGAAAACATGATTTAGAGAAATAGGTGCCTGAGTACATTGCACATGGAGGGAAAAAGGAGTCCATGCTGTCCGCTGCCTGAGAAATTTAGTCTAAGAGATATTGCCATGCTATGAAATTAATTACTATCAGAAAAAAGCCTCCAGTGATTTAAAATTATATTGCATATATCTATGTAGTATATTCTAGTACATTAAGAAAGTTAAAGTAAATTAAAAGCCCTAAAAAAATACACATATTATTTCAAGATCCCAGTGGCATATTAGTTATGCCTTCTGCTCTACTCATTTTGTCTCTTTTGTAAATACAAGCAGTCTCAAAATTAAACCACTTGACTAATAAGAGACCCTTGCCTAGAAACAGTCACTGATCCTCTCTATAGTTTTATATAGTTACTGAGGCTGCAGCCACAAAAGGTCCTGGCTACCACTCACCCCTCCAACACCCCAGAGCTGTTGCTTGTGGAGGCCCCAGGGCTAATTTCCAATTTCAACTTCTTCTCTTTCTGACTTAAGCACTTGAGTCTTTGGAATACCTTGAGTGGTATTCCAACTATGTTCATTCCAACTCTGAAGAATTAGCCTCAGACCCTGCTCACCACTGAGAACACTTGGATCAATTGTGAAACAGTACAACATGATTATTAAGAATGTGCTTCTAAAGTAGTCAGACTCCCTGTGTTGGTTTCCAGGCTCTGACATTTGTTAAGGATATAATCTTGGACAGTTTGACTG
Source organism: Pteropus vampyrus (assembly GCF_000151845.1). Lineage (NCBI taxonomy): Eukaryota > Metazoa > Chordata > Mammalia > Chiroptera > Pteropodidae > Pteropus > Pteropus vampyrus. The sequence continues at coordinate 3,354,727 of NW_011888903.1, forward strand.
TTCTTTTCCTCAGTTTTCTCATTTGTAAAATAAGAACAATTATAACTGAACTAATAGGCTAACTTGTATCCCTTCAAAATTCATATGTTGAAGTCATAACCCCCAGTACCTCAGAATGTGACTGTATTTGGACGTAGGGCTTTTAATGCAGTAACTAAATTAAATTTAATGCAAGAAAGAAAATGACATAGATGATAGAGGCTCTGTTCATCCCTCTAGCGAACAAATCAAAGTTGTGATGGAAACAAGGAGCGGCAGCAAGGAAAACTCGCCTGGGATCTAGATGAACAAGCCATATGACTAGGGAGAGATCTAAGAAATCACCCTGCAGCACAGAATGTAGGACGGGGCTAGGATGCGGGGTTACCCAGTCCCAAGTGGCTAAATGAGACAGAGGCTTTGGCAGCCGGCAGCTGCAGACGCCTCTTAAAGGGGCCGTGTCCACAAGTGGACTTTCCCGGTGACGGACCTGTTCACTCTGAGCACCAGTACTGGTTGGGCTACTCAGGAGGCAACAGGGACTTACAGGGAGACACTGTTAGAGTGAGAGCCTAGGTGAGACTGGCTCTGTACAGAAGTGAGGGCAGTATCCATTGTTCCTTGTTAAGCCCTCCCACCTCCTAATGCGCAAACTCAGCATCGCCATAGCAGAGACTTCATCAAACTAGATAACAGAAGTTGCTCCACCCAGAGGATTTCCTGAAACTCCGCCTTCCCCAACTCACAGCTCCACCTAAGCCACATCCAGGTGTGTCCTCACTTAGTCAGGTGCCCCTTGCTGAGCAGCACCTGGACTCACACTGGTAGCAGCTGGCCTTGGTTTCTGGTGCGGCCTTTTGAGGCAACTATAAATGCAGCATCTGTGAATCGCTTGCTGAATTTTAACAGGTGGCCCCAGAAGGGCACAGGCTTGGGCTAAACTTGGCCTGCAGCTGAACCCCTCTCAGGACTGTGCTACTGGACACCTACCACACAAAGCCCCACTAATAAGACCATGAGACTTAGGAGTTTTGCTTAGTACACAGAAACAGACACAGAAAGGCAGCCAAAATGGGAAGACAAAGAAGCAGAAATCATAGGAGAGAGCAGAACAGAGATCCAGAAATAATGGAGTCAAGCAATCTAACAGATGCAGAGTTCAAAATACTGGTTATAAAGATGCTCAATGAACTTATGGGAAGTGTAGATGAATTCAGTAAGAACTTTAACAAAGAGATTTAAAAAAACCCATAAAAATGGAAATGGAAATTATAAAAGAGAACCAGTCAGAAATGAAGAACACATTACCTGAGATGAGAAGTATATTAAATGTAAAAGACAAAGTGAATAAAGAAGAGAATCAAATGACCTATAGAGAGGATGGTAAAGCTAAGGACACTCAATCAGAATGGCAAGAAAAAAGAAGTCAAGACTATAATAATAATTTAAGGAGCCTATGGGACAGTATTAAAGGTAAAAATATCCGGGTCATAGGGGTACCTGAAGTGAGAGAACAAGAAGTTGAATATATATTTGAAGAAATAATGATGTAAAACTTCCCTAACCTGGTGAAGGAAATAGACATACAACCCCAGGAAGCTCAGAGAGTCCCAGGAAAGAAGAACCTAAAGAAGCTCACACCAAGACACATCATAATAAAAATGCCAAAGTTTAAATACATAGAGAGACTCTTAAAAGCAGCAAGAGAAAAGCAGTTAGTTACCTACAAGGGAGCACCCATAAGAATGGCAGCTGATTTCTCAAAAGAAACTATGCAGGACAGAAGGGCTTGGCACAAAATATTCGATATGTTGAAGACCCACAATCTACAACCAAGAATACTTAATCCAGCAAAGCTATCGTTTTAGAATTGAAGGACAAATAAAGAGCTTCCCAGAAAAAATAAGCTAAAAGAATTTATCAACACCATGGAGGGACTTCTTTAAGAAGAAAAAACATGTATCAAAAACAGGAATAAAGAATGGTAATAACTACATTCCTATCAATAAGTACCTCAAATGGAAAAGAATTAAGTGCTCCAACCAAAAGATAGAGTGGCCGAATGGATAAGAAAACAAGACCTCTACATATGCTGCCTACAAGAGACTCACTTCAGATTCAAAGACAAACACAGACTAAAAGGAAGGGGATGAGAAAAGATATTGCCTTAATGGACCTAGAGGGTATTATGCTGAATGAAATGGGTTAGATAGAGAAAGACAAATATTGCATGATTTCACGTACATGTGGAATCTAAAGAACAAAATCAACAACAACAACAACAACAACAACAACAACAACAACAACAGTGGAAATAAATTCAAAGATACAGAGAATATTTAGAGAGATACTAGATGGGAGGGGGGTTGGGGACAAAAGAAAGGCAAAAAGATTAAGAGATACAAATGGATAGTTGCAGAATAGACGTGGAGATGTAGAGTGTAGCATGGAGAAGATGATTAATAATGTTGTAATAAATATGTAAGAGGGAAAAGAGCTACTAGATTTAGTGGAGTGATCACTTTGCAAGTTATGTGGATCTCTAATAACTATGCTATACAACTGAAACCAGTATATTATTGTATCCCAACTATAAGTGAAAAAAAAAACTCATTGAATTGTAAAATGTTAATACAAGCAACTAATTGTCTATTATATTTCAATAAAGAAAAAATAAAAATAAAAATATTTGGGCTAAAAAAATTAAAATAAGGTCCTATAGGTGGACCCTAATTCAATATGACTGGTGTCTTTAGAAGAAGTAGAAATTAGGATGCAGGCACACACACACACAGTGGGAAGATCATGTGAGGACACGGGGAGAAGATGGTTATCTGCAAGCCAATGAAGAGAGATTTCAGAAGAAAATAATCCTACTGACACCTTGGTCTTGGACTTCTAGCCTCCAGAATTGTGTGAAAATAAATGGCTGTTGTTTAAACCACCCAGGCTGTGGTACTTTGTTGTGGTAGTCCTGGCAAATTAATTAACAAATACTTTTGAGGATTCCAAGAGAAAATGCATGAAGGCAATCCTTAGAAAAGAGCCCAGCATAGTAGGCATGTGACAAATGTTAGCTATCGTTATTCTGTAGGCAGATATGTTACTAATCCTAAATAACTTTCTTAAGAATGAATATTTAGATCACAACCTGTTCATACTGTGAATACTATTATGTATTAGAATTACCTTGAAAATTGTCTCTTTTTTACATTAAAAATTCATTTTCTCATTTGTTTATAAAATAAACATGTCTTTACTGCCGACTTTGATCCAGGAACTATATTTGGTGCTAGGGATACAAGACAGATAGTACACAGCTTAGAACTCTTCCTTGAGGAACTTATGGTATCTGGAAATGGTCCAACATGGTGCTTGGCATCAAC
>NW_011888903.1:3358141-3358906 GCF_000151845.1 Pteropus vampyrus
TGTTAGCTATCGTTATTCTGTAGGCAGATATGTTACTAATCCTAAATAACTTTCTTAAGAATGAATATTTAGATCACAACCTGTTCATACTGTGAGTACTATTATGTATTAGAATTACCTTGAAAATTGTAATTGAATTTTTTACATTAAAAATTCATTTTCTCATTTGTTCATAAAATAAACATGTATTTACTGCCGACTTTGATCCAGGAACTATATTTGGCGCTAGGGATACAAGACAGATAGTACACAGCTTAGAACTCTTCCTTGAGGAACTTATGGTATCTGGAAATGGTCCAACATGGTGCTTGGCATCAACAGAGTGACAAAAATGGTGGCTAGAGGATGGTAAGGTTGAACATAGCAATAAAGGAGAACAGTTGCCTGTCTGCAAGGTAGGTAGAAGAGGGACTCTTTGGAGCAGTTGAAACCCAGCCAAGCTCTTATAAAGTTGTGTGTTTTCTAGGGAAGTTCCACGGTCACCTGGTGCTGATCTGCGACATCCAGAGAAAGCTGGCTCAGTCCAAAGTTTTCACACTAGGCTGGAGATTAAAAGGTTGCAAACAAAGCCCAACTCCGCTGGTGCAATCATAGTCAGGGCACAAGGGCTTGGCAGGTGCATAATCTAATGGAGAAAAAATACTGATGCTGTCCCCTCTATCCAGCCACACTCTCTGACCGAAAGACTGGAATAGTCACTTATGTGTTCCTTAGGGAGGCTGCTTACACAGACGGTTCAGATTTTTTTGAAACTATAGTGCAACT
>NW_011888903.1:3358956-3359635 GCF_000151845.1 Pteropus vampyrus
TGCAACTAATGAGTTACACGATTTTTTTTCTTAAACCACTTTATTCAGGTATAATTGATACACAACCAAATATATATATTTAAATTGTAATATTAGATGTTTTGATATATGATTATACCAGTGGATACACCAGATCATAAAACATTTGCCATAATCAACATGGTAAACATAACCATCATTTCCCAAAGTCTCCTCTTGCCCCTTAGAGATCCTGTCTTCTTGCCCCTCCCCCTGCCTGCAGGCAACCACTGATTTGCTGTCACTATAAATTAGTTGGTGTTTCCTATAATTTTATATAAATAGAATCATACAGTATGTACTTTTTCATTTGTTTTTTTTATTCAGCATAATTATTTTGAGATTTGCCCATGTTGTTGGTGTGTATCAGTAGCTCCTTCATTTTATTGTTGCTGAATAGTATTCCACTGTGTGAATATGCTGCAATTTTGTTTATCCGTGCACCTGTGAGAGACATGTGGGTTGTTATTTCCTGGTTTGGGCTTTGCACATAAAGCTACTGTGGATATTTATGTGAAAGTCTTTCTAAGAATATATCTTTTCTTTCCTCTTGGGTAAATACATAAAAGTGGAATGGTTGCATCATATGCTAGGTGTATACATACTTTCTTAAGAAACTAAATATTATATAAGGTCATTCAACTAAGATCAAAGATATAGC
>NW_011888903.1:3359685-3360402 GCF_000151845.1 Pteropus vampyrus
TGTTGTTGGTGTGTATCAGTAGCTCCTTCATTTTATTGTTGCTGAATAGTATTCCACTGTGTGAATATGCTGCAATTTTGTTTATCCGTGCACCTATGAGAGATATGTGGGTTGTTATTTCCTGGTTTGGGCTTTGCACATAAAGCTACTGTGAATATTTATGTGAAAGTCTTTCTAAGAATATATCTTTTCTTTCCTCTTGGGTAAATACATAGAAGTGGAATGGTTGCATCATATGCTAGGTGTATACATACTTTCTTAAGAAACTAAATATTATATAAGGTCATTCAACTAAGATCAAAGATATAGCACCTCTACCCAAGACACAGAAATAAAAACAGAGAGGCAGCCAAAATGGGGGGACAAAGAAACATGTCTCAAGTGAAAGAATAGAACAAAGCTCCAGAGAAAGAAACAAAATGGAGACAAGCAATCTACCAGATGCAGAGTTCAAAACACTAGCTATAAGGATGCTCAATGAAATTAGGGGAATAGCAGATGAACTCAGTGAGAACTTTAACAAGAAATAGAAAACATAAAAGTGGAGATAGAAAACATAAAAACAATCAGTCAGAAATGAAGTACATAAAACTGACATAAGAATACATTAGAAGGAATCAATAGTAGATTAGATAAATCAGAGGACTGAATCAGCAATTTAGAAGGTAACAGTAACAAGAAAAAAGAATCCAAAAAAATGAGGATAGTTTAAGGGGC
>NW_011888903.1:3361592-3380753 GCF_000151845.1 Pteropus vampyrus
AGTAGATTAGATAAATCAGAGGACTGAATCAGCAATTTAGAAGGTAACAGTAACAAGAAAAAAGAATCCAAAAAAATGAGGATAGTTTAAGGGGCCTCTGGGTCAACATCAAGCATACCAACATTCGCATCTTAGGGCTACCAGAAGGAGAAGAGAGAGAGCAAGGAATTGAAATCCTATTTGAAGATATAATGATGGAAAACTTCCCTAACCTAGCAAAGGAAATAGACATACAAACTCAGGAAGTGCAGAGAGTCCCAAACAAGATGAACCCAAAGAGGCCCACACCAAGACACATCATAATTAAAACATCAAAGCTTAAAGACAAAGAGAGAATCTTAAAAGCAGGAAGAGAAAAGTAGCTAGTTACCTATAAGGGAGCACCTATAAGATGGTCAGCTGATTTCTCAACAAAAACTGTGCAGGCCAGAAGGGATTGGCAGGAAATATTCAAAGTGATAAAAAACAAGGACCTAAAATAAGATTTCTCTACCCAGCAAGGCTATCATTTAGAACTGAAGGACAGATAAAGAGCTTCCCAGACAAGAAAAAGCTAAAGGAATTCATTGCCACCAAACCAGCATTACAGGAAATGTTAAAGAGACTTCTTGAAGAAGAAGGAGAAAGAGAAGGAGGAGGAGAAGGAGGAGGAGGAGGGAAAGAAGGAAGGAAGGAAAGATCAAAATTATGAATAATAAAATGCCAATAACTACATATCTATCCACAATTACTTTAAATTTAAATTGATTAAATGCTCCAATCAAAAGATAGGGTGACCAAATGGATAAGAAAACAAGATTCTTACATATGCTGCCTACAAGAGACTCAACTTCAGATTAAAAGACACACAGACCGAAAGTAAAGGGATGGAAAAAGATATTTCATTAAATGAAAACAAACAAAAGAGCTGTGATAGCAATAGTCGTATCAGACAAAATAGACTTTAAAAACAAAGGCTATAACAAAAGACAAAGAAGGACCCAGTTATTCCACTTCTGGGTATTTATCTGAACAAACCTAAAACACTACTTTGAAGGGACATGTGATCTATTTTGAATCAATATCAGGCAGGTCAAGATGTTTCATAAATATGTTCAAGCATTCTACATCCTTACTGATTTTCTATCTAATTGTTCTATCAATTATTGAGAGAGGGATATTGAAATCTTTTAATATAATTGCTGATTTGTTTATTTTTCCTTGTACTTCTATCAATTGTTACTTTACCTATTTTGAAACTATTATTAGGTGCACATTGAAGATTAATTTTTTTGATGAATTGACCTCTTTATCAAAATGAAATGAATTATTTTACTCTGGTAATATTCTCTGCTCTGAAATCTACTTTGTCTAAAATTAATATAACTACAATTTTCTTTTGATTAATGTTAGCTTGAGATATATTTTTTCCTTTATTTATTTTTAATCTATCTTCGTCTTTATATTTAAATTGTGTTCTTTGTAGGCTGCATATAGCTAAGTGTGCTTTTATATCCAGTCCAGCAAATTTGGCCTTGTAATTGAAGTGTTTAGACCATTAACATTTACTATGAATGTGGATATGTTTGGGCTTATATCTACCATCTTGCTGTTTATTTTCTGTTTGTCTCATCTTTTCTTTATTCCCTTTTTCTTCTTCCTCTTCTTTTCTTTCAGATTTAACTAAATATTTTTTATTATCCCCTTTTATCTCTGTTGTTGGTTTATTAGCTCTAACTCATTTTGTTATTTGACTGGTTTCTTTTAGGGTTTGTGATAAACATCATTAACCTATCCTTGTTGACTTTCAAATGATATTAGACCATTTTACATTCTGTCTTAGGTAGTTTGAGACGCTATAACAGAATACCATAGCCTGGGTGGCTGAAACAATAAACATTTATTTCTCAGAGTCTGGAAGCTGGGAAGTCCAAGATCAAGGTGCTGGCAGATTCTGTGCCTGGTGAAGACCCTTTTCCTGATTTGCAAATGGCTTTCTTCTTTCATGCACACATTTGGAAAAGGGGAAAGACAGAGAACAAGCTCTCCTGTCTCTTCTTATAAGAGCACTAATCTCATTCATGAGGATTAACTCCCATGAGCTAATTACCTCCTAAAGGCTTTATCTCCTAATACCAAAATATTGGGGCTTAGGATTTCAACATATGAATGGCAAGGGGTGACACAAACATTCATCTATGACATCTGCAAGAGTCATACAATAGTATATTTCATTCCTCTTTGTCAGCCTCTGTGCTAATATTAACATATATTTTCCTTTTATATGTTATAAAACCCATAATACATTGTTATTATATTTACTTAAGTTATCAATTATCTTTTAAACATATTTAAATGTTAAAAATGATCAAATAACTAATTATTTGTTACCATTTCTGGTACTCTTTATTTCTTTATAGATCCTTCATCTGGTATCATTTTCCTTTTATCTGCAGGACTTCTTTTAATATTTATTATAGTATGGGTCTTTCAGGATGATGAATTCATTCAGATTTGTATGTATAAAAATATCTTTATTTTGCTTTTATTTTTGAAAGATACTTTAGTGGGCATAGAATTTAGATTGACTTTTTTCTTTATTGATGCTTCTCCACTCTCTTCTCTCATACATTGCCTCCAACAAGAAATCTGCTGTGATCCTTAAGTATGTGTCTCTGTACATATCTTTTATCTCTGGCTAATTTTAAAATCTTCTTTATCACTATTTTTGAGCAATTTTAGTTCAACTTTCCTTAGTGTCATTTTATTCATGTTTATTGTGCTTGGATTTATAGATTTGTAGCTTTCATCAATTTTGAAAAATTATTGGCCATTCTTTATTTAAATATTTTTCCCTTCTGCTCTTTCTCCTATAGAAACTACAATATCATGTAAATTAAGGTGTTTGAAGCTGTCTCGCAGCTCACTGATGCTCTTTTCATTTTTTAAAAATACTTTTCTCTGTAATTGCTATATCTTCAAGTCCATTGATCTTTTCTTCTGCAATAGCTAACTTTCTATTACTACCATCCTATTTTCATCACAGACAATTTAGTTTTCATCTCTAGAGGCTGGATTTAGTTGCTTTTATATCTTGTAAATCTCTATTTAACTTTTTGAACTTATGAGATATATTTATAATAACTGATTGTCCTTGTCTGCTATCTCTAATGCTTGTATAAATTCTAGGTCAGTTTTGATTGAGTGTTTTTTTCTCTTCATTATAAGTCATATTTTTCCTGTCTTTTGCATGCTTGGTAATTTTTACTAGATGCCAGCAAAGGTGAATTTTGCCTTTTGAGGTATTAGATAGTTCTGTATTCCTATCAATATTTTCTTGAGCTTTGTTCTGGGATATAATTAGATTACTTGGAAATAGTTTGATCCTTTCAGCCTTGCATTTACGATTTGTTATATGAAACGAAATGATCATCCACTACTGAGATAAGACCCTTCTGAAGATTTTACTCGGTGCTCTGTGAATTACGAAGTTTTCCAATCTGACTGGTGGGAGCAGGCACTGTTCCTGGCTCTGTGTAAGTGTTGAGTACTATTCCTTCTTATCCTTTAAGATAGGAAAGTGTGGTTCTTTCCCCATCTTTAGGTTGTTTTCCTTACCTACATGTGCTGACCAGTACTCAGCTGAACACTCAAGGGTATCTTCTGTATATCTCTGGAGTTCTCTCTCTGTGAAGTTCTCTCCTCTCTAATATTGTCTTGCAAACTCTAGCAACTCTTCTCCTTAGATTCTCAGCTCTGTCTCCTCAACTCAGTGACCCTGCTCTTCCTGCTCTTGCCCTGGAAACAATCTTGAGGTAATAAACTCAGAAAGTCATAGGGCTCACAATTAGCAATCACTGTCCTTTATGACTTACATCCAGTATTTTAAAAAAACAGGGCATCATTTGTTTTATTCACAAAAAGCATGATGCCTTAAAACCAACCTAGCCTCAGAAGTTATACTTTATCATTTTCACAATATCTTTCTGATTAGAGAACGTATCCCTCTTCAATGTGTGTGTGTGTGTGTGTGTGTGTGTGTGTGTGTGTATGTGTGTGTGTGTGTGTTCTGGAGGGGGTTAAAGAAAGATTACATATGGCATAAATATTTGAAGTTAAGGATCACTGGAGGCTGGTTACCACCCATAGATTGGTTACTACCCACAGGCTGTGACACCATCTTGGGGAGTGGGAAAATTAGATTGGATGAGCAGAGTGGATCCAGATAATAGTACATATGAAAGAATTAATATCCATCAGAAAGAGTTTTGACAGAAATAATTTTTTTCTACTCTTTGCTCTAGAAACACGTCTGTCTCAACTGAGATTTCATCACATTGTGTCACTATTATTTAAGTGCTAGTCTCCTCCATTAAATTGAGAATTTATAGAAGGCAGAGACTATCTCTTATTCATATTGGATCCCCAAACTCCTAGCATCATGCCTGGAGTATAGTAAAAGCTCAAGCATGATTTCTTAAGTGGAATCAGATTGAATGGGCTGGAACAATAAGTTTACAAATATCTATTACATGGCTCTAAATGTTGAGATATGCTAAGCTGGAAAGTAGTATAATGAAAATGGTTCTTCAGGGATGCTCATTAGAACCAAGAAGTTAGAGACAGAGACCAACAAGGTCTTTATTCCAAGGCTGATGTGGTGATAGGCATAAAATGGTAAGACTTGGAATAGATGAAAGTAAGAAGTAGCAATAAGTAGAAGGCTTGATCCTCAGGGCTATATGAAGAAAATTATAAATAAGACTTAATGACACTTGTGTTTTAAGGAAAGAAAGATAACTCTAGAATTTCAAAGTAAGGACACATGAAAATTGTGATGTCACCAAAAAATTAAGACAGTGCTCACACTAGATGCACAGTTCTCATTCCAAAATTGTTCTTCTTCCTTTATTTCCTAACTGAATGACCTAAGCTAGAAATTTGGAATAGTTCTCAACTTTTCCCTCTTCCTTACCTCCTTACCTATGAATCAAGTTGCAGCTTGAGTGGCCCAGGAAGCAGACTCAGATGGAGTTTATTGTGCAGGATGTTTACTAGTGGGTGCTCCTGTGATCAGTGCTGTGAAAGGGAGGAGAATGAAGCAAGAGTGGACAGAGGAAGGTGTTGAGCTGCACACAGCCTTGTGTCATTCCACAGGGAGCACCGGAGCGCCAACAACCCTTCAGAGTGGCCCTGAATTGGACCCAGTTGGCCAAACCTTGATGACCTCACGTCACTCAGTCATTGCACCACACTGAGGTAGAAAATGACCTCAGGTGAGGAGCTTTGTGCAACTTCAGCAGTCCTTGAAGGGATTGGCAAGTGAAGACTGTCTGTTTACCACATTCCCAGTAACTGGGGCAGCAAGTGATTTGTTGACAGGGCATTTGGGTAGTACATCACAGTGTCCATATCACTACTACCTGCAAATCTCCATTCTTATCCTTGTGGGTTAGTTATTTAGGGTTCTCATTATTTTTGTTTTCTGAATTGTTGTAACAGGATCCTAGTTTATGTCTCTGCTTATTGTCTTCACCTCTCTCCAATCCATTTTCCACACTGCTGTTGTGATGATTATTCTAAACACAGACATAATCATACCATTCATTTTAACCCACTTCTTGTTTGCCCCAAGAATATTCACTGGCGGTGCTTGTGGCTGCAGCGTTTCCTCTGAGATACCTCATGGATTATAGTTCTAACTTTACCCCCAAAGTTTGCCATGAAATATCTCGCATTTATTATTATTTTTACATCATTCTAGTATATTGATAGTCTTTGGAAACAAATGACATCATCTTATTTATAGCATTCTGTTTTCAGTAGTGGTATTTCCACTTACAAAATATAGTAATTCTCAATCACTGAAAATGTCAAATCCTAGAAAATATAGCATTCCTACACACGATGTTAACATCGTTCTCAAACAGTTGTTAGCCAAAGACTCATTTGATGAATCCAATTTATATACACATTTCTGTTACATTAGTTCTATTTAGAAATAACTCCAAGAACAGTTTTTATGTTTTATTTTCACATTGAAAACCAGTCAGATTTGCTTTAGTCTCAAAGAGTGTGTTTATGTAAAATTAAATTAAAACCATTCAGTGGCTTCTTGTCACCTATGCAATTCAGTCTGTACCTCTAACCAACCTGCATTCTGGCCCTGACAAGCTCCTCGGGCTCTCTTGTGTCTTCTGGTTCTTTCTATGCCAGATATTTTCCTTCTTTGACCTAACTCTGACCTAAGGAGTCTGCTTAGATAACTCCTCTTGCCCTGTCCTTCCAGACTTAACTCCTTTATGAAGTCCCATGACTCTGAGATCCTGGGTTAAGTGGCATTTCAGTATGTTATTATAGACCTTATTATTCACCTTTTTAATACATTTATTACATGATACTCCAATTGTCTGTTACCAGATTTTCATCTCATTGAGAGCTCAGACAGACTACTTGGTCTCTTTAACCCAGGACCTAGCACATGGCCTGGCATATATGGGGCTTTCAAATGTTTGGATAGTAAATGAATTAAACAATAACAGTTTAAAAAATACAGTTACCCAGTTTTATTCTCCTGCTTCCCAATCATCTCCTTTTGGACATCTGAAAGAGTTTTCAAAGGCAAGAATCAGTCTATAAAATGAGGCTTATTTATGGATTGGCCCTGAAATCCTCAGTAAAAGTATCGCTGTTTATGAAGTTTAGCCAAAGAGCTACTTTGGCTCATTATTGAAGATCTTCCTGGTGGCTGCTGAGTAAGGTACCGTAGAGAAGGAAATTGCTGACTGCTCTGCCCTACTCTCCATTTCTGCTCTTTTCCTCTCACACCCAATGAAGTAAACCCAAGAGCAGAAGTAGGTTGGGGGAGTGTGTGTGTGTCTCTCCCCCTCCCCAGGGGCCGCAGAGCTATGCGAATGTCTTCTTCTGCCACTGGTTTCTGGGTTCCAGGTTTCTAGACTGGATGAGATGAAATGAGATGGTAACTCTTAAAGAATCCCTCCTGCCCCAACCCCCAGCCTAGTGTTGTGCAGACTCCACCTCTCACTTGTCTTCTTCCCTGGAGTGAGAGAAAATCTAGATTCCTCCAAGCCATTCGTTGTTGTTAACAGAAATCCAGTATCCACCTCACTTACACATTGAGCTCTGGATGAGATTTACGTTGTTGAACAGAGGCGATCCTGCTCTCATGGAGTCTTCTAGTTTTCCTTAGAGATCTAAATGCTTAGAGATGGTTGTATGGATGATAATGATCTCTCAATAAATCCTCACACTTTATTCATTTGTATTAGTTTAAGATTACCTGTAAAGGGACCTTTAAATAGCATCTCATATGGCTGCAGAGATACCATAGGCATTTTAGAAGTCACAGAGACACTTTGGGAAATTTTAATTTATTTTACAAGGCCACCCCCTGTCCTGAGAGGTTTTTATTTTGAATTCTAATAGCAGCTTTTGTCTTTTGTTATAATGAATATATTAACAATTAAAAAACATTTAAAATAATTGATTCAACTCACTAAGCCAACCAATTAATTAACTGATGCATAATTAATCAGAGCAGCAAGGTATCCCTTCTTAAGGGACCAGATAGGAAAGCTGTGATTTGTGTGTTTATGAACAGAGTAGATAACAGTCAGCTGCGCTCTTGAACCAGATACTGATACAATCAGAGTCATAATTTAAGAGCTGAAAGCTGTTCATCCCTCAGAAAGAGCACTTGGCCTTGGTTGCTCTGCTCAGCATGAACTGATACTCTACATGCTCGGGTTGGGTCTTAAGACAGACATAGAACTTTGGATATCAGAGCAAGTTAGTGGGCGGTGGGAGCAGGGTTCCTAAGAGAGCATCCTTTCCCACTGCTCAACTCACACCAGCACACTCAAATTACAGTCTGAGGAAGGTGCCCGTATGCAATTCGCTTCAGGTCCATGAGGAGCTCAGAAATTGAGAGTAAACATTTAGAAATTTTTATGAGAATTTGACAGAGTCTTTTTATGTGTGCTGAATCTAATTTTTTTTTAAGTTCAAGGCTTATATTTTGTATCTTTTTCTGTCTAATTTTTATATAATTCATTTTTATTGTATTTAAAATAAATATCAGTATGAAACAGATTATAAATTGTAAAAAAAAAAAGGTCCTTTAATACAGATAATTCTAGAACCACTGCCTTGGATCATTCCAGAAATCCTTAAGTCCAAACCTTGCAAAATATTGTTTGACCTGAATATGTTCTAGAAAAGATAATGCAAACTGTAATATCACTCTGCAACTGAGTTGGAAAATGGGATTTGAGATGTCTTGCATTTGTCTCTCTGGAGGTGTTGCTATGCTCTGTAGAGCCAATGCTATCTAGAAAACAAGACGAACAAAGATGAATCAAAGCTATGCAAGCTATGAATAATACAGCTGCACTGATATTCATTTTGAACATGTGCCTACTGAGAGGGTCACAAGTTAATTGTGAAAAGTAATATTAATGTATAATCACCAGCCATAGCTGAGCATTAGAGTATGTTAGCATTACTACAGTGAATTAATTGTTCCAATTTCCATAACAAGAGTGTCAAGAACTGAGGACCTGAATCTTGGGGCTTGTAGAAGTGAACAACAAAAAAGAAACCTAAGAGCTATCCTTCGGGGTAGTAGGGTATAGATGAACAGATTAGAAGAGAGGTAGTTAGCTATACCCAGACTTCACTAGTAAAAGTGAAATGAATATAGCCACTTACTTAAAGTGGAACAGGCGCTTGCTGGGGCCTGACTCTAAGTTGTTCTTGGGTTGTGGTAATAAGAACACCTCCTAGCAAGTTTATGTAAAGCCTTTCTTTATATTTTGTCCCGAGGTAGCTATAATAGCTTTTGTAGCCCCGTCAGGGTGGGCCTGTCTTGGTGATTTATAGGTTATCGTATAAGCATATATAGACCACACAAGATGACTCCCCACAAAGCCATATGTCATTCTCATTCCTTGAACTCCTACCATGTACAAGAGCCCTGACTTGGGAATGAAGAGGGCTTGTATTTGAGTTTTTGCGCATGAGTGGTCTTTGAAATATGATCTCGAGATTTTGAAAAGTAAAATCGCTATTCTGAAAATAAAAGTTGCTTATTGCAAAACAACTACCATATTGCCTTATTATAATAGGAGAGAAAGTTCCTCATCTGAGATTGTATGTGGGATCCATTCAGTCATACGAATAAGGACAAATCTAATATACTGAATCAAAAATATTATATTTCCCAAATCAGTGAGCCACTGAATGTCATGTACCTGATACTTTTGGTTTCACCTAAATAGCAATGGAAAAAATCAGTAGTGAGCAACATCAGATGGATCTGGTTAAAATCCTAACTTCTCTACTTTCTACCTATATAATATTGAACACTTTACTTGACCATTATGAGCCTCAGGTTCCAAATTTGTGAAAAAGAGATAATGAAATTTACTCTGAAAGGTTGACACTTATAAAACACTCCTTAATGCTAGTCCCTGAGCTAAATAGTTACATATATTTTTCACTTCTCCTCACAGCAAATCTTTAAAGTCATATACTATGATAACCTGATACCCAAGCGCAAACATTCAAACATCACAGTTTTCAAAATAAAGTACATAAAGGACTGAGCACAGTGCTCAGCACATAGTAGGTACTTAATAAATGGAGTAATTAGTCTCTTATTATTGCTACCACTGATCAAGGAGATAAAGGCAACATGGGAAGTGAAAATGCACACTTGATATTTGCTCGGAATTCGCCCCTCTGCTCCCCTTTAACGGTGCTGGGAGGGGAGCCAGGATCCAGGTTTCTCAGGCCCCAGCCACATCCATAAGGAAGGCAGATTTGCCTCAGGGCAAGCCTTAGGCAGAAAATAATTTTAAGGATAACTAGAAGACTCCATGACCTCCCAAGTATCTCCCTTAAGGCCTGAATGTTGTCTAAAACTCATTTCAGGGCTTATACCATTTATTCTGCTGGGATAGCAAGAAAGCTCAAATATGCAAATCCCCAGGAGAGGTTACACAAAAGTGTGAATAAATTTCAGGCAAACAGTATAAAATGACATCGGGTCTTAATAGCTGTGACAGAAGAAAATATAGAAAAGCATGGTCACCTGGCATGGGTTAGATGTTATTGAAAGAAGGAGGCTAGAAACAATTTGGGAGTGTCTCAGTTTTATATCTGGCTCTCCCTGCTTATCCTCATCTGTGTGCAGAAAAACTTACATATTGTAAGCAAAAGGAAGAAAAGAAGCCTCTGAAGGGAGTGTGCCTGCACCTCAATGCACTACTTTGAGGGGATTACACTGGCCACTTTGGCCCAGCCAAACTCTCCTCTTGGGCTGTGGGCCTAAGTGTATGTGGTCACGAAACTTTTCCTCCACTCCTCTTCTCCTCAACTTCTAACTGCATATGACATACTGGTTATTAAAACTGGGCTGTCTGGGTTCAAATCCCAACTCCTCTCTTACCTGACTTTGGGCAAGTACTTAATCTCCATGAACGGAGAACTCATGGAGGTGTGGTAAGATAAAATGATACACTGAGTTAAAGCGCTTGGCTCTGTGCCTGGTATGTGGTAAGCAACTTCCCCATTGGAGTTTGTGACCCACAGGGAGCGACCAGCCAGTCATGCACCTGTCAGGTCACCCTGTCTTCTCAGACCAACTGTGCCATTGGCAGCTGCAAACATTTTACTACATGATTAACAGTTATTCATTTACAGAGATTGTAGTTTCAAAATGTTTCCTTTATGCTTCACAAGACACAAACTCATGATTCATCTCTTTTACTTGAATGTAGGTCTTTAAAGATACAAAACATCTAGAGCAGGAGGTAGGGCCTCTGACTGTCACACATTTTCTGTGATCCTGGTGGTGAGAGTGGTTGGGGAGTCACCTCACCTCACCTCTCAGTGTCATGGTTTCCTCTGAGGTAAAAGGGAGGGGGTGTCTGAGACAATTCTCAAGAATAACTAACTCTCCTTGAGTTTTGGTCAGGATTGCCATGTAAAGCCATACTGTATTTCCTGAGCCTTAGTTTGCTTATCTGCAAACCCAAATTGCCACTGCCTATGACAATTTACTTAAATGAATATTAATGAGCTTCATATTTTCTTTCCAGCTCCCTCCAAGTGTCTTTCCAGCTATGCTACCCCCAACCACATCCTCCAGAAAAGGAAATGAGAGATTTAGTTAGCTTCTGAGAACTGCATATTGGCTCAAACTATCTGATGAAAAAATCAGTAAGGAAATTCAGTAAATATACTTTTATATGCAGTCAATAAAAAATATTCAAAAGAGCCCATGAAAGTATCATACAGTCAATAAATATCTCCTGAGCATCTACCAAGTGCTAAGTTCCTTGCATAAACTGAATTCATATCCTTGTTCTGAAGGAATTTATAGCATATCATGGGGAGATAAAAGAACGAAACCAAGTAATAAATTTTTGTTGGAGGGGATAAATATCACAAAAGAGATACAAATTAAATATGACATGAGTTCAAGGAAGAGAAAATGACTTGTATTTAGAAATCAGACCTCCTTACACTCTAAATGCTTGTCATAGGAAGGTCTTGTGGAGAAAGAGTTGGGGAAATGAGCTCTGAGGGTAGGTAGGATATGGCTCTATGAAGATGGGATGGAGACAGGGGGGTCTTGTGGAAAAAGAGAGAAAACAACAGTCCAGAACAGGCATGGAGGAGGAAAGGGAGGTCCAGGATGGATCTGTGGGCAGTAGATGGTGCATTCCAATGGCCTGGTTCTGAGCAATGATGTTATAAATGTTGTCTGAGATCTTAGAGAGCTTTGAACTCTGGGGAAATAACATATACCCTATTCCCTAAGTTATTAGGAAACTGAAAGTTTTGCAGCAGGGAAAGATACATAAGATAAAACGAAATGGGAAAAGGTAGGGGAGAGGGAGCTCTGAGAGGAGAATGTGGCACCAATCCAAACTGGAGAGAATGGTGGCCCAGATTAACGCCCCACTAGTGACATGGAGAGGAGAGGTTTAAAGACAGAAGGGCCACACATCGCTCCAGTTTGCCAGGGACTGTTATGACTTCAGCCTGCTCTGATGTAACTATTAATAACGTTGTTAATAATGTTTTCTTTACAAGTATGTCAGTTTGAACAATAAGTTATATTATCACCCTAGTTAAAAGTGATATTGAGTTGATTAACTAGAAGGGTGAAACCGCAAAAAAGAGATTTTGGAGGAGAATGAGTCTCGTTGTGGATATACTAAGTTTGAGATAGTGTTTGGCTTCTAAGTGGAAAAAAGTAATGATAATAATAACGCCAACATTTCTTGAGTGCTTATGCTGTATCAAGCAGAGTATTAACTCATTTATTCTTCACAATAACCCTGTGATGTAGGTACTATTATTATCCTCATTTTATAGATGATGAAACTGGGTAGAAAGAGTCATATGACTCTTTCAGTCATATGAATTGAAAATCCAGAGAAGAGAATTCGGAGCAGAAACAAGCATCTTGTGGCAGAGGCCAAGAGCTTCAGTTAGGTTGCCGAAGTAGAAAGTGAAGCAAAAGATCAGAGTCAAGAATAAAAATGGGAAGAGCATGAGGATGAGAAGGTCAGGAAGACTCAAAGAGAGCAATCAGTTCGAGAGGTAGAAAAACCAAAATGAAAGCATCACAAAAACCATGGCAAGAGAAAAAAGAATGACAAGCTCATTAGTGCAGAATGCTAGAGTAATGGGGGAAGAGGAGGACTGGGAAAGAAAGTTGGGTTGGTGACTTCTGACCCAACAGCATTTATGTTAATTTCTCCATTGTCAAAGTTGTTTCACTTGTATCAGATTGCTGTACAACCACTTGAGAACAGATGTCATTCTCTTCCTGATGTTCTGTGTGGTGTGGGGATTCCTTCTTAGCCTCATGTTCTTGGGAACAGGCAGCCAGTTTGGAGGCTACTGCTGGCTCTAGGAGGCCAAATGACTGACACAAAGAGTGAGAAAGGCTGTGTGTGTGTCGGGGTCATTTCTGCCTGGAGCTACCATCAAACTAGGCTTTTAGAGGAGAAAATTGATCAAACAATTCCCTCAAATTAGGATCAGTCTGAAGAATTAGATGAGAAAGAACTACAAGGTTTATCTCACCCTTGACTATTGAAGAGACCTCACTAACCTCCAAAGAAAGAATTTCACTAATCTGTAAACCTAACTTGGCCAGAATCTCACCAGACTTAACATAGGAAGTATTTTTGTGCATGTCAGATGATGAGGAAATAAAATCTTAGTGTTTTTATTGTATTTTGCGGCGTTTAGTATTCTGAGTGTTTGTTTTGTGTACTATTGGAAGTAGGATGCAATTATCTTTTTTTCTCTTGGTGTTAGATATCATAAATTACCATGCTGAAACTACTGGTACTTCAAAATCTGGAATAGACTAGAATTTATTTTCTCTCTGTTTCAATTCATATTCTTCCACCATCTGTGCTACCTTCCTCCCTGAGGAATTTGGACCTTTTCTGATGAACCTATCTTTTGATTCAGGAGAGAAAGTGAGGGTTTCTCAGTTTCAGTACTATTGACCTTTTGGGCTGGATAAGTCTTTGTTGTGAATGTCTGACCTGTGCATTGTCGGATGTTCAACACCTTCCCTAGCCTCTTCCTATTAGATGCTGGTAGCAACCAACCCCGCTCTCCAAGCTGTGACAGCCAAAAATATCTCTAGATATTGCCAAATGCCCCCCCAACCCGGGAGCAAAATCATCCACTTTTGAGAGCCATTGTGATGAGATCATTTATGTTAAGATGTTAGTGACTTAATATGCTACTTTTTCAATGAATATTTCAATTTTGCAAGTGGAACTGAGAAGAAGCAATGCAGACAGACAGAAATGTCGATTTCTCTCTTTTTCTGTAAACCAATTAATCTCTAATTTAAGCTTCCTGATGGCAGAAATATAATCTATGTAATGGATAGACTTGATCATTTTCAGAATTGGATTTGAGCAGTTCAAATGCCCTGGGGCATTTACATGGTGCTGTGAGGTTCTTTAGGAGAGAGAAGCAGTAGATCCTGGGAAATGACTTGCCTCATGCTGGCACTGGCTGGGTCCTGCAAGCATCCTCTCTGGTCCTCATGCAGAGTCATTCCTGCTGCATCCATGGAGTTCTACCATCACTTCAGACAAGCTGTCTCCACTCTGCATCTTTCTAGTCCTGACCACAATCTCCTCTAGGACACAGGAAACTTGAGAAAGCTCTCCCTGACTTCTCTGAGACTGAGGCAGACCCTCCTGGCCAGGAACCCACCTCGCTGTATTTCTGTTCTACTGCTCTCATTGCATGCAGTTATGATTTCCCTCTGTCACTGAGTCCCCATGACTGTTTGGATTTCTACACCTTTTCATTATCCCTGATTCAACCAGTTTTAATCTCTCTTGCTTTTCCTCTTCCCCAGCTTGGGAGAGGGATGGGTGCCGAGAAGGCTTTCGAACGTAAAAACCAAGAATTTACTGCCTCTGTTGGTTTCACAAAGGCAATTTCCCTCTAAGACAGTGATGAATCATTGCTAGCTGCCAGGGATGGAGGAAGGCCCTTGGGGCCTGTGGAGAAATTGCCTGGAAAGAGAACACATGGCTTAATATCCTCCCTACCCTCCTCACTTGTCACTCCTCCATCTACAGATACTATGTCTCTGGATGTACATACAAGGCGATGTTTTCCAGGCACATCCCCCATAAACTGCATGACATTGCACAGAGTGACTTAATTTGTCTAATTCCACCAGACTTTTTGACGAGTAACTATAGGCCAGAGGTATAGAAACGCAGACAACTCATTTCTCATCTTCAGTCATCAAACTACGTTAAAGTAAAAATAATAAAACAGTGTCTCCTCAACACCTCTATAGATCCGAGGATTACAGTGCGAAATCTGGGAGTATGTCAATAGGAAGACAAATATTACTAAATCCGTGCATTCAACCAATACAGAATAATACCCGTTATACCAGGGACACATATGACACAGTGAAAAATAACACCGCCTTCCCACATTTTTAGTGAAGAATAAATAGCATTGAGCATTTATCCAGCACTGAAAAATAGCTCATGTGGTCTTATAATTACCATAATAACTATCTCACACATTCTTTTTCTTTGAGTTTCCATAGCTCCTTACTCTCTATGCTGCACTTGCTTCCGATTTCACTGAGGAAATAGAAACAGAGAGAAGGGTAGTGCTCACACTTCATCCTCCTGCACCTGCATCCACATTCTCTGTCTCCCTCCTGTCACTCTGAACAAGGCCAACTTGTTACTGTTCGCTAGACCTCATCTCCTCTCCTTCCTAAGAATTCCTTCATTCAATTAATTCTCCTGGCTCTTTCCGGTCTTGTCAAAGCCTGCTTTTCTACTCTTTTTTATCTAGATATTTATCCCCCCAAATTGAAAACACTTATTCATAAAGATGCATGTACCCCTATGTTCATTGCAGCATTATTCACAACTACCAAGACATGGAAACAACCTAAGTGTCCTTCAATAGATGATTGGATAAGGAAGATGTGGTATATATATGTACAATTGAATACTACACAGCCATAAAAAAGATAAAATATTGCCATTTGTGACAACATAGATGGATATTGGAAGTATTATTCTAAGTGAAATGAGTCAGATAGAAAAAGACAAGAATCGTATGATTTCACTCATATGTGGGATATAAAACAAAAAGCAACAAATGAACAAATAAAATAAACATATGTACAAATGAACAAACAAACAAATAAAAAACCAAGCTCATAGATACAGAAAACAGAACAGTGGTTACTGGAGGGGCAAGGGATGGAAAGAGGCCAAATTGGGTAAAAGGGGTCAAATATGTGGTGATAGACTAGACTTCAGGTAGCAGGCAGACAATAGAGTATATAGATATCATATTACAAGTTGTACACCTGAAATTTATAGAATGTTATTAACCAATGTTACCCCAATAAATTTAATAAAAACTCAAAAAAAGGAAAGTAAAAGTTCTTTCCCCCTTTTACATCAAAAGAAAAGTAAATTTAAAAATCCTCTTTAAACTTTGTTTCCCTTCACTAACACCTGATTTTTCTCCTTCCCATTACAACAAACTCAACAGTTGTCCATCCTCATCTTTTCTATTCTTTCACCAACTCACTCCAGCCAACTTTCTCCCATCCATCCATAGAAAATGCTGTGATCAAAGGCACCACTAACCTCCAGATGCAAACTCAATAGTCAGTACTCACTGCTCAAGACTGGCAACCACTTTTTCTTCTTGGCATGCTTTCTTCCCTTGGAATTCAGAACTCCGTGTTTCCTCTTTCTCCCATTTTTTCACAGTCTCCTCTGCTCTCTCCCCTTCTCTCTTACCTCTGGATGTTGCAGCACCTTTGGATGTGTCCCTTTCTCTGTCCCCACACTCACTCCCCAGGGGCACTTAACCAGTTGCATGACTTTAAATGCACTATATGCTGGTGACACCCCGAATGTGTATCTCCAGCCTAGATCCTTCTCTTGGACTTCAGACTTATATTCTCATCTACCTACTTGAAATCTCTACCTGGATATCAACAGATGCCTAAAACTTCTCACGTCCAAATTCAAGCCCCTGATCTCCCCACGCCTCCCCTCCTTGCCACCTACTCGCCCAGTCCTCCTCCTCACTTCAGAGAGCAACAGTCCTACCCTTCTAGTGAGTCAGACCAAGATCAAAGAGTAATTCTTGACTCCTTTTCTTAGATCTACATATAGGCAATTCTGTCAGTTTTACCTTCAAAATATATCCAGGATCTAAACACTTCTAGCCTCCCACTGCTACCATCCTAGTCAACCCACTATCCTGTTATTGATAGCTGCCCCAGTTTCCACTCAACATGCAAGTTCCAGTTCAAACCTTTGTTAGACTAGCAATGCTCACACGTTTGGTCTCGGAATGTTTTATATCCTCAGAAGTAATTGAGGATCCCCAAAAGCTTTTGCTTTCTGGATTAATATCTATTGATTTTTACTGTATTATAAATTAAAACTAAAAGTTTAAAAGCAATTAATCCATTTAAAAAATAACGATAAACCTATTGCATGTTAAAATAAATAAAAGAATTTTATAAAACAATAACATCTTCTAAAACAAGACAATAAAGTGAGAAAAGTTTACATTTTGAAAAGTATATTTTGAAAATCTCTTTAATGTTTCACTTAATAGAATATAGACATAGAGATGGATACATCTCACAGCTTCTGCTTTCAATCCGTCAAGTATTATGTGTTGCATAGTCTCTAGAAAACTCCACTGTATACTCATGGGGTGAGAATGAAAAGGGCAAATTATGCCTTCTATTACTATGAAAATATTTCTACTTCATGAGGAATCTCCAGACAATGCTTTAAAAAGTGCTGAGTTAGCTCACATCATGTCTCTGCTCAGAACCTGGCAAGGGCTACCTGGCAATGGCTTCCAGACACAGGCAGACTTAAAGCAAAGTCCTGACAAAGGTCTTCAAGGACCCACATGAACTGTCCCAGTTACCTGTCTGGCCTTACCCCCTCATCCACTCTGTTCCTGCCATATGGTTTCCTTCCCATTCCTAAAACATTCCAGGCATGGTCTTTCTTTCCTCAGGTAATTTGCACTTACTGTTTCCTCAGCCCAGAATACTTTTCCTCCTGATATCTTAATGGCTCTTTCCCCCATCTCCTTCAGAAATTTACTCAAATGTCATCTGTTCAATAAGATCCCACCTGGCTACCTCGCTAAAATTGCAACACCATCCCCTCTCTCAATACTCCTTTGATACTCCCTATCCCCACTTTCTACCGTATTTTTTCTTTAGCATCCATCTCCATCTAAATTACTATTTATTTTACAACATATTTTGTTTACTTCTCCTCTACCCCCAACCACATCCTGTAATTGTTTATAACTGTAAGAAGGAAATATTCTAAATATCTAACAATGAAGTATAAGTTAAATAAATGATGTTACATCTGATCTATATAACTGTAATGATACAGATATAATTTGTTGATGTGGAAAATAACCATAATGTGCTAAATAAAAATAAAAAATAATTTCCAGGAAAAGATGTACACTAAAACGTTATTTTGATTTTTAAACATGTATTTGTACTTTAATGCTTGCATTTATCTGTATTGAAAATAATCTAGAAATACTCCTTGAAAGTTTAAATTTGCATACTTTGGTAATGCATAACTTTCAAAGTAAAGAGGTATCACCATGGCTATTAAAGTCTTTTACATTTTTGAAAAGCAGGCCGTAAAACAGCATGTATAATGCGATCATATTTTCATTAAAAAGAAAAAAAGGAAGGACAAAGGAAAGACTCAGAAGCAGAACCTGGACGTAGGATTCAGACTATATCTCAGAATTACAGGACCAGAGCTAAGCAGCTGGAAGGTGAGTTTGGGAGAAAAATCTTGGACCAGACACATTGCTGGTTACACAGAACACGAGTGCTCTCCCACCCCAAGACTGGAAAGGGGTTTTGCTGCCCAGTACAATACAGGACTCAACCAACACTTGCTAAATTTAAAAAGCTCCTCTGCTCTGCTCCAGGAATGTGCTTTCCTTGAACAGAGAGAGAAAATCGAGTTCTTTATTCTTCAGATTGGAAAGTTCCGATGAAAAAAGTCTCCTTTGAAGAGAGAAAAGCAGCAATGAAGAGAACAGCAGGGGAAGTCCGTCCTGGGAGTATAACTGGCATCTGTCTGGTGACAGCTCTACAGAGGGATGAGGTGCAGCTCTTTCCAGGGGTGAGTTAGCGGGCACTCTGATGCACTTTTACTCCAAGGCAAGGCCAGAGGATAAAGTAAACCAGTGCATTAGAATGCTGCGGGCGCTCAAGGAGGCTGTAATTGTAGCAGCAGATTCAGGTTGTCCGGCTAAATGGAAAATCTGTAATTCAGACCATGCAGTAGGCAGCCTGGTTTGTTGCTTTAGATAACATAAATCTAAGGTCAGAAATCTTACCCTGGATGGGCTACAGTGCGAGGCTCTCATCCGTATCCTTTAGCCATCAAGTACAAAGATAAGCTAATATGTCAATGCCATACTAATGGGACTCTGAAGATCCTATTACTCATGTGTCTCCAATCAATTAGGGATTTTAACTTAATCATCCCAACATAAATATCCTTTAATACCAATTAAAGCCACTGTTTA
>NW_011888903.1:3383943-3395515 GCF_000151845.1 Pteropus vampyrus
TGGATGCAAATTAGCTTCTAGAACAGAAGTGAAAAATTAGGTTGGGGACATCTAGAGACAGTGATAGAGTTGGGAATGCAATACTGCTGAATGAAGACCTGGACATAATGGTAAGTTTTTGAAGCCAAAATGGGAAATATTGAAAATTGCTTTTGAGAAAGATAATAATGGTAATGTTATTGCCTATCTCTACTGGGTGTTTACCATGCCCCAAGCACTGTCTAATGGCTTCATCTTGATTAATTCAATCCATCTTCACAGCAGCCTTGTTAAGTGGATATTTTCATTTTCATTAATTTACAGGTGGGGAAACCAAGGCACAAAGAGGATGAGTAACTTGAACACTAATAATGGGCAGAGCACTCTTCTACGGCTCCCAAACCCCACTTGTCATATTAACCATCATATCTGGGATGAAGTCAGGTAGGAGTTAAAGCCTGAGGAAAATGCAAGCAAACAAATGAGAGAGAGCCTTGGGCTCCTAAGTCATATGAGATGGGGGAATAGAGAATGCTGGAAGGGGAGGGGTGAGAAAACTACAAAATAGACAAATAGTTTCTTTTTCTCCCCAAGATCATCTTTGTTGTCTGCTTAAGCAGACTTGTGCAGATTTTCCTGGATTCTCTGCATATCACCAGGAAGTCAGGATGACATAAACACAGCAAATTCCCCTCCACTCAGCATGCACACCAAATAAACCCACAAATCCAGGCCCATTGCAGTTTCCTAAAATGCTTCAGCCACAGAATGGTAAGAAGTGTTTCTCCTGAAGGTGTTTTGAATACAAAACAATCTGATTGTATCTAAAAATGTTTTATCCAACTTTACCTTAGCAGTATTGAATGGTAGAAAAATTGTGGCTGTTAAATGACATAGCAATGGTCTGCTTAGAGAGCAAGCCAATCATTCCTTTTCTCAGATTTTATTCTTCAGTTTTCTGCAGTGGGTCAACATGGATTTTTATAGCTGCTGATAGATTGATTTGGAACCACCTTTGTATGGCAATTTAAACACAAGTGGTGACTTTTTTATTTTTGAGAAAATGGAAACAACCTAAATATGTTTGTTTCCTTTTCTTGGGCTCTTAGGTCTGAAACCAGCTTCTTTTTGTTTTATTTCTCTACTTTGTGTTTCCAGGGTATAATACATATGTGACCATTGCAAACAGCTGAGCTCTGTCTTCCATCCTTGAGTGAAAGTGCTTGGCAAACATTGAAATGACCGATACTGGGCTAACATGGTGCTTAATCACCTTTCTCAAGCCCACAGAAACCCCAATGCGCACTGCTTAGAGACAGGTTTGGCAGGAACTTTGAAAAAACCAAGCATGGGGCTTCCTTGTCATCTATGTCATCTGAGATCCTGGATACTGGCAGATTTTTCTTTCCTGCAATTGTTCCCCATTATCACCCTATCTCCAGCATGCCTCCGTTCCTCTTATTCACTAGTTCTCTAGCATAATACACTTGTCTTGCAAATCAGAAGTGATTTGGTGTGACAGAGCTCTGTGAGTTATCCCTGGAAAGTCAGAATGCTATGGTGTTGAGTGCAGGGTCTGCTGGCAAAGACCTGGTCCCAGTCCCAGCTCTGACCTGTATCGATGTGGGACCTTGGGCAAGTCAGCTCCCTGAACTTCAGTGTCTTCATCTGTAAAACAAGCAAAATCATACCAGCTCTGTGTACTAGTTGGGCCCCCTTCATTTTCAAGAGACAGAGACTCAGATCATATTTGCTTAAGCAGAGATGGGTTTTGGCTCATGCACTAGGGGGCAGAAGTGTAGCTGAGGACACATGGACTCTGATTTCAATCTCTGTCCTTTCTGCCCTCTCTTTATGTTGTCTTGTTCTCTCCAATGGAGATTTGCAAACTGGCAGGGACAAGGCCACAGAGATGTCTACATCCTGTCAGTTCTGGGCCTGGGCAGCAGAATGGTGTCCTGCCAGCACCAGACACAAGTGCCCAGAGTGAGGTACTGATCTGGCTGGCTGGGGCCCTAAGTGCATCCTTAGACCAAGTACTGGTTAGGACTGTGACATAATTTGGTGACCTTAAATTCTACCATGGGCCCCTGCTATGGTCAGGGGGCCACAGGAGAAAGGTGTGCTGGGTCAGCACAGACACAAACCACCATCTTACCTCACCAGGTCCTAGTGAAGCAGAATGGCAGACGTGAAGAAAACTCCCAGTCATATCTGGAACAGGCTTGGTCATTGTTATTAAAAGGGCAGGTATAGGCCTAGGGGTGCTGCTGGGAGGCAGAAGAGAGAATTTTCAATTGGTAGGAGTGGGCCGAGAGGATGTCATCTGGAAATGACTTGGGCAAGCTGATAAAGCTGTGCCTGAGACTTTACAGGCCTGCACTGAAATCCTACTTGATCCACTGCTGTGGGAACACACACATACTCACACTTACACACACTCACATACTGTCTCACACACATTCACACACACTCATGTATACCATTACACACATACTCACATATCCATACCCACACACTCACTCACTCTTGCTCATGCACTCACACACATGCTCACACACTCACACTGGTACACATTCATGCATATAACTTGTACATACTCACACCCAGCCCTTCCCGACACTATACTGCATTGCACTGGGTTGCTGAGACAGGGAAAGAATCTCCTGGGAGCTGGGAACATCCTCCTGAAGGCATCCTAAAATACAAGTTAGTGTCTGTCATTGTTTTGTCAGGAAAGAGGCAGCGCACTCTGAAGGAGGACCAAGGGGACTTTCATGATTAGACAATTTATAGTGGTGGGCCTAATTTAGAAGAGGAATTTTCCACTCAAAAGGCTAACCTTATAATCAGCTCTTTGTTCTGCTTCTGTAGATATGCTTGCCACATAGGCCGAAGGGCAGGGTGCTCTCGAGATTAACTAAAAACTCATCCTCCCTTTTGCTTGTTCTGCCTAAATTCCTGTCTGAAAATCTCACGCTCTGTAACTGCCTGTAACCCATAGCAACTCTTGCTCTCTGTAACTATTGGAAGACAAATTAACCAATCAGCCCATGCCAACTGTAACTGCCCAGATAAGCCCTATAAAAACAAGGTTACCCCTGAGCTCCAGGCCCAGATTTTCAGAGCTCTAGCTCTTCTGGGACCACTGGTGTAATAATGCTGAGTTCTCCAACTCTCCAAGTGCTGCTTGGTTTCTCGGTCTGATTTTTCTGCAACAATTTAAGGAAACCAGAAAGAGGTGCTGGAGCACTGGGGCTAGTAACAGCAGAGCAAGGGGCGTCCCTCAAGCCTGAAGGAAATAGGAGGGAGTGGGTCCACAGCCTGCGGAGAGATGGCTGCTGAAGATGGCTGGCAGACAGGAAGTGGGTCTTTGATAAAAGAATCAGAGAAATAAAGTCTCCTTGACTTCACTTTCCTCCCATTCTCTGATATCCTGCCATTGACGTCCATTGGCCCAAACCAGCTGGCCCCCAGAGGAGAAGGCAGCCAATTGAAGTGGGCCACACAGGTTGCTCCTCAGAACTCAGAGCAGGTGGGGAAAGTGGAGAACGGGTCCAGAGGAAGAGGGGAACCTAGCCTGCAGCAAACCCACAGAGAGTACATCAGGGAATGGAGACTCTTCCAATAGTCCTTGAGATCGGAGGGACATCCTGATGCCATGGCAATCTAATTCTCAGGACCCCACATGTGCAGCTAGCTCAGGAGACTTCTCACCCTCATCATCCTTGAAACCGGATTTAGAGGCCAGGTCAAGTCCTAGCGCCAACCATCTAGGAGGCAGCCCACTCTGGCAGCAGTCAAAGCTTAGAGGCTTGTTACCAACTGTGCTGGAAGCTTCCTCTGCTGTGTGACCTTGGGCGAGCCAATTAACCTTAAGGAGCCTCATTTTCTCCTCCAGATAATGGGATAGCCCTACATCACAGGATTATTATAAGGATTAGACGACACAGGTAAGGCTCCCAGGACAGTGCTGATAGATGGGCACCACACTGTAGCCATTATTATTAGGTTCAAAGGGAAGAGTCTTGGCTGGTAAAACCTTGCTGAACATTTTTATGACTTCCAAGGTTCAAGGGGAACCTTCCCACAGCACAATGCATGTGTCCTTCCACTATAGAGTTAATGCCTTAACAGGGATGCCTGAAACTATCCAGCTAACTTTATTCCCTCCTATTTCCACCATAGGAACAAAACTCTTTGGTGCTTTTGTGTTCTAATGTGAAGCACTAACTGGTAGTCCATCCCAATTATAGTAATATAAGTATTTCTACTTCCATAGAGAATCACATAGTCTAAGAATCGAGAGCTGGAAAGAATGCTCGAGATGGTTTTATCAGTCTCTCAATTTGCGAAGGAGAAATAGGCTGATAGGAGTTAAGAAGGAGTGCAGACAGCACAGCGAGACCCCCTGTTCTCTTTAGCCCTTCTCTGCCAGACCTCTTCTTGGCCACAGCTCCTCCAAAATGACCCTTGTAGTTCAGGCCTCCCATACCTGACTGACTATTGGAATTACTGGGAACCTTGTTAAGGCTCCTTGAGCCCACCTGTGAAAATTCAGATTCTCTAGCTCTGGGGTCCAGCCTGGGAAGCTGAATTTTGGACAATCACCCCATGTGCCTCTGATGTACAATCAGGCTGTGACCACAATAATATAATGATGCACATTTAGGACATAGAAGGACTATGTCAACATGAAATAATAGAAAAGATACCCATATTCTCACTGATTCAGAGCAGAGGGACTAGCTGGTATTTCAGATAGCTTTTATGTTTTAGCACCTTTTTCTGGTCCAAACAGAGCATTTTGGTACATGCTCTCGTGTGCTTTACATCACCTCCTAACATCCTTTGGTTTGACTGTTGGTCTTTTCTGGAATGATGTCCTGGCCAGTTGTTCAACTAGATTAATGATGGTGACATGACTGACATTAAACTAGAGGTTAAGTTACCCTGTATTGTAGCTTTCGGCTATTATTAAAGGTAACCTAATTTAAGAAATTATGTTACCATCCTTTAACTCAGTGGTTCTACTCTCTTTGGAGAAATTGGAAGGTTTCCCTCTATTGTGGCATATGTTAAACTCACATTTTTTCTTGCACCTACCAGGGAAATATGTGGCACATCTGATCCTGGTCCTTACCTTCTCCTTGGCCTCTAGGCTGCTCTTTCCGTCGTTTCATTCTAGGAGTGAGTGCTGAGTAACTTCTTTTTAAAATGCAAAACAGACTCTGGCTCCCCTGCTTAGATCCCGGGATAGCTTTCCCTATAAGTTCCTTTGTGATCTGCCCTCAAAATTCACCACTCCACCCTGCCCCCTCACTCCTCAGGCCTCTTTCAGGTCCTTGAACTTGCCTAGAGCAGAGATTGCATTGATTCTCCAACATCCATTCCTATAAATTTATTCCAGACCATTCACAGTTAGGGACGGGCTCTGGAATGGACAAGCCTAAACCAAATTGGGCTAATGAGAAGGGAGGGGAATTCAGCAAGGGAGCATCTGAAGAGTATCTTCACTTCTAAGAGAGAGCTGGGAAGAGATAAGTGTGAATAAGGGTGCCAGTGACAGTTTTAAAGTCTTACAGGATAGCAGGCATGGGATGAAATCAGTGCTGAAAATGGCCAAGTAGAAAGGACCTCATCATATTACTTCACTGCTGAGTCAATCAACCCTGATATTGGGTATATCTCTGGACTTCCTGTTATGTGAGAGGATACATTTCCTTATTATTTAAGGCCTTTTTTCTGAGTAGAGATTTTTGCTTGTAACCAAAAGCATTCTAAACGTTTGATGCTGTTCTCTTTTTCCTTGGCTCTTCCATTGCTCACTTACTATCATGATCCTAAACTCCTTTTATCAGACAAGCCATCTCTATTAGTATTATTTAAAACAGCAGCTTTCACCTGGCACAGGGATTACTCTGTGGATTCTCCGTATGCCCTTCATAGCACTTATCACCATCTTAAATTATATTATTTACTGTAAACAATAAAAACTGTTTGAGTTTGACTTCCCTAGCAGATGTAAACTCCAAAAGGGTAGATACTTTCTTTTGTTCACCACCATATTCCACCTAATGAAGCAGTAGCTGGCACATAGTAGGTGCTCAATAAATATTTGTTGAGTCTTTTCCAAATAAACACTGTTCTGTGAGCAGAGCATTCTGCCCGGTGCTCTACTGTAGGCCAGGGCAAGAAGGAATATAAGAAGTGTGGCAGCTATTTCTTTCCTATTCTGGAGAGTATTCGGAAGGTTGATTGTATGTTTAATTAATATTTGCAGAAAGGAAATAAAAATCTAGAGTAGTGGGCTATATAATATCAATGTATATATTATTTAGTGTTTTTTGAACTTTAAACCCATACTTCCTTTAATTAACATAAAAATCTCCCAGAGCTACTCCCTCTGGGAAGCATCTGACACACACCCCCTGCTCCCAGGGTGGAGAGGGGGAGAGGGAGAACCCCTTCCTGGGAACCCCTGTCTCCTGCACATTCAACTAGGAGGCAGGAAGAGTTAGTGAGGTTTGCTTTTGGTCGTTTGAATTATAAATCTAATAGAGAGCCCCTTCTCCCTCCCTTACATGTTCTAGATACATAGTTTGAGAATCATCATTTTTCAAACAAGCCAAGATTTGGGTGAATTTCAGGAACAATATGGTTTTCCAGTTTGTTTTAGGACCCAAACTGCCTTGGCCTCACAGGGAACGCTGTTATCAGGCACTAGAATGACAATGACCCTTTGTGAATAGCTTACAATATTCTTGGCTCTGTAGCTGTTGATTTGATTTCATCCTCAGATGAATCAAATGAAATAGGTAGCAATATTCTAGATGCGATTGGATGTCAGACTTAAGCGGATGCTAACTAAATTAGTCAAGGCCGGGCCTGCACCCATCCTAAACCTGCACTCTGAGTCATTTCTCCATTGCTCAGAGTGTCATATCGGAGCCCATGTGGCCCCAGTGTCCACTGGGGCAGAGCAGAAACACTCTCTGGAGGGAAAGAAGTGATCGAGATGTCTGCTCTCCTCTCACACCTGAAGCACAGCCCATCTTAGGAGGCAGCTGCCACCGGCATCGCAGCATTGCGGTGGGAGGTCTCCAGGGAGCCATGCTGCAGGCCCACTTTGAGAGTGACAGCAGTGTCGTTGAGATAAGAAATAATGTAATTCTCCAGGAGAACTGCAGTCTTCCAGCCCATATAAATGATTCCTCTAGTAATTTTGCCAAGGATTATGTGTTATGTGTGCTTGGGGAACCAACACAGTCTGAGAATCCGTCAATATTTCTAGAGAAGGGTGCATGTAATCAATCAAGCATTCAAAAAAAAAAAAAGTAGTCAATTTTAACGGCAAGTGGTTTTAACAGCAAGTGGTTTTGAATGAAAAGATATAACTATAGTTTTTAATTTTGTTTTCTTTTTCCCCCAAGAATCACCCTAAGCAATTTCTTAAAGAATTAAAATGAAATGTTTCTGAGGTAACAAATCATCCAGTCTCATGGCTTGGAGCTTTACCACTCTCCAGCTAATGGGTCTGAAGAGAGATTTCAGAATATTCTTGAGTCTGCTGTAGAGACCCTGAAGCCAGAAGGTAACACAGGGCACTGCTGTCAGGACATAATCGTTTGGGTTCCAGTTAGCCTCTTCATAATGCCCTGGGAGCAAAAGAAGGGGCACACAGGGAAGGGGCAGTTCAGTCAACGTGGGGCAGCAGGGTAAGGGTATCAGGGGAGGGCCCAATGAGTGGGGACTGGCATGGCTAGGCACTAGGTTCATATCATTCACTAATCTCTCCCTCCATTATGCATCAAGATCTGGTTTGGTTGTTATAGTGGCTGTCTTAAGATGGGTTTATTCGTCATTTTATGAAGAACCAAAAGCGAATATCTGTCCTGGAAGTGACATTTTCTTTGGAAAAGAGGGTATAATGATTTATTACCAGGTTATGTATTGTGAAGACTGGCTCAAATTTGTAGTCCTGCAGGAAATATTACTGACAGATAGAGCCTTACCAGTTTCTGAAAAGTATCCATTAATGCCTTTGCTGTGGGAATTATCTTTGAGAGGGAAAGAAAAGAAGAGTAACAAAAGTCTAAGAACAGGGCCAAATGATGCCCTCTGGGACTGAGATGAAGTTATTACAAACCTACCAAGTTTTGAAAGGAGGAGCTGATGGCTTTGATCTTAACTGAACCATCTCAGGCATCTCTGAGAAAGCAAACAATTGTGAGTCCTGCTGGGAGTGGGCTCTGGTTTCCTTGGTTTCTCAATGACTGTGTCTCTTCTCCATGCATCCTGGGTCTTGTTCCACCTGTCACAAATCACATCAGAAATCAATGCCCAGGTCCAAGTTCTTATCCTCCCATGGTATGCAGACCTTCATGCACTAAACATGCCGACTCCTACGTGGCATTGACCCATCCTTCCCTCAGCTCTCTAGCTTTCCCCAGGACTCTCCTCCTTTATTCTCCAGCCTAGACCCCACAAGTGATATAACCACTTTTTCTTCAAGATCCTTCACCCCTTTTGCCCTATCTTGTAGAGTTCCAATCCTGGAGCACTCCCACATCTATTTTACCTCTCATGTCAGTTGAGATTGCATTTAGTTATATGTGATAGAACTTGACATCAGTGGCTTAATCAAATAGGAGTTTTAGTTTTCTTCCCATAAAAGAAATCTGCAGGGCTGATGGGTACATGTACAATGCTTACAACAGACTCTTTCTTTCTCCTCATTCAGTCTTTGTTAGTATGTGGCTTTTTTCCTCATGTTTGTTGCCTTGAGGTCACAACATCACTGCTCTACTTCAAGCATTATGTCTGCACTCCAGGAAGGAAAAGGGGTAAAGGGCAAAGGGTATGTACCAGCTGAGTGTTCCCACAAACAAACAAACAAATTAAAAAAAAAAAAAAAAACTTCCTGGAAGAACCACCTAGGAACTTTGACTTATATCTCATTGGCTGCTGCTCGCAAGCCACTCTTGCATACAAGGAAGGTTGATAAATGTGCTTTCATTTGTTGTAGTGCCTCTCTAAACAGAATTGGGCTCTGTTAGTAAGAAAAGTGGGGAGCGGATCTGGGCTAGACAACCAGCTATCTTGTTCCCCACCCCCAGGCTGCTGCAGAGGGGAGCCTCGGCAAAAGCATCATCTCCTGTTCACTGTCTCACTCTCTGCCCTCAGTGGTGATGCCACTCCTTGCTACTATTCTTGGCCCTCTGCTCAATCCCACCCAACTCATTGTCCCTCTTTTCACAAGGATATGCCGGCCATCGGGCAAGTCCACTGATATATTTCTTGAATCTCAGGAGACGAGTTCTCCTTGCCACCACCCCATGCCTGTGCTTCTATATTCTACCTCTTTGTTGGCTTTGCCTCATTCATGATTCACTCATGATCCACTGGCACTTAGACTTCAACTTCTTCTCGGCCTCTCAACATGACGGCACATTCTATATCTTTTGGTGAGGACCACCTGAGTTCATATATGTGAAGTGCTTAGAATGGTGGCTGACTGATAGAAATTGCTCCTCAAAGATTAGCTGTTATAATGACTATAAAAAAAAAAAGACAAAACAATACAAACACTCTTTGATGCCTTATATATCTGTTTGTGAAACCCAGTTACTCCTATATCCCAGAAATACCAGTTTCAATACATCCTAAGCAAAGACCATCTTTCTCCTCAGGCTTCTTCACTGTTTCAGTGAATGGGACCGACATCCAGTTACTCAAACCAAAACCTGAGGCATCTTTAGTTCCATCTTCTCTCACTTTGTTCCAGCCCCAGAAACTATGATGTCAGTGAAATAAACCTAAATTTTTTTGATTTGGCTCCTTTCTCTCCACCCTATGCTCATGGCTTAGGTGAACCAGCAGCACCCTAATTAATCTCCCTTGGCTTAGGGGCATAGTCTCGTCAAAGCTCTCCTCCACAACACTACCTGTTCAGTACATAAAATGCGGGCCTGCATTTTGGTGATCTGCACAACAGCGCTGACAGCTTGTAGTAGCAACATTTCTTGTAACAACATTTCATTTACTTTCAAGGCAGTTAAGCAAAATTTAAGTAAGAATTTCGTTTTCAAATACTATTTTTTAATGGAAAAAATAAAAGTAGAATGCAATGGTTCTAAGGGCTGAATCTAGTTCTAGAATGTAAGCC
The DNA here is from genome assembly GCF_000151845.1 of Pteropus vampyrus. Taxonomy (NCBI): domain Eukaryota; kingdom Metazoa; phylum Chordata; class Mammalia; order Chiroptera; family Pteropodidae; genus Pteropus; species Pteropus vampyrus. The sequence continues at coordinate 3,394,091 of NW_011888903.1, forward strand.
CAGTCTATTTGAGGTAAGGGATGGTATCCAGCTGAGACAGCAGTGCTCTGGTCACTTTTCCCATCTCTGTCCTTTCCTACCACTTGACACAGCTGACTCAACCCTCATTTTGATAATAAGCATTTTGATAATAAGCATTCCTTCCCCTCTTGATGATCAGGACAGAGCTACAGAGTCCAGAGCTGGAACTCGTGATATTTATAAATCTTTATTAAGCCAGAATCATCCTTGTAAGTATAAGGAGAGACAGTTGTCGTTACGTGGGAATGTTTTTTCAAATAGCTTTCTGATGCCAAGTCACTTTTCTAACGTCTGTATTAGGCCAGAAAGTGGCCGAGATCATCACTGCCATCTGACAAGCAAGGGAGCTGAAATGCCAGGTAGGAAGGTTAGTAGTAGCTTGTTCACACTGGTGGATCCAATGGATTTGAGCCAGATTTGATCCCCACACAACATTCTCTTTACAGCTTACATTTCTCAGGTAAAGTGCAGCTTGTCATAAACCTGTCGGTTTGGACTATTTGGTGCTAGAGTGTGAAGAGTGAGAGCAGAGTAGTTATGCTATCAAATTAAGGTTTTCAGAATTAGTGGAGAGAAAAATAAAAGGAGAAGAAAAAAGTATACTTACAGAGGTTAGCCTATTCTAGTTCTCAAACACCGATGACTCCCTTTCTTTCTGTTTTTAATCATATTGCTTCTATCGATGTACTTAAATAATGTCTTTATGTTTACTCTGAGAAAGCACATACTGGTTTCAGGCAAAAATGGCATTCCGAGGCGAGAGCTGAGGATCACATTCTTCTCAGTGGTCAGCATAAGGCTGTGTGGCCCAGGTCTATATAGTGCTCCCTTGTTCCTGAAGAGAAGAAAAGAGAAAGCAGATGGCAGGTTGTGATATTCAAATCCCAAAAACTGGGGAGCAGTCTGGCAACTGGAGATATATAGCTAACAAAGGGAATAATTATTCCATAACCACAGTTTTTTCCTATTATAATATAAAACTCTAAATTTAAAAGCCAAAGGAAAATAATCTGGATATAAAGCCAACTATAGTTTGGTCACTGCCTACATCCTCTTTCTGGTTCTCACAATGCTTTCTCAAGGGAACCCTCTGTCTCTAACCACACCAAGCTACCCTTCATGGATCATGTTCTCTTACACTTCTGACCTCTACGCAGCAGTCCTCAATTCCTGGAACACTCTTCACTGCCTTCTCTACGTGCTTGACTTTTACTTGCATTGAAAGATTCAATTTTCCAGGACAGTAGAGTAAGAATTTCTGTAAATCCCCTCCTCCATAAAAGCAAAGAGAACACTAGCTATAACTGTTTAACTCAACTTTATCAGAATTCTGGAAATTAACTAGAGATTTGCAACAGTTTGTGGAAAGTTTATTCAAGAAAGCTGAATCTTAAAAAAAATAAG
>NW_011888903.1:3397504-3410562 GCF_000151845.1 Pteropus vampyrus
TTTGTCACTTGACAAAGAATATTAAACAAAATTATCTGGGCTGAAATGAAAGAACACTAGAGAAAAACAACTTAAATCTATACAAATGAACAAAAAACGTTGGTAAAAATAAATGTATAGTTAAATATAAAAGATAATAAAAATGTATTTTTGTTTGTAATTCTTTTTGTCTCCTATATGTTATAAAAGACAACTACTTAATCAATAATTATACAAATGTTTGAATGGGCTTATAACATATGAGGATGTAATTTGTATAACAATAATAAAAAGCAATGAGAAAGGGAATGGAGCTATACTGGAGCAAATTTTGTATATCATTGAAATTAAGTTGGCATTAGTCTCAGAGAGACTGTTTTAATTGAATATAGATGCAAAAATCCCCAACAAAATATTAGCAGATCTAATCTAGTAACATAAAAAGTATTATGTAACATGATCAACCGGAATTTATCCTAGAAATGCAGGATAGTGAAACATACAAAAATCAATCAGTGTAATAATGAACCATATTAATAGAATAAAGAACAATATTATACATGATTATCTCAATAGATGTGGAAGAAGCAGTTTCCAAAATCCAACACTCTTTCATGTTAAAAATTTCAACCAATTAAGAATATAAGAGAACTTTCTTAACCTGATAAAACCCATAGTTAACAAAATTATGAAATCATAATCATAGTGATTATGTTCAGTGCTTTCCCTTTAAGATTAGGAATACAACATGGTTGTCCACTCTCATCCCTTCTATTCAATATTGTATTTGAGACAGGGAAAGTAGATGAGAAAAGAAATAAACATCAAGTTTGGAAAGGAAGAAGTAAAACTATCTTTATTCACTGATGACATAATCTTGTATATAGAAAATCCTAAAGAATTCACAAAAAAAAACTATTAAAACTAATAAATATATTCAAGTTTGCAGGATATAAAATCAATACACAGAAATCATCTGTATTTCTAGACACTAGCAATGTGCAATTCAAAAGTGAAATTAAGACGAGAAAAATGGTGTAGATGATAGAGGCTTTGTTCATCCTCTTGTGACCAAATTGAAGTTGTGACAGAAACACAGAGCAAACAGCAAGGAAAGTCAACTAGGATCTAGATGAACAGAAGCCCTACAACTAGAGAGAGAAATAATTAATCAACCTGCAATGGTAGAGGGTAAGAGAGGGCAAAGATGTGAAGCTGCCTGGTCCTGAGCAGCTGAGTGGGACAGAGGCGGTGGCAGAGGCAGCGGGCAGCTGTAAGTGCCTCTTAAAGGAGCTGTGTCTGCAGGCAGAATTTTATGGTGACCGACTTGCTCCCTCTGAGCACTAGTGCCAGGTAGGCTGCACAGTGGGCACCAGGGACTTACAAGAGGACATTGAGTTGTCGGAATGAGGGCCAGAGGTGAGGCTTTCTCTCAGGCACAAGTGACAGCAGTATATACATTGTTTCTCTATTGAGCCCTCCTCACATCCCAGTGTGCAGATGCAATGCCACCATAGCTGAGACGTCATCAAACTGGGTAACAGAGGTCACTCCACTTAAAGGATTCCATGAAACTCTGCCTCCTCCAACTCACGGCCTCACCCAACCACATCCAGGTGTGTCCTCGGGGAGTCCGATGCTCCTTGCTGAACAGCACCAAGACTCACACTGGTGACAGCTGACCTCAGTTTCTAGTGTGGCTTCTTGAGGCAACTACAAGCACAGAATCTGTGGATCGTTTTCTGAAACTTAACAGATGGCTCTGAAGGGGCGCACATTGGGGCTAAACTTGGCCTGCAGCTGAACCTCTCTCAGGACTGTGCCACTGGACACCTACTACACAAAGCCATGCTAATAAGACCAAGAGACTTAGGAGCTTTGCTTAGTACACAGAAACAGACACAGAAAAGGCAGCCAAAATGAGAAGACAAAGAAGCAGAAACCATAAGAGAGAACAGAACAGAGATCCAGGAAAAATGGAGTCAAGCAATCTAACAGATGCAGAGTTCAAAATACTAGTTATAAAGATGTTCAATAAATTTAGGGGAAGTGTAGATAAATTCAGTGAGAACTTTAACAAAGAGATAAAAAACATAAAAACAGAATAGAAATTATAAAACGGAACCAATCAGAAATGAAAAACACATTATCTTAGATGAAGAATATATTAGAAGAAATAAACAAAGTGGACAAAGAAGAGGAATAAACCACCAATATAGAGGATGGAGAAGCCAAGGACACTCAATCAGAATGATAAGAAAGAAGAAGTCAAGACTATAATAATAATTTCAGGAGCCTATGGGACACAATTAAATGTAAAAATATCTATGTCATAGGGGTACTGGAAGGAAAATGAGAAGTTGAAGAGCTATTTGAAGAAGTAATGATAGAAAACTTTCCTCACCTGGTGAAGGAAATAGACATAAAAACCCAGGAAGCTCAGAGGATCCCCAAAACCAGGAACCCAAAGAGGCCCACTCCAAGACACATCATAATTAAAATGCCAAAGTTTAAATAGAAAGAGAGAATCTTAAAAGCAGCAAGAGAAAAACAGTTAGTTACCTACAATGGAGCACCCATAAGACTGGCAGCTGATTTCTCAAAAGAAACTATGCAGGACAGAAGGACTTGGCACAAAATATTCAATATGATGAAGACCTACGATCTACAATCAAGAATACTTTATCCAGCAAGCTATCATTTAGAGTTGAAGGACAGGTAAAGAGCTTCCCAAACAAAAATAAGCTAAAAGAATTTATCAACACCACACCAGTATTACAGGAAATGTTGGAGAGACTTCTTTAAGAAGAAAAAACATGTATCAAAAACAAGAATAAAGAATGATAATAACTACATTCCTATCAACAAGTACCTCAAATGGAAAAGAATTAAGTGCTACAACCAAAAGATAGAATGGCTGAATGGATTAGAAAACAAGACCTCTACATATGCTACCTACAAGAGACTCACTTCAGATTAAAAGACACACACAGACTAAAAGGAAGGAAACAAAAAAGATATTGCCTCGATGGACCTAGAGAATAGTGCACTGAATGAAATGTATCAGATAGAGAAAGGCAAATATCACATGATTTCACGTACATGTGGAATCTAAAGAACAAAATAAACAACAACAACAACAAAAATGGAAATAAACTCATAGATCCAGGGAATATTTTAAGGGGAGGGGAATTAGGGGGATGGCAAAAAGCACAAAGGTATTAAGAGGTACAAATGGATATTTGCAGAAGAGACATAGAGATGTAGAGTGTAGCATGGAGAAGATGGTTAATAATGTTGTAATAACTATGTAAGGGGAAAGAGGAGTACTAGATTTAGTGGGATGATTGTTTTTTGAGTTATGTGGATCTCTGATCACTATGCTGTACAACTGAGACTGGTATATTGTTGTATGCCAACTATAATGGAAAAAAAAAACTCATCGAATTGTAAAATCTAAATATGAACAACTAATTGTCTATTATATTTCAATAAAGCCAGAAAAAAGGGGAAAAAAAGTGAAATTAAGAAAACATTTTCATTTACCATAGCATAAAAAAAAAATCATTTTACTAAAGAAGTGCAAGACTTTTATGTACACTGAAAACTACAAGACATTATATAAAGAAATTTAAGAATGCCCGAATATGTAGAAAGATGTCTCATGTTTATGAATTATAAGACAATATTGAGAAGATAGTAATTATCCCCCAAATGACCTGCAGATTCAAGTAGTCCCAATCAAAATTCCAAGTGCCTTTCTCTAAAAATTGACAAACTGATCCTAAAATTCATATGGAAATGCAAGGAACCCAGATTTACCAAAAAATCTTGAAAAAAAAGAACAAAGTTTTTTCAAATTTCAAACTTAATACACAGTTACAGTTATCAAGACATATTGTATTGGTGCAAGGATATACATATGCTAAACAGAATAGAATTAAGGGTCCAGAAATAAACCCACATATCCATAGTCAATTGACAATGTTCAGAAGAATGCAAGAGAATGAAGTTGGATCACCACTTCACATCACATATAACTTAAAATAGATCACAGACCTAAATTTAGCTAAGTAGCTAACACTATAAAACTCTTATGGTATGTGAATAATATCTCAATAATACTGTTATACATACATTTTTAGAAGATTCTATTCAAACTTCATCTTCTAATTTTCCTTTATAATTTCCCCAGGCTTAATTAATTATCCTCCCTCCCGCAGCATCCTGTGCTTCTGTCGCTTTCTTATTTCAGTGAGTTGTAATTAAGTAACTTCCCTGCTTTATCTCTGAGTCACCAACACTAAGTACACGGGTTAGCATAGCACAGCAAATAGTAATTTGGGGAGACATGAATGACCTTTACACTAATGGCTCAGATTGTATCCAGGGTGAGAGTACCAGCTCTGCCAGCATCTGCGGGAATTTGGGAAAACCTTGCAAAACTCTTTGAGTAGAAATTTCCTTATTTATAAAGTAAGAATGATAATAATATCCACCTTGGTTGTCTAGCCATTCTCCACCCTCATTGGTTAAGTAGGTTCCTGCGACCATGGGCTTGAGCTGGAATTTGGGGATCTGGGCTGGCTGAGGAAGCAAGAGTGACTCCTTACAGGATCAAAGGGTGATCAGAGGTGAAATCAGAACAGAAACTCCATAGGCAGGCTGGGCAGAAAGATAAGAATGCCCAGACAGGCAACAGGGTATGTGTGGCATGGGGATCCCAGTGCAAGAGGGGCAAGAAGGCTTAGCGGAGGGTAGAAAGCGGAACCTGGAGAGACTTCCTGAGCAGCTGGATGCAATCTGGTGGAGCCTGAAATATTGGCTGAGAATGAGCAAGAAGCAGTCAAAGAGCTGGCTGAATTATGGATAACTTAAAGGCCAGCCAGACCCCTCATAGGTGAGAAAGGGGTGAGAGTCTTAAAGCAATGGCTCCATGTTCCTGTAGGAAATATGGGTAAGAGACTGAAGGAGTTCGAGTAACTGGGTTGGCTGCTGGAGGCCAAGGGAGACTGAAGTGGAAAGCAAGGTGAGGCAAGAGATGCAGATCTAAGCATCATTACGTTTCATTGGAGGAGGAACCTTTAGAAGGATATGATGAATGATGTGAGAATGTTTACATGTGCCTGTCATGATGTTAGACATGTTCTATGGACTTCTCATTTAATTCCCATAACAATTCTATAAGAGAGGTACAATTATATTATCATTTTAGAGATGAGAAAATTGAATCTATGAAAGGTTAAGTTGTTTAGTCTGGTTCACTCAACCAAAAGATGCAGAGCTAAGAGATACCGGCCAAGTCCTACTCAGAAGGAGGGATCTGCCAGAGGCCTGCAACAGAGGGGTCCCTCTACTGACTTGAGAAGTGTGGGTGTAGACAAAGGACACACACAAACAATGATAGCACTCGGCATATTTCTGGGTCTTCATTAGTTTAGGTTTTGAATCTCAGTCTTGTATTTCCAGCCACTAGCTCTGGATTTGGTAGGGGCAGGAAGAATACAGGATTGGAGTGGGCGTGGCACCAAATCCACGTTATTTCTCTGTGATTAAGCACAGAAAATAATAGCCTGTAAGAGTCTGTTTTGAAAACTCAAAGTGCTTGCCCATCCAGAAACACTGAGCTTTGAAATTCAAAACAACGAGTTGAATTAAATGTGTTTTAGAGCCAAAATAGAAAATTAATCAGCTTATAATACAATATATACCAAGGCACCTGCAGTTTTCAAAAGGAAAGGGAAAAAGCCCACAGATGGAACAGACCATAAAATTCCTGTGATTCTGACAGATGTGTATTATGTGAAAGGAATTGTTTGGGGTCTGTTCTGCCTTTTCTTTTGGAGGGAGGGAAGCAGGGAAAAGAGAGAGAGAGAGAGAGAGAGAGAGAGAGAGAGAGAGAGAGAGAGAAGCAAAAGCTCTTTGGTGATGATGGGAGTTGTGGGTTCCTTTTCCTTGTGCTCTTGTGCCCCAAAGCCTATGTGGATGATGTGGCAGGGGTTGGGGGGAGAGGGGAGATCTATGGTGCTTAAGTGATTTCTTTATAATCTTTCCAAAAACATGTATCGGTGTTCATGATATCAAACTAAAAGCAGGTAAGCCATTCTATACTGATATTTATAATGTCACTATAGTATGGAACTGATGTGGACAGGATACATAATTTGATGATTAAATAATATCGATTTCACAGTGGAGAATTTATTTTCAGATTCTGATTAGAAAGAATGAGTTGTGTGGGTCTCATTAACTCACATGGATTACTTTATACATTATAATATTAATAAAACTCTTTCTTCATGTCATTTCTAAAGGAGCAAAGTAGCCAAAATGAGTGATCAGAGAGAAAGGCTTCCTGTCATGAGTCCCTGGTGCTGTGGTCTGCAAACAGGCCTGTGCATGAGACAAACACAGGAACCCTCACAGATGGTCACTGAAGATGCCTACAGAATGCTGGGCATCAGTCATCAGATGGGAGCTGAAGAGATGACCTTGAATTCCCTTACAGTCAGCCCATGAGCCTAGGAATCTATTGTTCTTGAAGAGGTTACTTTGTGACCTTCCTCCCAGGACAATTTCCTGCTCCACAAGGAGGGGAGAGACAGAACTTACTGTTTCTGTCTGAAGAGAGGATCCTTTCCCAGTTTTGAAAATGTGCGATCATCGGAATTGCTATTTGCTTAGGTAATCTTTAGCCTAGCCACAGGGATTTTCTGGCTTACTATTCATACACTTTTATTTAAGCTCTCAGTACAAATACCCCTGTGCCAAAACAAAGCAGAGCCTCGGCTAATTGAGTGTACAGATTTAGCCAATTTACCAGAGTCATTAGTACTAACCAGTCTCCGTTCCTCTTAGGCTCCTGCCTGTGAGGAAGGGAGAGGCTTCCTAGGCCATGCCTGTGAGTCAGAGAGATTGGTTGGCCTTATCCATCGTACTCTTGGACTTTAAGCAAGGCATAAGTCTTTGGTTCACCAGGGAAAGGAGAAGAGAAAAGAGCTTTTAGTTATTTTTTGTTGACTAGCTATGTCCTATGCCACTTGTACATATGTCCTCTCATTTAGTTCTCATGAAATGCCAAAAGGTGAGCATTGCCATCTCTACTTTACATATGAAGAAACTGAGCCCAGGGAGGTTAATCAACAGTCTGATAATTACACAGCTCTAATCCAGAGGTGAATTAGAGAATGGGGCTTCCGTTCTGTGTAGGCAAGGTGATGTGGCTATCGGCTGTCGCTACCTTCTCCCATCTCTCCTGAGGAAGGCAGCAACCCCAGTTTTGAAAGAGGGGACTACTTATACCATGCAGGAAAAACAAGCTCCAGCCTAAAGCACCAGTCATGGGCTGCCAGAAACTGAAAAGCTGGCAGCCTTGTAATATGGACCTTCCCAGTTCCCCTCTCCCTTCTCCACCTTCTTCCCCATCTTTGTCCACCTCATCTAGATGTAAATAAATAATTGGGAAAACAAACATGTCTCTTGAAGTTTACTTAGTTTCCTGTCTCTGCAGACTATGAGAACATGTACATTTTTCCTCTTTGCTGAAGATAGTTTTCATATAAATAAGGAATTCAGAGTGACTCCTTTCACCAATGTTAAAATTCCATTTAAAAGTAAATTGGCTTCCTGAAATATATGTATTGGCAGTGGTGGCCACCACAGCTGCTATTACATTTTATATTTAACATAGTGCTGTTTGCCTTGACAGATTCCATATTTTTTCATACATAAATCAATAGAGTGATGTTTGAAGAATTCATATCTTTCATCATTTCCCTTATTCCAACTCTGCCTTCTGAAACCTATAAAGCAGTGACTTTTTGGCAGATGTCATTTTGTTGGAGACTATTATTTATAGCATTTGACTATAACACTGTCCACTATAAAGTCAAACATGAAATGCTAGGAAAGAGAGCTAGGAATTTGCTTCTGAAAGGAAGTATTCTATTTTTTTTAAATCATATATGTGTATATATGTGCATGTGTATGCATATATCTATGAGTGCATGTGTGCTTGTAAGACCAACTATATATATAATGTATGTATATACATGTGTGTATATATATGTATGTATACATACATGTGTGTGTGTATCTGTGTGTGTGTGTGTGTGTGTGTGTGTGTGTGTGTGTGTGTGTATATATATATATATATATATTTCATGATCCTCTGACCTGAAGACATGTGTGTATAGCAAGAAGAAACCAACCTAGGCAAGAATCATCAGGCTGAAGGGCTGGGAGAAGCAGGGAATGAGCAGTGGTAGCAGATGGGTGTGTTGGCAGAATGACAGAAGCCAGAGTACATGCGATGAGAAGTGGGGGCATAGGTGGAAGCTCAGAGGAGGTATGAATTTGACCTTTGCTTGTTGAGCTGCACCCTTTGAGATTAAAATTTGGCATTGAAAGGAAGAAAGCTATTTGTGCCTCTAACCCCTACCTCAGCATCTTCTTTGATCCTTCAAGGAGGGCTGATCAGATACTCATATTTAGGTTGAAGATTTGGTTCATTTTCCAGTAAGTGAGTAGAGCTTGGAACTATACAGAAGCTCATGGAGACAAATGAGAGTTTCACTGGTTCCTTTTTTTTTTTTTTAATGTAGCTGGAAGGTAAAACTTTGTCTAGAATCTCTTCTTATTTTTTTAAGACCAATGACCCATAATTTGTTGTTATCATGGAATGATGTGACTTGTAGCCTTATTTTCAGGAACAGGTTAATCTATTTAAAGCAAAGAGTAAGTCAAGAACTCTCTGGAATCTTTTACTGTTTAACATTTTGGACAATGCCAAAGATGCTGAGTCATGATGGTGGTAGATGAGGGCTATAAGTGAAAGCAAGGGTATAATGGGTAGAGTTGACATTTTAAGCCAGAATCTGACCCAGTTTTCCATATTTGAATGGCCCAAAGCACAAGCCAAGTACAGAGCTGCTGTAATAATTCTGATATTTCAAGGGGTCTCCATTGTTCCCTTCTTTAACTTGCTTTTGAAGAAAGATTTCTTTTATTTTAATCTGAAATATATAAAAAGTTTACAGAATATTTTACATCTTTCTTGGGTCTTTGTAGTACCTAGATTTTTATACCATTTATTCTTTTCAATAAGTGATATTCATTAGAAAAAGATCCTATATGACTTAAGTTTTATTCTTTTGCCAGCCCAATGTGTTCTAATTTGGGGGCAACTGTGACTTTCTAGAGGTGAATTGTCTCTGTCCCCTCAACTCCGTGGTCAGGGAGGAAACCTGCCGGCCCAACAGATAAGGCCACATTTTCAGTTGGGTCAAGTTTGAAGATAAGCATTAACTTTTTTTAGGAAATGAGAACTCTCTGTTCCAGTTCTTATCTGTCGGGACTATCTATATTTGGCCTTTCTTTGTGGAGCAGTATAATCTGAAATTAAGGTTTGTGCAGAGAGAAAAGTTGCTACTCAGTACTGGACAAATGAGTCTTTGCCAGGACCAAACTCAGGCTATTTGAGTTCTGCTGGGATTGGGTCAAAGCCATAGGCAACACAAACGTTCCTTAGCCCTTTGCTAATCATTGTCCTTAATCCCCAGAGACTTAGGAGAAAATTGTGAGAAAGGGTGAGGTTTTAATAGTCCTGGCTCCTTGAGCAAGTGCTCTCTCAAAATATCATCTGGGAGTTTCCAATCTCACCGTATAACAACTCTACCAAGAGGCCACATTATATTGGCAGTTGAGGCATAAAGAAGATTCAATCAACCAGGATGAGTGGCTAAGAATTGAATTTAGAGCAACCCATTTATGTTCACTGGCCAGAAGATCACGAAGAGAAACCATCTTGTGAAGGCAGAGAAAACTAAGCCCGTCTGCTCACTGTCCCTTTGATTCTCTAGCTGCTTTACCTAAAGGAGGTTGGAAGGCAGTGGATAAGCAAACAGCTGGCCCCAGGAGGTCTCAGGTGAATTTTCACATGAGAGCACTTTGCTCTTTCCCCTGCTAGTGGAGCACAGAGCCTCCACCACCAAGGTCCAGATCTTTCCCATTACTCGAGATCCAGTTCAAGCCCAAAGTCTCCCCTATGGTTGCCAGGCCATAGTGATCCTTCCAAAATCTTTTGGAACTTAATATGATGGTTTCTTCTGTTCGTTAAGTTTTTATTTTTATTCTATATGATTTTTCTTTTCCACTAAGTTATAAACATCTTAAGAGTTATTACCATATTTTATATTTCTTTGTACTCTGCATAGAACATAGCACAGTAACTTGTATATAGCATGTGTTCATACACAATGAATGGATTTTTGAATGAATAGTTTAAAAGGCCAAGGAATAGGAAAACCTGCTTGGATTTTTAGTGAAAAGGAAAAACTAACTCCTCAAATCTTCATCTGAAAAGCTACTCCTGAACTGCAATGAAAGATTCCTTTGACACCTTCTTCGCATATGATCACTCTCACCCACTTATTTCAAACTACAGTTAAATTAGTTAGAAAATAATCTAAATTTAGAAAGCAGGTATATACTGTATTCCATCAATTCTAAAATGCACATTTTTTTTTCATTTTTAACACTAATGGCTCTTATAATTAGCAGTATTTTTTTTCTTTCTTATGTTATACAAAATAATGGATGATGACTTATAGCTAATGGAATACAGTATGTTTGTATCTATCATTTGTCATATGCCTATCAAGTAATTCATCGATAACTCCATGCAGTGACCTTTACTTGATGGATGAATGTAGATGGAGTCCATAATTTACATCAAACTGTGATAGTCCCATACCCTATTCTTTCCCCCTGCTGCCACTGACATGCATATTCTTAGGTGTCTCCTTAGAGCTTTCAGAGTGTTAGTGGGCTCAGAATTGGGAAAGAGAAGTTTGCATAAATAGAAAGAGTAGTAAGGAAAGCGTATCCAGACATAGCCAGGCTCAGGCACAGCTGATCTGCTTGTCATCCCTACTTATATTTCATCCTCCCTTTATTATTTCTCTATGTTCGCACAACCTGAAACTTTACCAGTCTGTGATTTATTGGTATGTTGTGAGTAGAAACAATCATCTACTTTAAAAACACAAATACCTGAGTTAGTGACTCAACTTTAGTGTGTCTTAATCTATCTAGCTTCTTCTTACTAGTCAATTGAGATCTGCAACACCAGTGGGGGTTTGGGATATGGAAGCATGGAACGGGTGGCATAAAGAACTGAGGGGAATTAAACAGGTTATTCTGCGCTAGTCTTCTTTTAATGTGGACTGCTTTGGCCTCAGTGAAAGCCTGAGTGTGCTGAATAGAGGCATCTAGTGAGGATAGATGAAATTGGAAGTTTACAAACTGACCTTATACAAGGAGCCAAAGAGAAAACACTTCTTTATCTTGCTTCTTTCTATAGCACGTATGTAGTGAATAAGGCGCTTTATTTGGCTGTCTAGCCTCCTCCCTTCTTTATCCTTTTTTATTCAGGTATTGTTCCTTCCACCTTTTAGTCCAGGAGTTTCAGGGAGATCTTACATCACCCCCACCCCCAACTGGCTGAAATCAATGAACACATCGCATCTCAGATAAAATGTTTGGAAACAAACATATGACCCAATTGGGGAAAATGTGTGTTTTTGAGAAAGCATCTTTTCTCTGCTTCTGAGAAAGCTAGTAGAAGAAACACTTCCACTTACTTTGAACAAGGTGGTATAAGTTTGTGGTGTCTCCTTCTCTTTTAGGGTTGTATAAATTTTTGTAAGTTTACCTGGAAACTTAACAAACATGTATATCATTTTTTATAATAGAAAATTTTTATCTTGGGAAAAACAGTTAACTTAAACAAACTTTTGGAAACCAACCTGTTCATCAATCAAGAGTAATAGTAGCAATTTTTGAATAATAAGAGTCAATGATATGTATCAGAGAAATGGAGAATGTTTTCTATAATACTTCAAAAATTCTAGAGTGACATTGTGTCCTGAAGTGATATATTAGATTAGAAGGAAATGACACCCTGACATTAAAAAAAAGCTAAAGAAACTAAAGTAATTTATGAAGTGTTAGCAGCTACCTTCATGTTAACTCTCATTGTGAAGGCACTAAATTACTCTGGACACTTCAGCATGGCATCCTGTGAAAGTATTAGGTGCATGGTCCAGTGGTCGAAAGTGGAAGCTCTTGGGGAAGAGACTCTGCCAAGTATATTATAGAACAGATCTCTTTCAACCCAATCTGTCCCAGGGAGGGTGTTCCGAGGCATCTAAAGGTTGAGATCTATTTGGATCCAAAATGGTCCTGAAGGGACCATTTGCTTTATCTGTAGGTAATCTTCACATTAGTAATAAATAAATTAAATAATGATAACGGCCAATGGTTTTAGAGGACTTTCCAGTCTGTGAAGTGCTTTTACGCACATATCTCAGCTGTGTTCAGGGGAGACGGCCGTCTTGTTCCACAGAGCAACACACATGGGGTGCTCAGGGTCCCGCAGCAGAGCTGGGATTCCAACAGCTTTTCTCACTCCCGAACGTAAAACTCGGGTTTATTAACTAGTCCAGATATTTTCATTTCATCTTGCCTTGAGCTTTACCTAGAATTTTAAGAGCACCAGGTGTGAGTTCCTTTGTTTTCCATCTTCTACACTTTACTACATCTTTGCAATCATCTGTACTCTCTCCTTCTTCTCTTGTCTTAACTGAAAAATTATCACTCCCACATCTAGAGCGAATTTGCTTGCCTGTGTGCTTCCCTAAATCATCTTTGGTTTCTTTGTCTCCTGCCTTCTTCCATTTTGTCTCCAAATGTGTTGAACTCTGCTCTATACAAAAAACAAAACTATTATCTGTGGTCATTATATTTATCCCTTTTCTTCCTTCTCTTTCATTCTTTTAGAAATAGCAAGCTTTGCCTACAGCCTCACCTGGCATCCTTCTTCCTTCACCAGATACCCAGCCTTTCTCCATGAGTTATCATGGCTCTAGATGTATTTCTTCTCCTCCATGCCCAAAGAATCTATCCTAATTCAAGCCCTTATTACTCCTGTTATGGACTGAATTGTGTCTTCCCTCAAATTCATATGTTGAAGTTCTAAAGTAGCCACCCTTTATTCATGAGAAATATGTTCCAGGACC
>NW_011888903.1:3413622-3414586 GCF_000151845.1 Pteropus vampyrus
ATTTTTATTATCATACACGTGTTATTAAGAAAAGTATGCAATTGCTTTGTAACTTTTGATTCTGAGAGAATTTCCTTTTGTTTACTGTGCTACGAATAATTCTCCTGCTCCCTCCCCACCCTTACTCTTCTCCAGAATAGTTCTGGCTTTGGCAGTTCTTGCTGGCTAGACAAATGTATCACTGTGATTGGAAAATATCACAAGAGGGATAGTTCCAGGTTTGAAAATAGGGCAATTAGCTCCCAGCACGAAAAGGTGTGTCAGATGTTCCTGAAACTGAGTGACAGATAGTGTTGGCTTGAGCCAGGCATAATACCCAGGGCTGGAATGGCCACGTAGGATGCTCCCCTGCATGTTTCTGTCAGAGAGGATGACTTTTGAACTGAATTCCACTGCTCACCCTGGGAGAACTTGCTAGTAGTTGTGCAGGGCTGGATACATATATTTAAATATTCATTCTCCTAGTGTTTCACTTACTGGTATGAGGAATTCACTGCACAAATGATATATTGGCTGTTCAAAAAAATTACCATAGCAGACATTAACGTGGGTGTGAACAGCTGCCCCTTCTTTGGGAAAGCTGCTTTTCCTCAACTCTGTTCGATTCCTGATAGCCTGCCTGGAGATTCACAGCACCATCTCATATTCAATGATTGGTCACAGCAGTGAGTGTGCCACCCTCACCAGCCAGTAAGAGACCTTCCCTTGGAACGATATATACCGAAGAAGAAGGGAGAGGTTCTTTTTCTCCGGGGTTGCACCATTGACATGATATAAATCTGATTTTAGCAGTGCCCCATGCCAAGTGGATATAATTTGTTTCAATTAGAAGAGAAAGAAGAAGCCAATTTACCAAGATAAACAAAAGCAAACTGGAGAAAGAGAAAGAGGGAGAGAGAGTATGATGACATTATTTGTATCTCTGTACCCAGCCTTCCCCTAAGCCATAATCCTCTTTTATTTA
>NW_011888903.1:3414636-3429140 GCF_000151845.1 Pteropus vampyrus
CAAAGCCTATATGTACATACATACCTTTTCATCAGAGGAAGCACTTTATGTCCCCTCTTTGGCACATCGCCAGCATAACTACTCTTGTGCTTTCGGACCATAAGAAAGTACAGTAAAGGTTACTTGGACACAAGCATTGTGATACTGTAACAGTGATTCCGATAACTTAGACAGCTACTAAGTGACTAATGGGCTGGGGCACGCACAGAGTGGAGATTCACACTGGACGAAGGAATGGTTCACGTCCTGGGTGGGTTGAAGCCGGTCGACATGAGATTTTATCATGCTACTCAGAATGGCATGCAATTTAAAACTTAATTCTGGAATTAATTTAATTCTAGAATTTTCTATTAATTATCAGACTGCAAGTAATTGAAACTGCAGAAAGTAAAACTGCGGGTAAGAAGGGAGTACTTGGACCACAGAATGTAACAATATTTGGAGATAGGGCCTCTAAAGGAATAATTAAGGTAAAATGAGATCATATGGGTGGGGCCTAATTCTATATGAGGGCTGTCCTTATAGGAAGAGGAGATTAAGGTACACACACACAGAAGAAAGGCCATGTGAAGTCAAAGGAAGGAATCAATATCTTCAAGCCAAGGAGAGAGGCCTCAGAAGAAGCCAACCCTACTGACACCTTGATCTCTGGTTTCCAGCCCTCAAACCTGCAAAAATAAATGCCTGCTGTTTGAGACACTAGTCTGTCATACTTTGTGACGGCAGCCCTAGCAAGCTGATATAACCCCCAAACTCTAATTAGCTTACTGACCACTTCTCATGCCCCCTTTTCTCCCCTTCCAGTGACAATGTCCTTCTGTTTGACTAAGGGCAAGAATAACTTCCCTAAGACACCAGGTGGACTACAGTACGCTCCTTCTCAAAAAATTTCTACTTGAATTTTTGCTTCATATATACTCAACTATTTGCCACATCCCTCCATGCTTTTCCTGCGTGTACCCTTTCCCTGCCATCTCTTAGCATCTCTGTGTATGAATCCCCATCCACATTTCAAGGCCAAGACCAAATGACACCTCCAAAAAGTTTTGCCTTAACTTCTCCTTTCTTCTAAATTCCAGAAGAAAATAACATGCATTCTACTCATCGGGCACATAACCCACCTGACTTAATCTTATAGTGTTGTGTATACTGTATGTAACTTAACTCCTCAACTAGATTCTAATCTCCTGGAGGACAAGGATCAATGTTTTATGGTTTGAGGTTTTTTGTTTGTTTGTTTATTTGTTTGTTTGTTTGTTTGGTATTCTTTATATTCTTGCCAGAACGTTTTATACATAGCAACTGATCAGTAACTATTAGTAATAAATTAATAAATCGAAGTACACTTAAAAGTATCCACTGTTTCCTCATTCCTAGGTAATAAAAATAATATTTTGAGGAGTATATAAATGTGGAACCTAGTTCAATGTTCAAAAGTGGACCTTATTTATTTGTATATACCTATTGTCTTGGTTTTTATTTATCTACCTCCTGTGTCTTGCCTGCAGATTGTTTTATTTTTTTATCCAGTTATGAAGAAGTGTTGGTATAGAATACTGTTCTACTTCACTTGAGTTCTCATTTAATTACTTTTGTAATGTATTCATTGCATTATATGAAGTAAGCAGCTCCCCTATAACTTCCGTGATTGAATGTATTTAGTTCATGAAGATTAAAAATGGATAGCAAACCATTTTTATTATCATACACGTGTTATTAAGAAAAGTATGCAATTGCTTTGTAACTTTTGATTCTGAGAGAATTTCCTTTTGTTTACTGTGCTACGAATAATTCTCCTGCTCCCTCCCCACCCTTACTCTTCTCCAGAATAGTTCTGGCTTTGGCAGTTCTTGCTGGCTAGACAAATGTATCACTGTGATTGGAAAATATCACAAGAGGGATAGTTCCAGGTTTGAAAATAGGGCAATTAGCTCCCAGCACGAAAAGGTGTGTCAGATGTTCCTGAAACTGAGTGACAGATAGTGTTGGCTTGAGCCAGGCATAATACCCAGGGCTGGAATGGCCACGTAGGATGCTCCCCTGCATGTTTCTGTCAGAGAGGATGACTTTTGAACTGAATTCCACTGCTCACCCTGGGAGAACTTGCTAGTAGTTGTGCAGGGCTGGATACATATATTTAAATATTCATTCTCCTAGTGTTTCACTTACTGGTATGAGGAATTCACTGCACAAATGATATATTGGCTGTTCAAAAAAATTACCATAGCAGACATTAACGTGGGTGTGAACAGCTGCCCCTTCTTTGGGAAAGCTGCTTTTCCTCAACTCTGTTCGATTCCTGATAGCCTGCCTGGAGATTCACAGCACCATCCCATATTCAATGATTGGTCACAGCAGTGAGTGTGCCCCCCTCACCAGCCAGTAAGAGACCTTCCCTTGGAACGATATATACCGAAGAAGAAGGGAGAGGTTCTTTTTCTCCGGGGTTGCACCATTGACATGATATAAATCTGATTTTAGCAGTGCCCCATGCCAAGTGGATATAATTTGTTTCAATTAGAAGAGAAAGAAGAAGCCAATTTACCAAGATAAACAAAAGCAAACTGGAGAAAGAGAAAGAGGGAGAGAGAGTATGATGACATTATTTGTATCTCTGTACCCAGCCTTCCCCTAAGCCATAATCCTCTTTTATTTATGTACATATTAGGCTGAAGAGCCAGCTTCTGGAGAAGAAGGTGGGCGTGGAAATATGAGACACTGCCCTGCAGGGAGGATTGCCTCTCTGCCCTCCCTATGCAGAAATTGCACTTGGATATGCCAGGGAAGGATGTCGGGGGGTCAGAAGTAGCCACATGGTGTCCTGGATCAACCTCATGTGATCTGGGATGCTCAGTAGGAAAGCCACAGTGATTGTGCGTGGCTCTCCAGCACATAGTTTTTGTCCAAGACTCTTTCAATCTAGTCAAGAGATAAGACACTCAGAAACAGATCATCTGGGGCACGATGTGTCAGCCCACTAACATTCATGGTGCGTTTATTGGTGCTTTAGAACTGCGTAGAGGAGAAGACAGGTGGGGCTTATAGGGTCACTGAGGGATCTTGGTGCTGGGGTCCTTGATCAGGACCTTGGAGGGTTGGAGTGTATAGTCTTTAAGTGACAGGATAAAATTATTCTCTCCGCCCTTTAGGCTTTTAGAATAGCTGGAAGTGTTTGATTCCTACTTTTCTTGAAGGTTTCAGATTTCCCTTTTTGTCTTACTCTCTAATTGGCTCAAGAACTACCAGGGCCGTGCCAGAATTAGAGGGCATACTCTGCACTAATTATGTTCTGGGCCAAACTGGGGTACCAAGCTCTTATGGCTATAGAGAGAAGTATGTTGCTTTCCAAGGTGGTCAAATGGGAGCATGCTATTACTTATTCTACCCACCTCACAGTGACATTGTGACAAATCAATAGGACAATCCAAGTGATAACACTTAAGGAAAGCAAATACTGAATATTATCAATCAGTGCCTCTAAGCTCTGACACCAAATACATTACCCAAACAAATAGACCATAGCCTTGCAGAGTTGGTCTGCATGGTTCAGCATGGTACCTTCTCAGAAATACTATAACCAGGACTAGGTGGCCTCCATCCAGACGGTTATTCTGACCATTGAATGATCTTTTTATTTTTCAGTGTTTCTAAGGAAAGCACTTATTCAAGAAATTGCGAATGAGAAATAATAATAAAACATTTCTTTAACACTCTGCAATTTATAAAATTATTTTATAATTTTAAACTCATACATTTATGGGTTTGTTCAGGGCAGTAGAGACCACTTTAGTAGATCAAGCAGGAAAGGGTTGGGTAGAGGGAATTAGGTCCTTATGAAACCACTGGCAGCCTGAAAGAGGGAAAATCTGGGGACCACTGTAACTTTCAGGTTTCCTGTTAGAGTTAAGAGCTGATATCGCTCTGAGTCAGGGACCTACGGACGATTGCTGCAGGTCTCATAGATGATCTTCTGTAGGCCTGAGGCAAACAAGATATCAAGGCTCAAGCTGCCGAATAACTCCTGTCTGGCAAGACCACAACCATGACTTCCAGAGGACAAGACAGAATGGCTCCTGTCACCCTTTCACTTGCCAAATTTCAAGTGAATTCAACTCATTGATAGAATTTAAAATGTGTGCAGAACATTCCTGGCAAGGGAGAAGGAGAAATGCAGTTTCCAAGTTTCTGGACTGTGAAACATGAGGAAAAAACATAAAAAGAGATACATTGCCAACAGATAACACTCAGCCCAACCTCCATCTTAAGTATTTCCAGTTTGGTGTTTTCCCTTTCCACACCCTCACCTTCCTAACTTTCAGCCGCTGTACAACTCTGACTGGTGCTCGCCCATTTTTGCTTATTGTCCTAGGTAAATGAATTTCCTAAATAAAAAGCAATGACCAAGTGGTCTTCAAAAATAATTCTCAATTCACTCCTGTCTTCTCTTCTTTGGACCCAAACCTCCCTAATAATCCTTCCTCTTCTACTTTTCTTGAATTAAAAAAAAATTGCATAAGTCAACAACCTAACAAAGAATGAAAATGCCAATACGTGTCAAATTTATTAGGTCTGATCAGAGGTGTTAGCATTATAATGAAAATTGTTTAAAAGTGCATTAATTCAATTCAACATGCCCATTTACATTTAATAAAAGACAAGTGATGACATTCTGACATACTTTTCCTCCACTTGGATTTGATTTGTGTGGAAAGTAAAACCATGCTAAGAAAATATGAGGATGTAACAGGGGGAGGATGAAATGATAGAATGAGGAAATTTTATTTGAATTTTCAAGCAAAATAAAGAAATAAGTTACATTACTTTAAGTGAAATTTTATGTCACATTGGATCTATAAAAGGAAATGAGTTGACTGACCACATTCTCCCCTCTAGGCCAGGAGCCACACAATGGAGGACCAATCCCTCAGTCCCATGGTGCTTCTGTCCTGGGTTGAAGCCTATGGGGTAAGAGATTGAAGTTCTGAGAGTGCTGGTGACTCAGCTATTGTCTCTATACTCTACTCTGTGAGGCCCACACTGGCACTTCAAGTCACATCACTGCTGTGTTCTCGGCATCCATCAGGCTCTGCCAATGGGAGGCACTAGAGGGAGGAGGGAGGAGGGTGGAAGAACTTGATCTTCCCGTTGGCTCTCCATTCCTTTCAGTGTCCCCCTAACTGCATTGCAATTCTTCATCCCAGCGCTGGCAATTCCTCTCCGTCGCAGCAGCCGAATCCAGTTTGCAATTTTTCCAACACTCACAAAACCGCCCTCATGCCATAGACTCAGAGACCTGCCCCAGCTGAGCTGACACTTCTTCTCAGAGGCCTAGACCTAGCACCACAGGCCCCTGAGCTTTCAGAAATGATACCCCAGCCACAGAGGTAGCAACCACTGTCACCACCCCCAGATACTTTGCTATTCTCCTTTTGTCTATTTACTTAACCTAGTTAACAACTTTATGCATAGTCTACAATTCTTTATATTAAATTCTCTCTCTAAAATTGTGTGATTTCTGTCTCCTGATTGGACCGTGACCAACATCATAAGCAAACAGCACTTTTGGAATTTAGGAGGCCTTGTACTTGCTAAATGAATGAACTAACATTCTCAGAGCTGTTTAGTAGCTCATTGCATGCTCCGTGAGAGTGAACCAAGGTGCTTCCTGGGAGGCCAGCAAGGTGCCCCAGGGAACTGAGCCCAGCACAGTAACTACTTTCCTTGTGCCCCTGCTCCCACCCAACTTTCTGGATAAGCCCTTTTCTGACTCCCTCCTCTGGGTTCCCTTGCCTCAGACAGAGAAGGGCAGCGGGCCCAGTCATCACACCCAGAATAAACATGCCCTCTGCCAGAGGGTGCCTGCACAAGACCACTGCACAAGAGCTATCCAGAGGGACACCTAGTTCTGCATGTAAATACAGCGTTTCTGTCATTTGCCAGACCTGCATTTACAACTAACTCCCAAACTCTGGCAAATGTCAAACCTCATACCCGCCTCTAGGAAAGAAGCCTGGGGAGAAGTCGGGTCTACCGTTACCCAATTGAAGTAACACAGTAGGAAGCAAATGAACCTGATTAAAGAAAATGGAGTAGATTTCTGTCTTGCCAGAGAAAAATATATATAAATAAAAATTTTAATGCACCCGAAAATTTCCCTTATTACTGCCTTGTTTAAGAGCTGGAATTCTAAGATGAGAGCGCCACCTGCTGTCTATTGTCAGACCTGAAGTCGTGGGTACTTCCAAGCTGATATCCAGAATTGGTATAATTATGGACAAAAACGTTCTATGTCAACCTTGTATAAAGGCATGTAGGCATGGCAACCTAAGTCATTTAGTTTCCACAAGATGTTTGGCCCTTCCCAGAACAGATAAACTTTCTGCAAGTCCAGAGTTATTCCAGGGAGGCATGCTCTCAAACACCTAGCTCTTTGAAAAGTTACTTCAGTGGAAGATTGGAAGTATGCCACACTTTCTGGCAAAACTCTTGGCAGATAAAACCAAAACTAAACAGTTAATGTATGGAAATAATAATTAGACACAGGAATAGATATAATAATTAGACACAGGAATCTGTTCCATGAAATCAGTGAATCGTAAGATGTTAGAACTAGTTAGAACTTAGAATATTTTTTTTATAAGAGTCAGAGAGCAAAACTTAAGCATAAGTAAAGTGATTGACAGCTTATAAATGACATTTTAGGGTATTGGAGAAGATGGTGCTATGAAAGAGTTTCGAAAATATAGAGTGGTGATGATGATAATAACGATGATGGTGATGGTGATGATAACCCACCTTTCCCAATTATTTTCTGAAACTCTTTAACAAGAGACATAGCTCCTCTACACAAAAAATTAAAGGTGAGGATTAAAATGCAAATACTTCAGAAAAGAAGAAAACACAGGCTCGCATCTGTTACTCTGAAAAGCAAAGGGTTTTAAATTAAATTCTTTCCAGAAACAAGTTTTAGAGTGGTGCATGTGTGCAAATGTGTGTTTGCTTGACTGAACTAGAGATGAAAAAAACCTAAATAAATTGACAATGGCAATCAAGACAAGAGGGCAGAAGGAAACACAAAAGACAGGTAGCATCAGACCAAGCACAGCTCATCAAAATGTGATCGGACAGGTGATCTCAGATATGCACAGTCCAAAGGTGAGACACGCCTCTTTGTGACCTTGCCAGCACAGCCCCTCCACCTGTCGCCTGGGAAAGTGGAGGAGGAGCCCATGATAGCTGCCATCCTGCTTGCAAAGCCAACTATGCATACCGCCTCCAGGATAACCTGATACTACGGTCTCCAATGTGAGAGGGCCTCGTTTCCTCTTTCCAACGTTTTACTGCTTCATTTTTATTTCAGGTCTAACTTATTCCACAACTTTGTGATAGATACGTGATTTATTCCCTGTCCTACCACCAATAAATTCCCCATTATGATCCAAATGCATTCATGCCATCTCTTTCTGTAATCTACCATACAATTCATCATAACTCTGTTCACTGGCACATGAGCAGAATCAAGTGATATTCACAGGAGACACCACAAGACCTTAAGGTGCTTCTAAATCATCAATGACTGGATTATGTTCAGTGAAATTTCAGCATCAAGTATACTTTCCTATAATCCAATTTCCTAAAATTGAACATCAACATTCCTAAATGTGATGTTTGGTGACCCGCTGTTAAGTGTGATATCAATAACCAGAATTCCTCTTCCAAGCATGCTCACACATCATTTGCAAGAGAAGCCAATCAAGTCAGATTAATTTCTATGCTGATATGACATTTTCATTTCAATAATAATTTAAGACTTTCTCAGTAAGGGAAAAGTACCTCAAGGTAAACCTCGAAAAAAAAATTAAAGAATATCAAAGCACATCAGTCATAATAGATATTTTCATGATATTGATAATATCAACTTGGTATAACTGTTTGGAGAGCCTACGATGCCTCAGCCTTTGTCCTCAACACCATGGGGGAGAAAGAGTGAGTAAGATATCTTGCCTTCTCTGAATACTTAATCAAAAATTGCCTCCTTCTACACAACCTCTTCACCCCATATTACTATCTACACTGTTAACTTGGATTTTTTTTTCCATAGCAGTTAACACTATCTGAAATAATAGATAATGGTTATAATGCAAAATGATATAATAAATACACCACTGCTATGCATTTCTTTCCTTGCTGGTGTTCTGCTTCTCCCAGAAGAAAGTAAGCTCCTCAAGGAGAGACTTTGTTTTATTTGCTACTGAGTCCTCAGCGACTAAAAGCACAAAGGCAACGTTTGGTAAATATTTGTGGATCCAGGAGTGATGGTTGAACAGACCTATGTCAACATATATTCTGTTTTTTAAAAAAAATATATTGGCTTATTTTTCCCGTTTTAAGGAACCCCAGATGTTTCTGGTTTATGCCAAATGATTATTGACATTTAGTAGGTGCTTTAATTGCTATGCACGATACATTTATAAACATGAAATATGTTTAAGCCATATATATCTTCCTAATGCATTCATTTCCTACCAAATTTTAAATCTCACATTATTAAACACATCCCTTGGACAAATGTCTTTCACTTTCTAGTCATTGCAGCCTTTCACATTAAAACAGATAAACTCCAAAAATATCATTAAATTGAAACAGGTCCCAGACCTTGATGTTGAATGACCTGCTGTGCAGCTATTTATTGAGTGAATACTGTATGCCAGACACATCCCAGCACTTCGCATGTTTTATTTTAACTACAGGAGAACTCTAAAAATAATGGTTATCCTTATTTTACAGATAAGAAAATTGAGCTACAGGCCAGTTTAATAACTCCGAGGTTTAACATCTACTAAATGTTAGACCCTGGATCAAAATCTTCTGACTCCCAAATCCAGGCTTTTCCATAACCACTCATAGGTGCACTTTGTGTTGTATGAGATAGTGTACAATAAAAATTATTTAAATGTTTTCCCATATAAAAATAGAATACAAACCATGTTGTTTATATAAATCAGTAACATCAGTTTGCCAATAAACATGACATTTCCTGCCATTGATTAGGTATTCAAATACTAACTTATGACTGAGCCACCTCATAAGTTAGGGTGGGTCAGGCAAGACAGAGGCAGCAGGGTGCTACGAGTTACAAGTGCTATGAGTTCGCAGGTGCTATGAGCTCTGGGGTGCTATGATTTCAAGGGAGTTATGAGTTTATGGGTGCACTGAGTTCAGGGTGCTGTGAGCTCAGAAGTGCTATGATTTCAGAAGTGTCATTAGTACAGGGATGCAATGAACTCAGGGTGCTATGAATTCATCACAGGGCTGCATTATGACTTTCATGAGCCCCAGGCATTTTTGCCTCTGTGCCTCTTCTTCTATAAAATCTTAAAAATTATATTGTATGAATGTATTGGTATAAGATAAATATAATAGAGGGTGATTCATTATTATATATTTGTTATTATATTCTGTTTTCTTCTGATTTTTAAAAAATATAATTTAAGCATTTTCATGGGTTCTGAAAACTATTGTGGGCCTGGGCACTGTGCATGTTGTGCCACATGGATAAGTTGGCCCTGGTTCAGAGGGTTAGAGCAGCATGCCCCACACAATTATATTTCTTCTGCTTCTTGAATTCCCACCATTAGAAAGTTATTTGTTTAAATTGTATATCTATTAAGGTATAAATGTCATTGGAAGAATAGACCTTAAGTTAGTACCTAATATATGATTTAAATTGACAAGAAAAAATGACCTGAGTCCACCTCCCCAGTCTACCTTCTGAAAAAGAGACGAGATGCTTGGAGCAGAGTCAGGCTTGGCAGAGGGCCTGCTGAAGGGGCTGTTGGGAAAGAAGTCACACCTGCCAGCTTCCTATAGTTGACCAAGGGTTTGTCCTGGCGATATCCTGGATGGCTGTCTGCACCTCAGGGGTGTTGTTGTTATTGTCATATTGCATGTTTTCTCTAAATATAAAAGCAACATATGTTAGAAGCCAAAAATATTGGCCCATTTGGGAATCTTTTTCTCCTAACCTTCCTGTCCACATTCATGTACACACACATATTAAATTTTGAACCATATTGTATATATGGATAAAGTTCTACATAGTTTTCCTTGTCTTTAAAAATTTACTGGTTTTTTAATGGCTCTTCACTAATGCTATATTTTAAGTTTTTTGTTAAAGCACTAGGTTTTGCCTACTTATGTCTTTTCCAAAGACTTGGAAGTCATATCCTATTCTAAATCTACAAAATTTTAAGCTATAAAAACATATCTTCACATATATTTCCCTAACTACCAGGGTAAAACCATGACATGACAGCTTTTGTGTATCCCACATGCGATGTTTAGCATTGCTTTAATTCAACATCGCCTCCTATATCCTGTACTTTATTAATAAAATCTAGAATTTTAGCCCAATTTGCTCTTGTTAAATTACTGTTTTTCTATGAAATATAACTCTATATCAAATTTGAAATTTTCAGTATGTTGTCAAGCTAAATTTATAACTAATTTATATGTTTTATGCTGTATTTAGCAATTTGCTTGTTCACCTTTAGGCCTTTTATATCACAATTATCCACTCACTAATAGTGTTTAATTTCTTGGTTAGCTAGAAGACATCTCAAGCAATTTTTACAGAATAATACATTGCCTATGTCTTGAACTTTAAATATTCTGGAATATCTTTCTGTTATCTTCATATAAAAAATGTCAACTGGGCATATATATTGGGGTTGCAATTGCTTTGATTCAAAATGGCAAATGTTCCAACATCAGATTATGGTATTTAATGATTCTCTGAGACCACCTAATTTCTGAACTTCTGTAGGTAATCTATTTTTTTCTGCCTGAATGCTTGTTGGATTTTTTTCTCCTGACCCTAGCAATTCAAAAATATTATAATGACATCTTATGTCACTGATGCCTCAATTCAGTGACCTCTTTCTAATTGCACACTCAGGTCATTTTTTCAGCTCTGGCTCAGGAAAGTTATCTCCACTCCTCTCATTATGTCTTTGATTATAATTCCATCTGTTCCACTTGTTTTGCCTTCTTACTGGGGAACAGCCCTGACTTCTCTCTGTCTCTCTCCCTCTTCTTAACCACATTGCATGCTCGCCTATGCTATACGTTATGCTAATTTCTAACACATATTTGCTTGTTATTCCCCCACAGCACTATGAGTAGATATCATATTCATTTAGCAGATGAAAGATTTGTCCAGGTCCACATATGCAATACGTGCTGGGTGCTGAGCTTAAAGGACACGTTTGTGCCCCCAAAGCTCATGCTCTTTGACCTACATGCTGTACTCTCTTCCTTTCCTGTTGATCCTACCTTTGTCTGGTTTTCACTTTGATTTCCTTTCTCTCCAGTTTGGGAGAGCATCTCAAGTATGTCTTCCTCACTGCTGATCATGGTTTCTGGTGTGTCATTTATGCTCCTAACTGTATCCAGGTGGATTAATTCAACACTGAATGTTTAGTTTCTGGTAATAGTTCTTTTTCTATCTCTTTTCTTCACATTATGTCTTGGTTCCATATCAGTTCACCTTCCCCCTTTAACATTTTGTTCCTGTTTCAAAAAGACAACATGATTTTTCATCCTAAGAAGGTTGATAATTTTTCTCTAAAATATTTTAGTGATGTGGATAGAAAAAGATTGCTTCCAGTAAAATTTTAGCATGCAGTTCACTTCCTTTGGTCTGTAAGATTTTTTCAAAGACTCCTCCTGTTTCCTGTTTGCTTGTCCAGGAGCACAGAGCTCTGGCTAACACAAAAGAAGGAGAACAGGCACACGCCCAGGTCCCTGTTCCCACTCTGTGCACTTGGCCACTCCTAGGAGGAGCAGGGGACATGTGCAACTTTCTATCAGTTGCCAGTGGCTATGGAGCTTGTATCCAGTATATCTTTCCCACCCTCATTGTCTGCCTTCTGATCTTTTGTAAAATTTGAGGACCTGAAAAGTAACAGCCCTCAGGATGCATTGCCACCAGGACTCTTCTGGACTCTGTCTTGTTTGATTATGCTTGGTTGAAGGCACTAATCTCTCAAAAATGCTGCGTTCTCTCTTAGATACCAAGACTTATCTAACAACAGAAGTGCTTATATAGAGAGCAGGAAGACAGAATTTGACTGTGTTGAAAAGTAGCACCTAAAGAGTCAAGGCATATGCTTCTTATTTGTTATAGATGCAGTTTCTGAACTGGAAGACACTGGGGAGGGCTGAAAAGAATGCCTACCTCCTCACAGCCAACAGGACCACTCCATTCCTGGGGGCCCAGCTGGGAGGAGCTAACTACTGCATTCTCCACTAAATCCATTAGTCCACAGTTTGTGGAAATTCTTCTCAAACTCTAGCAAGAGATTGACTGTTGGTCCTAGTGATGGGGGTTGTGAATATATTATTCTCTTATAAATTGATAGTTACTTTAATGGGAGTTTAAGAGATTAAATCAGAGCTGCTAGACAGATGACCTTTTCAATTAGAAAACTTCCTTGCATTTCACTTCCCCCGATGACAAAAAAAAAAAAAAAAAATCACTGAATCACTAATTCCAAGAGAACTTAACATTGAAAGTTTAGGTGTCCGGGGAGTGACATCAGAAGTATGGCAGAGTGAGGAAGCTCTCTGCATCTCTCCCCTTGAAACAACAATGAGCTGAATATCTACAACTCATCAAATAATACCCAACCTGCATACAAACACATCTGAGAGATCTGCGCATCAGAGCATCAGAAGGTCAGTATTGGATAAGTCTGGGTGGTAGACTGGGAGAAACAAAGGAGCTGTCCTAGGCAGCCAGAGCTCCCTGCATGAGGAAGAGGAAGGAAGATTTTGCAACCAGTTCCCTAAACAGCCCTGCCTGAGTGATCAACATGTTCCATGCAGCAAAGCCCAGGGATTAAGGCAGAGACTGGAATGGGGACCGAATGCAGAGGGTCTATAGCTGTGTCTTAGCAGCCACCATTGCCAAGCAGGAGGCTGAGTCATGGAGCCTGGCTGATCCCCCTCCTCGCATCCCATATCCTCTCAGAGCTAGTACATGGAGCCCCAGGGAAACTTGTGCAACTGGTATTGAAACATGTGCTACAGCCAGTAACAGAGAAAGGTGTGGTGATATCAAAGCAGGACAGCTAAAACCTGGGAGACAGCAGCCACATACACCATAAGCCTCTCTCAATTAACCCCATCTCCACCCAGTCAGGCTGAGTTAGAAGGAAGCAGCAGAAAATTGCATCTGACTGTTGGGGCAGTAACAGGACTTCAGGGCCTCTTTAGAGTTCCATACCCTCATCACCTTTCACATCCTTTCACAGCATGGAGTCCTGGGACCAAGCCAACCTGATCGCAAAGAAAGTATACAGCCTACTGGAGAGAAAGGAGAATTTTTAGCCTAAAAGCAGAGACCCAAGAGGCTTGGATGCCACCTACTGGAAATCAAAAGAAAAACCCCTTTTTATCAACTTGCTAAAGAGAGCTCACTACCTAATAAATTTTCCTTTCAAAAAAAAAAAATTGCAGAGTACACTCCCATTAATGCCCAGGTGGAGAAATAGTCCATCGAACACCATGAACAACCAAGGTGACAGACAGCTCAGAAGGAAAGTGAAAAATCTACAGAAAATAAGTTTAAAGACATAAAATATGCAATTTAAATGACAGAGGATTCAGGATTGCACTTCTGAAAAAGCTCAACTAGATGCAAGAAAATTCTGACCTAGAATTCCAGAACATTAGAAACAAACTAAACAAAATGAATATTTGAGCAAGGAGATTGAAACCCTAAAAAAGAACCAAATAGAACTTCTGGAGATGAAGAACACATTAAAAGAGATAAAGAATGAAATAGAACTGACAAGATGGAGGAAAGAATTAGTGATATCAAAGACAGAAATCTGGCAATGATACAGAA
Organism: Pteropus vampyrus; assembly: GCF_000151845.1. NCBI lineage: Eukaryota > Metazoa > Chordata > Mammalia > Chiroptera > Pteropodidae > Pteropus > Pteropus vampyrus. The sequence goes on from NW_011888903.1 coordinate 3,428,549, forward strand.
GGAAGAAGAGAAGGATATAAGAATGAAAATAAAATGAAAGAACTCTGCAGGAACTATCTGCGTCAGGAAAAGCGACATAAGAATAATGGATATACTAGAGGAGAAGAGAGGGAGAAGGGAACAGAGAGCATATTCTAACAAATAGTCAATGAGAATTTCCCAAATCCATGGAAAGAGTTGGATTTTCAAATCCAAGAAGCAAACAGAACACCCAATTATCTCAATCCCAAAAGTCCTTCATCAAGACAGATTATATTAAAATTGTCAAAAGTTAATGACAAAAAAATTCTCAAGGCATCCAAGGAAAAGATGATAGTAACTTATAAAGGAAAATTCATTAAACTATCATCGAACTTCTCAGCACAAACCTTACACACAAGGAAAAAGTGAAACCAAATATTCACGCTATTAAAGAAAAGGAATTACCAGCCAAAAGTAATGTATCCAGCAAAGCTCTCCTTTAGGTATGAAGGAGAAATAAAGACATTTACAGACATACAAAAGCTGAGGAATTCTCCACCACAAGACCTGCATTATAGGAAATGCTGAAGGGAGTCATTCTATCTGAAATAAAAAAAAAGATCAAAAAAAA
>NW_011888903.1:3429190-3429510 GCF_000151845.1 Pteropus vampyrus
CACCACAAGACCTGCATTATAGGAAATGCTGAAGGGAGTCATTCTATCTGAAATAAAAAAAAAGATCAAAAAAAAAATAAAAGCATAACTATGAGTAAGATGACTAATAGGCAAACAAAAGTAGAAAAGTGCAATCCTTATCAAGAACAGGATATTATAAGCTTAAATATTACACAATGGTTAACCCCCCCCAAAAATACACTCTAAAAAGAGAAAAAGATAACGGCTACTGCAACTTAGAAATGACTGTTCAGCACGTATAGCGATAATTTGAGACAACAAAAGCAGAAAAGAGGAGCGAGTAAAGATCCAAATCTGCA